>NW_016690336.1:1777271-1993563 GCF_001604755.1 Lepidothrix coronata | reverse complement strand
GAAAAGAAAAGAAAAGAAAAGAAAAGAAAAGAAAAGAAAAGAAAAGAAAAGAAAAGAAAGAAAAGAAAAGAAAAGAAAAGAAAAGAAAAGAAAAAGAAAAGAAAAGAAAAAGAAAAAGAAAAAAGAACCACCTCAGGCAAAATATGTTTTTTCAATAGCAAGCTCTATATCCGGCTCGGAATCTAATTTATCCTTCTAATCTAATGAAGAGCTCTCTGAAACTCAGCATCCTCCAAAAACCTGCGTAATATTTTCACTCCAGAGACAATTTTTCTGGACTGTTTTTTTTCTTTAGTTGATTTTGGTTTGGGGTTTTTTGGTTTTGGTTTGGTTTTTTGTTTTGGTTTGGGTTTTTGTTTGTTTTGTGGGGGTGTTTTTGGGGTTTTTTTTGTTCGTTTTGTGTTTTTTTGTTTCAGTGGGGGTTTTTTTGTTGTTGTTGGTTTGTTGGTGGGGTTTTTGGTGTGGGGTTTTTGGTTTTTGGGGGGCTTCTCTGTCTTTTTTTTTGTTCCCTCCCCCACCTTAACCTGCCATGGTCTTATATCCAGCCAAGATCAGGCAGGAACTTGCTGAGGTTTTTCCAAAGTTCTTATGCTCACCTCCCTTTGGAATGGTCAGCAGCCAGTCCCTGGGTACTTTTGAATATCCTCATGATGATACCAAGGTGCTTAAAGACCTTATCTGGTGCTCCTCCTAAAAAATGCAGCCTCCCAACTCTTTTGCTCTGTCAAGCTTTATGGAAGAAACAAGTCATGCTTTGATTCCCCATTAAACAGTTGTGACTGGAAACAGACATCACTGGGAGTATTCACCTCAGAGAATATTTTAAAGAACCTAAATATTGTTATTAAAAATATAGGAATAGAATAGGAATAGAATTAATCTTTGCAGAAAGTTCCTGTCCATGGGCAGGGACACCTTCCAGGTGACCAGGTTGCTTAAGATCCCATTTAATGAATTGTCTTTGAGTTGATGCTTCATTTTGACTTATTAAGACCTACAAAACATTTCATTTTGCATGCAGATATGATGAGCTGAAATATTGTTTGATCCCCTGATCTGATGTTCCTTGATGGACAATGGGTCATTTTTTTTTTCTGTAGACAAGAATTATAAGGGAAGAAATTAAAAAATGCACCTGGTCCTCCATCCCTTTTTGCTTTTAATTGTTGCTCCAGCAGCAAAATAAGCCCATGCTCATCAAACAAAACCAATGAGGCTCAATAGCAAAAAAAATTGGAGGGATGGTGGAGGGACAGAATAATTCAAACTTGGAAAAACACAAACATTTTCTAAAAAAACTTGAAAATATGCCTTTTCACCCCTATCCTCGCACATCCAAATGGGATTCACTGTGGTGTATTTTTGACCTTTCCAGATGTACCAAAGTCTAAACAGTGTTTATGCCATCCAGTCAGGGGCAACTCCAAAAATACAGCCAATATCAAAAAGAACTGGAGATAATGATTCACTATAAGGAGCTTATTCCTCTCAGTTGTCATGAACCGATGCTCAAGTGGGAAGTCGGGGTCTCTCTCTCTGTGCTTCAGGATGTCATTCCTTAAGAAGGAGACATAAAAGACACCTTGACAAGTTGTCATTCAAGATTTCATGGCAATATCTGTATGTGCAGGGCTGCCTGCTCTGCTGCTGTGGCAAAACCCTCATTGAGATGATTACATTTTGCCTACTTACACTCAGGCTGCATTTTCAATTCCATATGTCATTCTCCTTGTCTTCTCATTTTAAATTACTGTATAGTGCTGCTGTGCATTATTAAACAGTCGCCACATTTCACCCCAGTGGATCTTGCATTTAAATGTTGGATTTACAAAGGTTGTGCTGCTTTGTTAGGTTTGCCTGTGCATCTGGTTGAGGGGTTTTTTTTCAAGAAAAAAGGTTTTGTTTTAGAAGCAGACTTGAAAATTATGGGTTTTCATTAAAAGTTGTCAAAACCTTTTTTCCTTTTCATTCCCCTCCCCCCTTCCCAAGTTTCTGGTTTTCTGAATTGAAAATTATATTAGGTAGAGGTAGATAAAAGAAATGGTGTTACAAATCAATGCTATTATTAGCAAAAAATAAAAAGGTTTTCCAATTAAATATTGAGCATCATTCCAACAGTGTTTTTTGAACATTCCATCTGTTTTTTGAATATCGAGGTGACATGAAGGAAAAAAAAAGAAAAAAGGAATCGATTTCAAACAACTGAGAATGGAAACAATGCCTGAGCTGTGAATATCACAGCAGAAATCTTTCAGTTGTTTCCAGCAAGTTCTTTTTGTGCATCTTCTTTCGAAACTCGCAAAGTATTTCACCATTCAGAAAGAAAAACTGCCTTTAATTCTGTTTCTTAGTCGATGTATCCACAAAATGAGACCCAAGTGCAATTTGTTTCTTAGATTAGAAGCTCAATGAGACAGGGATCACTGCTCCATGAAATTAAGCACGTTGTGTGTAGGCTGGAGGAACGTTCCTGCAAAGAGGAAGTATTTGAATCTGTCCCAAGGAGGATACATTGGCTGTGCAGGGGGTTTGAAGAAATGGAGAACTTGGTTTCAGGCAATGAAATAAGAAAATACATATGTTAGGGGGGTGGTTGAAATGAGATACTGATGAAAGGTGTTACCTGTTGATATTCAAGGCCAGGTTGGACGGGGCTTGGAGAAACCTGCTCCAGTGGAAGGTGTCCCTGCCCATGGCAGGGAGCTGGAATTAGATGACCTTTAAGGTCCCTTCCAAGCCAAACCATTCTGTGATTCTGTGAAATTATTCTGTGATATCTGTTATTCTTCAGCTACTCGTCAGTAGTGGCAAAATGAAGAATTTAGATTGATTGGCCCACTTAGGGAAACCATCGCAGTGTCTGTGTGTTGTGTTATCTTGGGAATAAAACAACCCCCAAGTGCAAAATTAGAGGAGTCAATACCCTTAGAAGAGAACTCAGACTATTTTAAAACGTGTGGAAAGATCTCCGAGGACACAGATTCCCTACAAAACTTTAAAAAGCTTTAAAGCATCTCCTTTTATTTATAGACAGCTTCATGAAGTCAACTGCTAAAAAGTGTTAAAATAGTCTGTGTTGTAGAGTCCTTTGAGAAATAACACATTTCTCAGGATCAGAGTTTTAACAGGGGCTGAACATCAAACTCAAATGTAAATATCTTCTATGGCTTGAAGTTCTCACTGCAGAGGAAGCCCAAGGCAGACACTACTGTACAAACAGTGCAGGTAATTTTGGAAAGTAAGAGACACCCAAGATGTGCCATGCTTTTAAAAATCATTGCTGTGTTCTGCTTTTAGGAAAACTTTCCGCTTTTTAAGACCATGGTCTCCTTGGCTGACCATAAACAGTTTCCTTCAGCTCTGAGAACAGACAGAATTTGCCTTCTGGATTTCACTGAGGTTTGTTCTGATTAACTGTAAGATTTCAGGAGATATTTATTGCCAATGTAGAAAAACAGAAGCCTCCCACCACCATCTGAGGTGCATCCAACCGATGTTTTAAAGGAAAGCTGAGATTTCAATCATATAGTCTGGTGTAATGAGCTGGGACTCCAAGCAAAATATCTGGGATAAAATCAAGAGTGGACATGTTGAAGTTGGAAGACTGTTCTTCATACTGACCACAGCATGTAACTGGTCCCTCACCACATGGCCCAGAAGAGAAATAGGCAAAAATTGGCACAGACAGTGATTTCAGAAGGAAGGACAGTCCTTGAAACACTCTTCCCATCCAGGCACAAGAAACGGTTTAGGAATAAGCTCTAATTCTGTTTTGTTACATTAGGCTGGATTAAGAGAAGTTGCCTCACAATTTAAAGACAGTCTTGTAGCTCTTTGTAGCTTGTATGATGGATAAGCAGCATATAGAATCCTTCTGGATGACTTTTGAGGAACTGATGGTTTTTGCATCCAAGTTCAGTGAGCAAGGCAGCAAGGACACAAGTTGCATCTTCAAGGATTTTAAAGTGTCCAAGGCCAGGTTGGACGGAGCTTGAAGCAACCTGGTCTAGTGGAAGGTGTCCCTGCCCATGGCAAGGGGGGTGGAACTTCATGGTCTTGGAAGGTCCTTCCAACCCAAACCATCCTGTGATTCTGTGAATAGACAAGAGTCTGGTGACGGTCCAGTTGAGAGGTCACTCGTGTGTGGTTAAATGAGACAAGGTTCTTACTGGACAACAAGAATTGCACAGGTGAATTCCAACTGTGCAGCACATTTGATTTTCAGATCATTCCATGAACATCAGCTAATTAATCCTCAAAGCATCCTGGAGCAGAGAGCTGGAAAGGACAGTTATGCAGACATCCCAGTAAATATTTAATTTCTTCTTCCTTTTTTTTTTTTTTTTTATGGTTTATGTTTATGGAGTAATTCCACAGGTGGATTCATTGGTATGAGCTCGTTAAAAGAGGAAACAACCGTGACATGATAAATAAGATACATTTGCAAAAAGTAATTACAACTATTGCCACTGATTAGTGAAAATAGGACTTCCTCTTGGCCATCCCAGCAAAGTATTTAATTTCTTCTTCCTTTTTTTTTTTTTTTTATGGTTTATGTTTATGGAGTAATTCCACAGGTGGATTCATTGGTATGAGCTCGTTAAAAGAGGAAACAACCGTGACATGATAAATAAGATACATTTGCAAAAAGTAATCCTACAGGTGATGTAATGCTGCAAGCAGAAATCACTCCTTTCAGTGGGACACTGGAAAGAACAAATGAAGCAGTAAAATGTGCAGTGACACAGATGCTCGGGGGACCTGCTTCTGGCACTCCCGCTTTATCTTTAACTACAAAGGCAAGATTGTCCCTTCTGTGCAGCAAAGATGTGCCAGGGGAGGGTTGCCATGGCAGGGGATAACCACATAAAATCTCCCAGCTCGTCTGCTCCTATTCCCACCCACTCACCCATCTGGCCAGGTTGCAGCTGAGCTGCGAAGCCTGGGGACCTGGCACTGCAGACCCACCAGGGAATTCTTGTCTGGGCAATTTGTGGCTGGATTTTGGCACTTGTCACCCCCACCTGTGTTAAGGGGCTCAGGCACACGCTGTGAGTCCAGCCCAATAGATTTTCCACCCTGGGTTATTCCCTGGCTGTCTTCCAGCCAGACCGTTTGGGACTACGATGTTAACTCTGATTCCCTTGCAGGGTCAGGATTGATCAACACAGGACTTATTTTTGGCAGCACAAAGGAATGTGTTTATTGGCCAAAGCCTGTACCGGCAGGAGATGTGAGTAAATCTCCCTTTGCCTTCATAAAGGTCACCTTTTCAAATTACCCTCTTACATGTACTGCACCAGGGTGTGAGAAAAGGTGTTTGAGCACCCTGGTCACACTGAAAACAGGGAGGGCTGGAGTTAACAGCTTCCAGGAGCAATTGTTCAGAGCCATTTCATTCCACTTGAGCCAGGATTCAATCCATACTCAACTTCATGCTAGAAGGAATCCTGCCTATTTCTGGTGGCTTTGCTTTAGCAGAAATGTAAAACCAGTCTGCTGGCTGGATTTCAGTTTGGATAATTACATTTTGCTCACATAAATTACTTGAATAGTTTCAAAGAGGGGAAATTACTCTCTGCTAACTCTTCCAAAGCTATTTAGTAGTGTCGGTAGGAGAGAGGAAATTGGACAACCCACCAGAGAGGTGGCTATATTTTGATGGGGGATGAAATTCTCCCTGTAGAGTCCGTATTTTCTGCAAGGAACTTCAGTCCATGTCCAGCCTACATGAAAGATGGAGAGCTATTAACTTCTTTCAGAAGCCTCACAGGTCTCAGTCTGTGATGTATCTCCCTCAGCCTGACTCTCATGTATCAGACTGGCTCTCTGACAGTTCTTCTGGGATGGCTTTTTAAAGCCCTGTTAAGTCCTTATTTCTCCATTGTAACCTTGCTGAATTTTTCCTTTATTTCCTTTATCACCAGGCCCCTTCCTTCAAGATCCACTCTGTCAGCACTTGGTCAGCCACTCTGTCAGCTGTCTCCTGTTATCATCCACTGACATCCAGGTTAACTGGAGGACTCCTTGGCTCTGCATCCATCACATCCTGAGGATCCTGGATTTTGCAGACAAAACAAACACCTTGTCATTGACCTACACACCCAGCTGTGCATCCCAGTGTCACACCATCCATCCTTGCCTCTGCCTGGGACAAACTGCAGCTCCCAAATTATTCCCTCCTTCTTTGAATGATCCGTCTAGAGCCCGCTGTGGAAAATGTGCTTTAACTTATCTTCATCCTCACATCTTTCTGAGGCAAGCTGATTTTCCCCTCTGTACCCAATCCAGTATTCTTATATTATATCTTAGGCATTAAATCCATCACAAGTTTCATCTTTCTTATTCTTTCCTGCCCTTCTTAAATTTCCTCAGTGTTCTCATCTATCACATCACTCTTTCCAGCCTTGATATTTCCATTGTCATCACTTTGAGTGTCATTCTCGCGCCTGAAATGTCCTAATTTTTCACATCTTTTAAGCATGCAGCCCAAAATGACATCCTTCCTGAATCAGGGAATCAGTTACATTATCTTTATGATTATTCATTAGACAGAACTTTTAGAACACCTAATGCATATGCATAAACGTATTGTTCACAAGTTCTGATTGTTCAAACACTCATCCTGTGAATTCTTTAAGGCAAGATGAGATTTCTTCAGTGTATGAGGAACAGAGCAAAAGTCACACATGTAGGATAGGAAGGTTTTGGAGTGAAATGTGCAAGATTTTCTGACAAAACACATGATATTTGGAGGTGTTGAGCTTGTTCATTTGGTCAGACCTGACGTTCTACAAAGATTTATGCACATTTAATCTGAATATTTCCAGCAGTCCCACTGATTGTGATGCACAGGAGGAAAGTGTTGGTCTAAATCACTGCATGGGCTGGGCTTTCTTTGGGCAGGGGTTGTAGGTAATTCTACTCATCAGTTGTGAACTCATCTCCTCTTGGGTGCTGGAAAGATTAATATTTTTTTTAATCTTAGATTTTTTGGAGTTTCTAGAAGTTGTAGCTGTTTTAATGGATTTGAGGATTCTGACCTTGCACTGTTATTCATAGAGATGAACAGCCAGATGCTGAAAGAAAAACACAAATATATTCCCTGAATATCCTTATAAAGGAAATGAAATAAAAGAAATTTAAAATTTATCGTTAAAAAGAAATATGCTGTGTCATGAAGTTCATTTCAAAAGCTGTGGATGCTGAATATCTTGGACAGTGGAAGATCTTTCTCACGAGTCACTGTTTTTATCAGCTGCTAATGTACAAGCATTTCCCATTTTACTCTGTTATCCTTTTGAATAGCTCCACATAATTACTATATTGTCACTAAATATTAAAATATATTTTTTAACACTTTGTGCATCTAGTTTCCCTCAGTCCTCCCATGGGCTTATATGTTATACTTGCATATTTATGTAATAATGTGATTTGAACAAACCCCAGGATGCAGGAAGACCCAAGCAGGTGCTGGACAGCCTGTGTACAGAAATTCAAGACATTTACCATAAATTATAGCAAAGCTTTGGGCTCCTGTGCTCCAAGAGAGCATTATTAAGATCGTCTATTTGTTATGCCATAGGCAAGAGCTACCTGGAAAATTTGGGCTCCACAAACGATTCTGAAGTCGTGGAAAATTTTAAATCTTAAACCAATGGCAAAAAGGTGCATTGCTTTATTTTTTCCTTGCTTCATTTTTGTGCTGCAGAACTGAAATATTCCAACGTTTCAATCCAAATTCACCAAGGCAGTGTGATCACATGAAGGCCATTCCTGTTTCTCCAACGTCAAAATGTGCTTCCTTTTTGTTGGGATGAGCTGGAGAAAGGGAATCTGCACACATTTAGTTTGACACATTTAGTCAAACTGCCACTGGGAGCCTGGAAACCGGCCAGGTTTGCTGCCAAATGCCTGGTGGGCTGGGAAATTTGATTTTTAGTTGAAGGACTTGAAGTTCTGGTGTACCTCTCCTGCAAAAAGAGGCCAGATGAGGCCTCATGGCCCTGGAGAGCTTGGAAGCATCTGATCCTAAATCATCCATGCTCAGGGCTTCTTGAAAACCTACCCAGCAGTCAAGGAGCCCAAGTTCACTATTATTTGTAGGCATGATTTTCCTGGTCTTCACTGAAAATAGGTCCTCTGACTGAAGCTCCAGCTCTACAATTTCTGATGGAGAAGAATTTGCTCTGAGAACTCCCAGCTGTAGTTATAGAGTCTCTCCAGAGCTTCAGGGCTCTATTCCAAATCACAGACCTCACACTGGGCTTACAGGGAGGCAAGGTAACTGCTGACTGCTTCTTTTTCCCTGGGAAATCTCCCCTTTATGGATCACTGAGAGACACTCACAGGGCTGAAGAGAAAGGTTTTCTCCCTCCGAAAAAATTACATTCGAATCCCATTCCCACATTACTGCAGCAAATGAAGATTTTGATATTATCTTTGGAACACTGGGATTCATATTTTAAGAAATCTCACTTTGCCATCAGTTCCAACCCAAGGAAATGCCAAATGGACACGAGCTCAGGTGTGGTGGGAAGGAGGGGTGGGATGTGATGACAGTGGTATGTAGAGCGTCAAGACTCTCTGAGAAAATGAGATAATGTGACAGAAATGACTAAACTTGATATGACTTTTAGTATTATCTTTGAGATAGAAGTCCTTAAAACACCTGCATTGCATAACAGCACCATCAGTTATTAAGTGTGTCCTGTAATTGGTTAGAAAATCATTAATGACAACTTGCTTCAAACCCAAGCAGGTGGTTCTGTGACCCTCTAGGTAACAGCAAAAGCAAGAACAGGAGGAACAGTAGTAATTCAAACCCACAGTATATCCAGTTGTTATTCTAAATTTTTTACATATATCTCAACTACAAACTAGTGCTGGCACTATTCCTGTTTAAATATGTAGCCACTGACTCAGGAAAAGAAGTGGATTTTTTTTTAATTTAATTTTATTTTATCATTGCAGTGTTCGTTTATTTTGGTGTAAAAGCTCTCATTTGTGCTTTAAAAAAGCCTTCAAGAATGCCTTCTGTTCTTAAGAATGTCACTATCATAAATCAGTGTAGCTGCACTGACTTTAGAAATGCTACCATGATTTATGTGATTTGTATCAGCTGTGGGTCCAGCTCTCCATTCTTTGGTGCTTGGTGCCAGAAAAGCAGTTCACTGAAGTTTACTAGAACGATCAATAGGGAAAAAAATCTGACTTTTAAAAAAATTTTTTTTCACGATGAGAATTTCTATTTCTTTTTTTAAATTCTCATCCTGCAAGGTGCTTGAACCCACCTTTCCTGATGTTTTCAAGGGCTTCTCAAGGAGCTCAGAAGGAAACTGAGGCTCTTGACCCTCTGCAGGACAGACCCCTAATGGTTGGAAGGACATTGCCTCACATCTTGTACAACCTGCTAATGTGCTTGTGCATTCATGCACAGTAATTGATCTTACAAACTTCTGAGTGTTCACTGGACTTGCCATTATACCACGAATATTTTATAGCTGCACCACTATAATAACAGTAATTACGTTTGCCCTTTCACAGAACCTTTTATACAAGGGTTTCAAGGTGGTTTATGGATGGTAATTAAGCCCCATGGTCTTCTTGTGGAGTGAGAATTATTATCATCACTCTGCAAATGGGGAAGCTGAGGTACAGAAAATCTGAACTTGACCTTGCCCAAGGTCAAATCTCTGCCAGGATTAGGAGATGAATTCAAGGGTTCTTGCTCTAGGCTCACTGTAGTTTATATTTGATTTGGATTATGCCACCAGCTGGAGAAAAGTTTTGATATTTTCCTATTATTTGGAATATTGTTAATTTTTACTGCTCTGGAGGGTCACGGTGCCTCTCGATGCAGTCTCACAAAAAAAAATCCAGATGTCAGAAGGTACTCACTGGAAGGAATTTGAGGTGCTGCACCCAGAGGCCCTGATCCTACACTGGAGATGCCCGTGGAGACTTGTCCCTGAGCATTAGCCCAGCCTGGCAGGTACCAATGCAAAGCTATTAATGCCACTGTGAGCCCACAGTGAGCTGCGAACAAAGTCCAGGGTTGAAAGGCACTTTTCTCTCAATCACTTTGCTCACAATGAAACCATGTCCCAAGGTAGATTGTAATGTCACTACCTGTCACTTGGATGAATGAAAATGACTCACTGTGATTGCTGCTTTGATAAAACTTATTTACTATGGGAGTGCTGGCCCTTGATTGGGCTGTAAAAGAGGTGTAATTATTATACAATGATTATACAGCCAGGCCTGTGTCTGATGAATGAACATGAAAACCAGCTATTTATCCAGGGAAACTGAGCACATTCCCTCAGTGGTGCCTTAATGCACCTCAGCCTGAGTGAGTTGCATGCTCAGGGCATGGCAGCCTTTGGGAAGGCAGAATTCCAGCGAGAAATTCCGGATCAGCGAGCCCACATGCACGGCAGAAGGAAGCTGTGGTATTTTTATCTCTAGTCACAGCTCTGAGGGAACATGAAGTGTCTCCACATTTCCAGCTCCAGACTCATGTGACTGAAACCACGTGTGGGATTTCCCTGCAGCTGGGGAGCAGATGGTGCCAGGTTATGCAACGTGGGATGTGGGGACGGCGGGTCCCATCCCCTGAGCTGCTTCTCCCCGTAACACTGAGCTGGTTTGGGAGAGCAGAACCCACAGAAATACTTATGTAAATGTAAAATGCTCTCCAAGTGTGCGGAATCCTGGTTTCACAAAAGTGACTGGGAAATTATCACTTAATTCTGCTCGTTCAGAACATCCTTCAGGGAGCTCAGAGGTACCTTTGGCAGTTAGGAAGACACTGTAATTACTGTAAATGATGTAAAATCCTTTCAGCTATGAGAGATTCGACCAGCCTAATCAATATCTTGCAATAACAAGGTTTAGCTTGGTAAGAACTATTGTGCAGTAATAACACTGTTTATGATTTATTCTGCTTAGCTTCAAAGTTTTCATTCTAACAAACCTATGTATTTCAGAAAAACAGTATCACAGAGCAGTGCTAGTGGTGGAATAATTTGGATATTACCACAAGGAGGAAGCGTGCTCCTGGCCTGTGTGAAGGTTGAATGGGAATGAGTGGGATACCAACATATCCAAGACAGGCAGGGATAAGACAAGACCACCCTTCCCACAGAGAAATACCTGGTGCAGACAACTTACCTTGAGAAAGGAGTTATTCTCTTAGCACAAGTTTTCCTCTTCTTTTTTTTTTTTTCCTTCATTTTTCTTCCTTGTGGGATCTAGGAATGGATCCTATCCTGAAAAACAGTGGAGTTTCCTGTTCCTAGCAGGGCAGTATGAGCAGCTTTTCCTTTATTCTTTAAAAAAGGATATTCATGAGAAAAAAATCCAAAGGAAACTTTTCACTTTATCTTTGACTGTAACTACTTGTCTGAAATAAAAGATTGGACATGGCAACATACAGTGAGTAATGTTCCACAGATTGCCAACAGCAGCTCTCTGAACTGTATGTTCTGAACAGAACTATATTTTAAGTTCAAGATCTGATTTGCAAACACCTTAAAATGCCTGGCAGTTTCGCTGTTGCCTTTTACTTATTCATTTCAGCTCTTCTGCCTTAGCACCTCTCAGCTCTGATGCACTGAGATTCATTAGTAAGTAAAGCACACTGAATCCATGCTTCTGAGTTTATGTTTCTGAACACAAGCAAAAACTCACACCCATTAATTATTTACTGAGCAGGAGACTTCTAAAATATATCTCAAGGAAGTTCACAGATTTATTAATTTCATTAAGTTCATCTTATTTGGAGTTTTGTTAATGGGAGTTTCAGCAGGTGAGTAGCTGTTTTGGTTTTACATGCATCATACTCAGTTTAATGCCATTTCATTAAAAGCTGTTTGTGAACAAAACACTTAAAGGGAAATGTGAGTTGCCCAAAGCATTTTTCCCCATTGTCTGTGCTTAGGCTGTTCCCTGAAATCAAAGATTTGACAGATTTTTTTTTTGTTTTGCTTGCATTATAGGTTTTTGTTCCATGCATGTAACAAATGAAAACCATGAATTGGAGTGGACATGGCATTTTGAAAACCACAAAGCACTTGATTTATTCAAATTATGTTTACATAGGGATTATTTCACCCATCAGTGAAATGCAGTTGCCTCTGGCTTGGAAAACGTCAATCTTTAAAAAGAAACATTGCTAAGTGAAAAGAACTTTATCTCCTATAAAACTTGAGGAGGAATGTTGGCTTGCAGGATGTAATTACTCATTTGGATCTTAGCCCAGACACCAAAGCTATCATTCCCTCTTTAGCAAAAGTAACTTGGAATCTTAAGTGGTTACAGATAATGAAAGCCTTGATTCTGCAACCTTTATGGAAAATAAAATTAGTATTAGTAGTATAATGCTTCTCAAATATTTAGATGTAACTCCCCTTATGATTTACACAGCACTTTAAGTAAGAGACCTTCAAGTGCTCTATGGAAGTAAAGGTTGGTTTTAATTTTCAGAACAGCCTCGGGCACTACTTTTGGATCTCCACTTATCAAAGCCTGCAATATGTTGCCACAAGTCAAACAATTGGCTCTATTCTGGCCCCTGAATTCATGCCGAACTCCTCAGTGTTTCTGACAGGGAAGTTTCCTGCACGGATCATTGGCAGATGTAGCTACAAGGACGTGGTCACACAGTAGTGCCTGTGACAGCAGGAGGGGGATTGAAGGATTGCTTTGCCTTCCAGCCTATTGATTCTGGGGTTTGTAGTAGCATATTTAGCACTGGTGTCAAAATCATGGATGAGTTTGTGATAAAGCTTCCGTGGTGTTTTAAAAGCGGCAAGAGTGAGATTCCAGAGGCGGCACATCTATTTTCTCTGTGATGTGCAACATCTATGCAATCATTTCTATCCACAGCAAAATGTAACCCATCAGTCCATGAGAATGTTTCAGCAATGAAGATGTTATCCATTTCCTTCTGTATCCTTGACATTTCCATCACTTTCCCCAAAGGATTCTCTGTCTTCCCTTCTCAGGTTTTGAGCTATTGCCAGACTCTCGTCTGAAGATCGGTGTTATTTTACATTGTCTTGGGAAAATATCTGTCCCATCATTGGAGGAGAAGAGAAACATTATCCAAATGGTACTAAAATTGATATTTTACACATTATAGTAGTTTCATAGAACCTTTTGGGAAGATAGGAAGAGAAATTTATGGAGAAAAGAATGCAAGGTTGCAAGGAATGACACATAAATGAAAAGAATGAGGGTGTGGAAGTTTTCTTTTAAAAAAGAAAACAAACAAGGAGTTTAAATACACTGAAAATTTTTGGTCAGTCTTACTTTACAAGATGTTAGAGAGTCTGTTATGTGAACTCTCTGTAATAATAATAAAAAAGATAGTTCCACACAGTTTATGATCATAGAATCATAAAATCATGAAATTGTAGGATAGTTTGGGTTGGAAGTAACCTTAAAACTCATCCAATTCCAACCCCCTGCCATGGGCAGGGACACCTTCCAGCAGTCCAAGTTGCTCGGAGCCTTTTCCAGCCTGGCCTCGATGTTCCAGTTGATGTATCAGATGATGTACCAGTTTATTTCTGTGAAACTGTAAAACATGTTTGAATTGATCAGATGAGCATTAGAGATTTCACAGCAAAACTGTGTGTTGGATAAATTTTCCTTGTCCCTCTCTCTGCATCAGGAATACAGCAGGATTTCCTGAAGAGTGATGCTGATTAAGTAAATTACAATTAAAACATTGAGTATGGAGGAATGAATAACGTGAATTTTTCTGATGAATAAACTTTTCTCTGTGTGCAGAGGAGATCACAGAGGAGAAAAACCTTCTTCTATAAGGGGAGTTCCCCCATGAAGTTCAACAAGGGGAAGTCCTGCTCTTGGGAAGGAACAACCCCAGGCACCAGTATGTGCTGGGGGTCACCCAGCTGGAAATCAGCTTGGCAGGGAAAAAACAAACCTGAAACGCAGAAAGTCCCTCTGAACATCAGGAACAATGTTTTGGCCGTGATGACGGCTCAACACAAGCACAGGTTGCCCAGGGATGTTGTGGGGTCTTTACCCTTGGAGATGTTCAAAAGTCATCAGGGCACAGTCACGGACAAACGGCTCCGCGTGTCCCTGCTTGAGCAGGGGAGCTGGACAACATAACCTCCATGGGTCCCTTCCAACCCCAGCCATTCTCTGATTCCCTGAAGCAGTAAGTCTGTGATTCTGAGTCTAAATAACTTTCAGCTGAAGATCTTCTATATAAGATCAGAGATGTAAAAACATCTGGCTTTACAGCTGCCCTCCGGCTGTTAAAAGAACATATTCTTCTAAGTCTGCGAGGTGAGATTTCCCTTTTCAGTGTTTCAAATGCTTTATCTTCTGATTTAAAATATCCTAAACCAAAAGGATTCTGACTATACATTGTTCCAGGGAAGGAAAATTGCAGGTTTCCTGGGCCCTACTGTTGGATTTCGTGGTGCCCATCAGAGACAGGGGTAAGAGGTAGAACCAGGCCAGGGTGTGGTGGAGCAGGGAGCAGCAGGAGAGAAAGGATGACAGAGGAGTCTGAGAAATTGCTGGTAATTGTGGTCCAGCCCTTGAAAAATTTCTCTTAAGAGACAGAACTAGGCACATGCTATTTTTCAGTAGTCTGTGAGCTTCCCATGATAATGAGAAAAGCTTGCTTATTTTTCCCCCTCTCTGCTCTGTCCATGTATTTCTGACCACATTGCAGAGGGAGGAAGCAGCTATTCATTTCCTTACAAATTGATATTTGAAATCTCCTTCCCTTTTTAACAAACTCATCCATCTTCACAGAACCTTTGCTACCAGGCAATTTCTACAAATCAAGCTGAACATTCGATCTGTGTTGTTTTTAATGATCTTTCTTGCCAATATTTATAATGTGCCTTGAAAGCTGAGGCAGACCATGGGCTGGGTATTTACTATTAATTAATGTGTCACTGCCCAGAACATGCACATGCTGAGGGAGCTAGTAAACATGTTTAATTCTACCAGAGGTGTTGGAGGTATTTGTAAACTGCTAATTTATTTAAAAGGAGTGCCTCCCTCCCTTTGTTTGGAGATTTATTTATTCATGTTCTCCTCTCCCTTTTAATTGCTGCAATCTCGCTTCTTCAACCTGAATTTCACCTCCCTCTTGTCCAGACTCCCATTGCCTCTGACTCTTAAAGCTTATTAGAAATTTTTACATTTGCTATCAGTGACTATATAGCAGCACCCAATGGGGCAGATAGTTTTTTAGAGGTAAGAGAGGATTTTGGAGGATCCCAAATACAGTGGGAGCATGGAGGTGATTCTCATGTCAAAAAATTCACAGGTTATTTCTGTACTGCTGTACCTGGGGGCCAAATGTGCTCACTGTGCTAAATGTCATTCAAGAAAGACCAAGAAATGTTCTGCCACTGATATACTGTGAGTTAAGACTGAGATAATAGGTAGAACATGTAGATATGAAAAGAAGAGTAGATAAGGCAAAAAACCCTGATGAGACAGTTTTGGTCAATGCGATACGGAAATGATAAGGAAACTACAAAAGTACTATGGAGCCAAGGATCAGAAAAATCAACATTCCCTTCCCTTTTCTGCAACA
Organism: Lepidothrix coronata; assembly: GCF_001604755.1. Taxonomy (NCBI): domain Eukaryota; kingdom Metazoa; phylum Chordata; class Aves; order Passeriformes; family Pipridae; genus Lepidothrix; species Lepidothrix coronata. The sequence continues at coordinate 1,977,962 of NW_016690336.1, read as the reverse complement.
TGACTTAAATTTTGCCTTCAGGACATCAGTTGCCTGGGCTCTGCTCTGTCTCCATGTGAGTTTTCCCTGGTCAACAAGGGGCCCTGTTTACTTTTCACCTCTGAGCCCAACAGGATCTGTAGGGATCAGGGGTAGCACAAGAGGTTCTAGTCTGCCCTCAGAGCATGTAGAGTCAAGCTCTGTGTGTTGGCTTTCATGCAGTGACATCCCAGGTGACAAATGAAATGACCAATGCAGTGGTGATTATGCCTTATATCTTCACTGCCTCCTGTGTTTATTTTCTGGTTTTCTTTTCTGAAGCAAAACGTCACACAACTTGTTTTGATTGTGTTTCACTGGAAATCGAATTATTCAAATAGAGGAAAAGTGAGGTGCAGTTTTTCCCCTCTCAGCGGGTGAAGTCTGTTGGAAATATTGTTGGTTGGATTTGTTGTACCCTTGAATTGTCTCAAGCAGAGTTCCCATGATTTTCCCATGAGAATGCAAAAAAATTGCATGTTGGAATTATTCATTTTTCTGTCAAATGTCATGTAAAAGCCATTAGTCTGAGTTAAATTCCTAATTCGGAATGGCTTTTTTTTCCTGCCTTTATCCTTTTCCAGTAGATCACTATTTCCAAGTAGTCCTAGACACTTCCTAAAGCTCTTCCTTAGGCTACAAATATCCATTCCTATATTTGTTCCTCTCTCCAGCTGCCTTATTCCTTCTTTAATTCCTTCCTTATCATCTCAAGTCAGTACATATTTAAGGTCTAGTTTCCCCTTTCTGCATCAGTGTAGGATAAACCCAATCATAGTTGCTGTTGAGAATAGTATGATGCCACCAATGGAATTAATAAGGAAGAAATAAAAACATATTTTCCAAGTCTGCCCACCTCTATTCTAGAAAGTCCTTCAGATGGACATGAACTGAATGCCCTGGGTTAAAGGGATATTAGCAAATCCCAATAAAACCAGCCAGATTTCACTGAGCTCTGCATTTCCTGAGCTCACTGTTAATTTACCTCCAGCACATTGGTGACATGCCAGCAGATTGATTTGCAAAATTTCTGTCTTTATTATGTCCTATAAACTACTTTATGGGACAAAAGACAGATATAACCATGTCTTAGAGAGCTTCCAAATTGCAGCTTAATTAAAGCACTGGGGGACACAAAGGGAAGACAAGGGCACAAGGTAAAAATCAGAGGGTTGTGTTCTTGCACAATGGATTCCCATTACCCTAAACAGAATCATACCAAGGAATGGATGTGTCTCAGCAAGATATCTTTTATAATAGAGCTGGGAAATGCTCAAGTTTTCATTCTGTTGGTCAGGGAGAAGGGATGGTCAGTCACAAAAGGAGAAAGAGAGTCTTTAGGCTGTGAAAGGGTCCCTGGTACAGGGTGACAAAGAGCCTCATTGGGCAGATTCCTGGGAAAAAGGCAGCAAACCTGTGTGGTGGAAGCCAGACTAAGGCAGTGAAGAGACAAGGGAAGAAACCTCTGTGTGTGCCAGTGGAAGGAGAGAGCTTCAAGTTCTGCATCACTCTCACTGTTGTGGGAAGCAGCTCTTCATGTTGGTTTCACTCCTGCTCTGTTTATCTTTCTTTTGGTTTGGGCACTGGTGCAGAACCTATTACACTACAAGTACACAGAGGAGAGAGGAGGGTGATAAGCCCTGTGATAAAAGCCCGTGTATGTCATTACATTTTGAAAATGCGATACAGCGACAGTCGGGCTGAAGGCAAAACACCTGTTTATTTCAGCCTGGCCTTAAACACTTAAGAGAGATAAGAAACACATCTGGGGACATGGAAAAGCAGTATCTGGCTACTTTTAGAGATGTGACTGCGTTTAGGTGAATCTAAATTGCCAATAAATATTAAAGCTGTGAGGTTCATTTATTCAGCACAGCGATGAAGGAAGATAAATAGTCCTGTCTCAGGAAGAGGTAAAACAAATGCACCCAGAACAAGTATGAATGATTATTAGAATCATAGAACTACAGAATCCTGAGATGGAAGTGACGCAAGAGGATCATCGAGCCTGACTCCTGGTCCTGCAAAGGACACCCCAACAATCCCACCATGTGCCTGAGAGTGTTGTCCAAACACTTCTTGAGCTCTGTCAAGATTGGTGCTGTGACCACTGCCTTGGGGAGCCTGTTCAGTGCCCAACCACCCTCTGGAGGAAGAAGCTGATGAAGGTGGAAGGAGTGATTTAAAAAGAAGGAAAAGATGAACCTTGACTGATGTAAGGTGGGTTGCTTTAGAGCTTTGTCTACCCTCAAGGCATGTGATCTCTCCATCTGTCCATGAGCAGGAAGCACTCGGCATTGTGTGGAGGACACAGCTCTGAGTGTGCAGATGGGGTCAGGCACAGGTACCAGCACCAGGAACGGATTGGAAAAGTTCAGCTGGGAAGGATGACCTGAAACTGTCAGATGAAGTCTCTTGGTGCTGCTCTACCCACCCTCTTGCCTCCTTCTATGGAAAGCCCAGCACCAAGAAAAGACTGACTGGCAGCTTCCAGGGATGCAGGTAACTAATTTAATAAATTAATTAATTAAATGCAGATAACACTTGACTGTGAGGGTAGTGAGACCCTGGCATAGGTTGCCCAGAAAAGCTGTGGCTGCCCCATCCCTAGAAGTGTCCAACGCCAGGCTGGACAGGGCTTGGAGCAACCTGGGCTAGTGGAAGTTGTTCAGCTCATGGCATGAACTTAATAGTCCTGAAGGTCCCTTGCAATCCAAACTGTTCTGTGATTCCATGATACTGGGGTCCTGTCTAGCAGGCCATGTCTGGAATGTGAGTTGGAATTTAGTTCCAGATTAAGACCCCCTATTTAAACACCCATATGTAGGTAAAGTGTTTGGCGTCCTCATAATTGCAAAAAGCCACACACTGCAAACAAATATACATATAAATTGTAGCCTTGGGTGGGAAGGCTGAGGTGCTGATGCTGTTTGGGTTCATCAGCAAGGATTTTCTACCATGAAATCTTAGAGAAATGAAGCAGTCCAGTCCTTTCAGAAGGAATTATCATACATGGACATCCTGAAGAGCATAACATGCTGCTTTAATTCCCAGCTTCATAAGAATAGCTGGAATATTCTTATCCAAACTGAATTATGTAGCAAAACCACCACAGAAGCTGTTCAAGCCAGCATGTTTTATTGTGCAACTGAGATGGACTGAGAACCCAACTGGTGGCTGTCAGGGATCTGTCAGTGAGTGATAATTCAGTGCTTTTAGTCACATCCACATTCACATTACTTGGGAACCAACAGAGGGAAAAACAATACAAAAAAAGCCAGAGGGTTTTTTGCTGAATTTTGTTGAACTAAAAAAATGAACTATGAAATGAGGTTGGTCAGGCAATCAGATGTATACACAGGAAATTTTTTGGCTTCAATATAAGGATAATTGAAAACTGCCAAAGTTTAACATTAGCCTGTTAGTTAGTGGTTGAGCTTTAATATTAGAGCTCTAGATGGGGAAAACTGAAAGGCTTATCTCCTGCTTGTGGTTGAATTGCAAGAGAAAAGAGAAAGTACCTACAGCAACACATAATTAGTTAATGCCAGAAAACAGTCCTTCTTTGTTAAAGTCATCAGCTTGTGCTGCCATATGTGGCTGCCTCCTGGACGTTATTCTTAAGCACTGTTAATTGTAGCTGATGGTATCAATTGCCTTTTGTATTTGTCTGTCAAATGTGAAAAGAGCTCTCTTGCAAATACTGTCTCTCCTGATCTTCATTTTCAAAAATAAAGTTGGGGAAGACTGAGAAGAGGCTCAGAGACATACCAGCCCTGTGTGAGGAAAAGTCTCAGAAACCTCCCCAAGGAGACTTGCAGCATTTATGTTCAAACTTTGTAATAATAACGGGGTTTGGTTTAATATTTTATGGAGGGATTTTTTTAATTGGATCAGAATTCTGCCTTAAGTCTTCATTAAAAAAACATCTCCCCCCCACCATGCCTAATTCTTCCCATGGAGCTGTAGATGCTGCTGATTTTGTCTTAGGGATAATAAAGCATCAGATGTGCTCATGGACAGCCCTCATTTCACATGGATCAAAATCCTGGCATGTGTTGCTGTGTGAATGGTGTTAAGTTTGCCCTAAGCAGCAACTGGGAAGGGAGCACAAGTTCCCCTATTCAGCCCCAGATATATCTGTATATGATCATCTACAATCTTGTGCTGCAAGCCTTGCCCACAGCATAAGGTCTGTTACAGCACTGTGTCTCCAAAATATATGTTATTTAGCTCAAGAGTCTATAAATGCCAAAGCCACAAAGTCCTAGCACAATCGTTTTTCATTATCTTTTTTACACCTGAGGCAAGAAAACCCACCATGATTTATCATGGATCTGTAAACACTGAGCCTGACAAAGATCTCCGCTTGTATTTGTACAGGGTTTTTTGCCTCCTAAGTTAAAATTTTAAAATTTAAGTGTTTAAAATTTAAAATGTTAAATTTGTAAAATTTTAAAAATTTTACATCAAACTGTAGATTTCCTTTAAGTCCTGCTACTGTATTAGGGCATTTGATGCCAAGTTTGGAGCAGCAATTGGCCATAATTGGAAAAATAGGAATTCAAGCACCTACCTTCCAAAAATGAGGTTTCTTCATGATGTCAGCTTAGAAATGAAGAACATAGAAATCCTTGGTTACTGTTGAAAAATCTGGTCAAGCATAGCTCTGTAGTCAGGGGCTTTCTTTTCTTAGAAGTTTAAAACTTACTATAGTGCAATGTGACATTTAAAAGTCACTATGTTCTCTTAAATTCATGCTTTTGCTTTTGGGATTGTTGGTAATATCCCTGAGGGACTCAAAGATCCCGGGGAGAAAATGGTTTGCCTGTGATCATTTAAAGCCAAGATTTCAGCTGAAGCTGCCACAATGGACAAAGGAAACAAACACAGAAAGTCAAAGCAGTTTGTTCTCAGATCAGACAGAAACAGAAACAGTAGAAAGCCAAGCTGTGACAATACAGATCCTTATCCAACAGGCAGCACAACCTGGAAATTGAAAACCTGCTCTCATTTGTTGCAGTACTGATCCAGCAAGGGTTTTCTGCAGAAGGCCTGGCTTGAAAAACAATTTTAATAAATACTGAAGAGATGTGCTTCAAGACTTTTTAAGTGAAAATCTGAACCGTGATAAATCTGGAGAGAGAAAGGAAGAAGGAAAGAAAGGAAGAAGAAGAAAAGAACGAAGGAAAGAAAGAAAGACAGGAAAAAAAGAAAGAAAGAAGGAAATAAAGAAAAGAAAAAAAGAAAGAAATAAGGAAAGAAAGGAAGACAGGAAAAAAAGAAAAGAAATAAGCAGGAAATAAGGAAAGAAAGGAAGAAAGAAATAAGGAAAGAAAGGAAGAAAAAGAAATAAGGAAAGAAAGAAAGGAAGGAAGAAAAGAAGGAAGGAAAGAAAGAAGGAAGGAAGGAAAGAAGGAAAGAAATAAGGAAAGAAAGAAGGAAGGAAAGAAAGAAAGAAAGAAGGAAAGAAAGAAAGGAAGAAAGAAGGAAAGAAGAAAGAAAGAAAGAAGGAAAGGAAGAAGGAAAGAAGAAAGAAAGAAAGAAGGAAAGAAGGAAGGAAAGAAAGAGGGAAGGAAAGAAAGGAGGAAAGAAGGAAGGAAAGAAAGAGGGAAGGAAAGAAAGGAGGAAAGAAAGAAGGAAAGAAAGAAAGGAGGAAAGAAAGAAGGAAAGAAAAAAAGAAAGAAAGAAAGAAGGAAAGAAAAAAAGAAAGAAAAAAGAAAGAAGGAGAGATAAAATACTGTTAAGCTCATTTAGCAGCCAAGAACTCAAAGATACCAGCTCTCTGTTATCAATGTGAGCTGTGCTCCAGGCAAAATTTCCTTGGCGCATTATTGACCTTTAAAATTACATCCTACTCCCAAATATTGCTCCATGCTGCTGTCTTTTATTATACTTGGCTTTCTTACAGCATTTGTTTATCAGGCTGCTCTTCTGTGTTTACCTTAAGCCTTTCAGAAGCAATTACATGGAGGATGGACATAACTCAAAATAACAGGTATAGGACAAAGCAGAAGTGAGGCTAACAAAGCTCAGGATGAAGGAAAAACTGGGGAAGGGACTAGAGCTGGAAGAAGGAAAGAGTGATATAAATAATATAGAAGAATCCTTTCGCTTTTCATTAGGATTTGACAGTGCTGCAGCATAAAATATGCACAAACTGACCACCCTTGATCAGGCCACACGTCAGATGCACAATCTATGAGTAAAATAACACTAAGAGATGCTGATTCCACAAGACCAGAAATGACCCCTTGCTAGATTTGAAGGCCCTGGAGTTAACCTGAACCATAATTTCACCAGGTGAAGTTGCTTAAATGCTCTTATTAAGTGCAAAGGGAATGGGCCCACAGATGGTACAAGTGATCATCCTACTGCAGTCAGCCAGGGATTCCATGTGAATTCAGACACCACTGACACGTTGGGTCAGGCTTCAGTGCTTTCTGAGTATTGCCTTGAATAGTACAGTAGATGTAAATGGAATATAATTTCCTTCTGATGTGATTTTCTTCAAAGGGTTTCCTTTCTGGAAGTGTTCCCAGGACATAGTTATCCAAATAAAAGCTTCATTGCTCCTGCTACTGTTAACATTAGTCAACAGATTTCTCCTGAACTTCGATCAGAGAGAGAAAAATAATTCTGTCTCTCTATATGAATACTTGAGGCAATAGATCCATAAATGACAAGTGGGAGAGAGCCCTGCACTGCTTTCCAGAGTCCTTTGCACTGTCTTATGAGGTAGAAAAATACTGTTAAAAAAAAAAAAAGATAAAGATTAAAAAAAAGATGAAGAAATATTGAAAGATTGAAAAAAATACAGGATCATACAATGGTTTGGATGGGAAGGGACCTCAAAGCTCATTTAGTTCCAACCCCCCTGCCATGGGCAGGCACACCTATCACCAGAATGGGTTCCTCCAAGCTCCATCCAGACTGGCCTTGAACACCTCCAAGGATGTCAACCTGCCTTTGAATCTTCTTTGGCTTGATATGGCAACTTGTTGATTTGTCAAGTCTGACCTTGCTGTCCCAGTGCACAGGGATGACACAGACACAATGAATTTCAGCAGGCTCGTGTCAGGCTGATGATGGGCACATGGCAAAAGGATCTTCCTTTATTCCTTCATTCATAATTAAAATGATGAGAAATGTCAGCCTGACAGCCAAGCAAGCACTGAGCAAAGTCACCCAGGTAAAAGGACACACTCCGTGGCCACAATGTCTTTGACTAGAAATTCAATCTTCAGTCCCTGGGATTTTCTTGAAAGAAACTGTATTATATCCTTTGTGAGCACTGGTGAGCTCCATACAGCTTGAACAAGGACAAAATCCAAGTAAAAAGTTGTAATGGAACCTAAGGGGCATCTAAACCCCACGTGTCTCCTACACATTTTCTACTTTGTGTTGTCTGCAACTCATCATTGAGTCTGCTGGAGTTTCTCTGCCATGTACAGAAAAAACTAGTCATGATTTATCAGAGAATTAGATGCTGCTTGGTTCTATCCAACAGCCTTTTACAGAGCCATCTCTAGATTTGTGGGGATCTATTACCATGACCTATCTTCTCCATCTGTAAGGATGCATTAAATAGCTCATCTCTGTCTAACAGAAGTATTATAAACACATTATGAAGATTACAAGGTGCTTGGAGACCAAGAAAGTACAAACATTGTTAGCATATTATGCTGTAGGAGTTGCACTGAGACCCCTGAGCTCATTTTCACGTAGACCTATAGTTATTTGTCAACAATTAATGATTTTTTACCTTCACCTGCACAGATTAAATTCAAAGTTGTGGCGTGGAGTCCATTTGCAACATTTCGCAGTCAGATCTGTTCAAATCCGTGGTTATTCCAGCCCTGGAATTATGTCTTCCCAATGCATGTGTTCAAACAGGGCAGATTCAGATGGAACAGGCTGCCCAGGGCAGTGGTGGAATCACCATCCCTAGAAGGGTTCAAAAGAGGTGTAAATGTGGCACTTGGGGGCGCAGGTTAGTGGTGGCCTCGGCAGTGCTGGGGGAATGGTTGGACTCAGTGATCTTAGAGGGCTTTCCCAACATCAATTATTCTATGATTCTATGGGTAATCTACTTTGGGAGAGGGAATATTTACTTTTCGTGAACTTGTAATCAGATTTTCTCATGGATCAGCAGGGAGGCCACAGGGTATAATGGAAACATTTGCATAGACTTTAATAGGCTTTGTGTTGGATCCACAGCATCGCGGGCATTATTACTTCTTCATCACTTACTTACAGTGTATTATTACTTCTTCATCTAATAATCCCACACAGAGATGGCCTTACACACATTGCCTTGCTTTAGGAGGATAAAAATAGCTCCTTGATCAATTTTGCCCCCGTGTTAAAAATTATTCTGTCAATTATTCGGCAAATTTTTCTTCTCCTCACGACGACCGACATCACAAACACCATTTCCACTTATTTTCAACTGTCTGTGTAGAATTTCCGAGGAATTCAAATCCTCTTTATCACAACAAACCACCATGGAAATTATGTATGCGTTGGTGTTCATATCTTTGCATGTTCTATTAGGAATTTAGCTCATTTTCCTCTGATATCATCATGTATTCGATGTGTGGCTCAGGACTTGGAGAACTGCATTTTTTTCCACGGTTTCATTAATCATGTCAGACCTTCAGTTAGATTTAATTGTAAGTGCCAGTCTGAAGAAATTCATTTTGTGGCCATTATCATTAGGCAGAATGGTTGGTGGTTTAATACAGTCCTGTAGAGGAAACCCACAGAGCAAAACATGAGAGCGATAATGGCTATTGCTTTCTCATTTTGAAGCAGGAATTACTCATCAGTTAATTTTATTTTTTTTTTCTGCTTTAAGAGCATTTTATTTTAGTTCCCCATGCAAGGGAATTACAAATTTAGGGAAGGTGTACCTGAATAATCCTTCATCCTGCAACAATTCTAACACAGCACTTTACTCTGACGCTGAAAGTGAGGACAGGATCATGCTGGCAATGTCTTTTAGAACTGTGGACAGTCTTTTGGCTTATCCACTGGCCCAAATGCTTCTGGAACAGCCAGGTGCTCAGCAGCTGCTTTGGCTGTGGTGTGAGACAGAGGGGAGCTTCACTCTGTTAGGAATATTCTCCAGTAAAACTCTTCTTTCTTCACACACGGCCCAGCTCTCGAGCATGCCAAGCTCCTATTTACTGGTTTGGCTGTTTCAAGAGTATTTAAAGTTAATGCAGATAAATAAAATGCCCCCCAACCCCAAAACCAGTTAAGACTCAGGACAACCTCATCCAACCTGGCCTTGAACACTTCCAGGCATGGGACATCCACAACTTCACCAGAGAACCTGTTCTGGTGTGTTACTACCCTCCCAAGGAGGAATTTCTTCCTACTATCTAATCTAAATCTACTCCTTTTCAGTTTAAAACCACTACACCTCATCCTACAGCTACCAGATATTGGTGCTGGAGAGGGTCACTGAAGCCTTCAATGAATCCTTGTGATACTATAATTTCCCAGTATATTTTCTGTGCTGGGAAACCTCAGAAAAAGCTGCCCCACCCCTGGAAGTGTTCAAGGCCAGGTTGGATGGGGCTTGGAGTAACCTGGTCTAGTGGAAGGTGTTCCTGCCCATGGTAGGGGTTGGAATGAGATGAGATTTAAGGTCCTTTCCAACCCAAATCATTCTGTGATTCCTTCTGGATCTTAAATTGTTTTGTGAAAGTAGAGTTTTCTTTGGATCACAGGATAGTTCAGCAGCAAAAAAAAGATTTCATCTCCCTAGGAAACCCTGAAAGTTTTGGACTTCTTACTCAATGAAAGTAAGGTTGAATGAGAAGAATTCCAAACCTCTTTTCTTATTCTGCAGTGTTTCTGCACTTACAGCCTGGTGGTTTGCTAGAGTGCTCTCACAGGAGATGAAAGTTTGAGTACCTTTGAGCAGAGAATGAAATTGAACCTGGAGAAGTGCTGTAGCAATTCAGTTTTGGGTTCAGGAGGGTTATTTCTGGGGTTCTGTTTACGCCCAAGTGCTTTGATCTCATATTCACACTGCAAGCCCCTTAGATTGCTCTCTGGTTTCCTGCTCCAGAAGATCAACTCCCAGGTCTGGATTCAGCACACGCTCATGGGTGTTTTGTGTCAGTGACTGAGGCCCTCAGGCAGTGTCAGAGGAAGAATGCTGACAAGTAATTTGGAGATTGATAGGGGAATTAGATGTGAAATAGGTACTGGTAGCCATGCTCTTCCCCTCCAGAGAAATAATTCACTCACAAACACAGAAAGAGAATTGGATATCTGGAAAATTTTCAGAAAAAAAAAAATCCTAAGTGTCTGTGGATTTTGGGGCTCTGTAACAGCAGAGGAGAGGGACTTTTGTTCTACACCTCTAAATCATACAGCCCTCAATTTAATTTTTATCCCTGTTTTGTTCTATACATATCTGTGTTACAGACTCTAAAAATTTGTGAAAGTCCCAAATGTGCACTGAGAGTGGTTTCTGAATCATAGAACTTGATATTTCTTTATCTTTACCTTAACAAAGAACCACTTTCCACCAGAAGGAATTTCCAGGCCAACTTTCAAACTTTGACTGTGACCTTTCACATATAAAAAGGTGCAGAGAGAGTTTGTCTTTGAAATGGGAACATAACAAATGGATTAAGGGGCAAAAGGGCCTCAAATGTTACAACTGGGCTGCAGCTGAAAACGGAAATAAAAGGAAATGTCTTACAGAAAGTATGAGATGTCTGAAGAGAGCAGTGTCCAATATAAACAGTCTTTTCAAGTGCACTCAATTCTCATTAACGTGCTCTGGGAATTTGTTCCTCCCCTGTGATGGGTTTGAAGAAGGATTTGAAAATTTACCATTGCTTCCAGCAGGTAGACTTAATTCCCCATCTAAAACTCATTGAAGTCAATGAAAAAAAGATTCTCTGAGTTTGGTGGACCTTGGCTCCGTTTCTTTGACATTTAGCTGAGGTAGCTGAAACTTGTTCCCCCCGAGCCATCCAGAGGTTCTGTTGAACTGAGCTTTCTCTCACAGTGTGAGGTATAATAGGCCATAGTTGAACACATTAATGAAAAGGAAGGTCAGAAGTCTTGCTTCCTTGTTAGCACTGTGTCATGGTTTAACTCTGCAGGCAGCCCAACCCCACAGAGCCACTCACTCGCTCCCCCCGGGCAGTGGGATGGGGGAGAGAGCTGGGAAGAAAATATAATTTGTGGGTTGAGATAAAGGCAGTTTAATAGGACAGAAAAGGAATAGAAAATAATAATAATAATAATAATAATAGTAATAATAATAATAATAATAGTAATAATAATAATAATAAAGTGATGTGCAATGCTGTCCCTCACCACCCAGGTACTAATGCCCAACCAGTTCCCAAACAGGGACCTCAGCTCAGCTTTGCCCAGTTCACATACCCACACCATGATGCCATGTGGTCTGGAATATCCCTTTGGTCACTTGGGGTCAGCCTGTCCTGGCTGTGTCCCCTCCCAGCCCCTTGTTCCCCCCTGCCAGCTCACTGGCAGGGCAGTGTGAGAGGCTGAAAAGTCCTTGACTTTCTGTAAACGCTGCTCAGCAGCAGCTAAAACATCAGTGTGTATTATCAACTTTATGTTATTCTCATGCTGAATCCAAAACACAGCACTGTACCAGCTACTGGGAAGAAAATTAACTCTATCCCAGCCAAAATAGGGGCATGGTGCTAAAACTCAACATTTGTTAAACATTCTAGAAGACTTTGAGGCAAAAGTTGCCAAATATTGGGGAATATATGTACGTGTGAAAGCCAAGCAATTGGAAACAATTCATCTGTTTTCCTTGTGATCAAATGAGATTAAAAAAATAGAAAAAACCAAGAAGGTAAAAAGGCAAATATTTGCTTTTGTGTTGCTGTAAACATCTGTTGTAGCAAAATAACACACATACAGAACAAGAATCACTGCAGGAGATTAACACCTGGCCTGGCAGAGCAGCATCCAGGACTCCAAAACAGCCCTGTGTGCTGTATGGTATTCATGCCAGGGCAAGGTGTTGCAGAATAGGATTCTTAAAAAGCAGCATCCTGAGCCAAAACCGATCAGATTCAGAGTGTTCTGCATGGAGGGAAAGGCAGAAGGCAACAGTTTACTTTAATTTCTCCCCCATCCCTCAAAGTACATGTTTTGTAAGGAAATCTTTCCTATTTAGGACAAATAAATGTTATGCCTTCTCTCAAAAGTAGGAACTGTCTTTGCAGAGCTTGGCAGAGTTATTCCAGTATTTCACTGCATAGGTTGTTTCCACTATATATTTACAAAAGAACTTGCAGGAAACAGAGCAAGTCAAGTGCTGGTCTCTTCCCACCAGCTGAATTCCAAGCCCTGTGCTCCAGGACAGCATCTATGCTGCATGGAAAAAGAACAGCTCCCCATGCATTTGGCTGAAAGTTCTTATTGTACAGACATGAACTGAGTGTAGATTACCCAGAAAAGCAGAAAAAGGGAGGTTATTGTGGTGTGAAGCCATTAGGACACTCCTTAAGAAGAGGATTAGGGTTTGAGTTCAGGCTAAGGACAGAGATACTGACCTCTTCAAGGACTAGATCATAAAGTCATAGAATTACAGAATGGTTTGGGCTAGAAGGGACATAAAAGACCATCTCATTCCAATCCCTGCCATGAGCAGGGACATCTTCTGCTAGACTAGGTTGCTCCAAGCCCTGTCCAACCTGGCCTTGGACACTTCCAGGGATGGGGCAGCCACAGCTTCTCTGGGCAACCTGTGCCAGGGCCTCCCCACCCTCACAGTAAATGCACTATGTAAATGTAAAATGTATTAAGTAAATGTTAAACGTAGAAAATAAACGTAGATGTGTTTTGTAAACAAGTTTGCAACTGTATAACCTGAAAAAACAACTGCCAGAACAAGGATACCCACTTTTCACATGGCACCATGAACTGTGGCTTCAGGTGGCGTTGCTTTGCTCTGACTCTCTGGTCCCCCACTTCTCTTAAAGCAAAAGCCAAAGCTTCAAATCTCTCTTTCTCTCTTCTTCTTTTCACTCAGCCTGTGTGATTTGGGTTTGAGATCATGCAAGGACAGGACACTAAACCTCATTCTCCCTGGCCCTTGTCAAGAGCTCCTGACCAGCTAAAGGCAGAGGAGGCTGCACAACATCCCCTCCATCTCCAGGTATGGCAGAAAGGAAAGTTTTCCATGCCTGTGTGCTGCATGGAGCCTCATCCAGCTCTGTGTATCCTTCCCATTCCAATTCCCTCGGGCATCTGGGCACAACATGCATAATTCACAGGGCTGGTAGAATTTAGGGCTGAGTGAGGCTCCAGAGCTGAACCATCCTGGGGCTGAGACATGGATCAAGGATTCTCCTGCCAGCCTGGAGAGAGAGCCGTGATGCTCCGTGTTTGCATGCACCATTTCCCCATCACTACTGCAACAACACTGCTCAGGAGTGCCTGTGTTTCCACAGGAGAATGATTTAAAGAAAAGCAGAATAAATCAAGAGCATTGATGCAGAAAAACACTGTGTCTTGCAATGGACCTGCAGCTTGACCTCTGCCTGCATCCCCACCCCACCCTCCTTGTTGCTATACTCAGACCTCTCTGTCAGATATTTCTCACTGAAGGTTTCTGCAGGATCTCTTTCCTAGGAGAGCTAAACCTCCTTAAATTTCTTCCAAAGTCCTCTTTCCACAACATTACGTTAAAGATTGATTTCCTGTGTGAAGTTACAGGAAGACTGTTACAACTACCTACAGAGCTTGCTCTACCTTGACAGCAACTGTGCTGGTGATTTTTAACTCAAAGGATACACCTTTTAAATTTTTTATTGGCTTTTTAGTGCTTCTTCAGGGCAATGTGAGGATAAAATCAGTTTTTATCAACATGGAAATAGAAGAAGCAGTGTTAAGTTTGAAAGCCCAATTTTCAATTTAAGCCATGTAGCATCACCTTCACTTATGTAACATGCCATACACCAAACAGAGGGGCAGGAAGCACAACAGAGCTGCTGAGATGTCTTACACAAACCTGGCAAAATCTTATTATCAGCTGAACAACTCCAGAAGGTGTTATTTTCACACATCCAGGCAACTTGAGTTTCTCCCCTCTACTCTTTTTGCACAAAAAGAGCAATTACCAAGGTGTCTTTCCCCGAGCAGAAGCCACTGGGACTAAGCCTTGTAAAGAAATCCATCATCACCACACTACAGCAAACATGCCATAACCTGTTGAGTTCATTCTGTGTTCTGACCTTTTCCTGGAGGTCTGTAGGTCCAGGCCATGGAAACTAGATAACATATATCCTGCAAGAACCAGCTGGTTCCCTTTCTGGGTGGCTTATGAGTATCCCGTCAAATCAGAGGCTTAACACAGTTGGTTTAATCGGCCTCACGATTTTTTTGGGACACATAGCAATAGAAAAATATGGGAACAAAAGAAGAAATATTTGAATTATAAAGCTCACAGGTGAAAAGACAAAGGACTTCAGAGGAGCAACATTTCCAAGTGTTTAGAAGGCGTGGAAGTGAGTAAGAGACTGCAGGACCATTGCTGTTTGTTACTTTACACAGTGGGAAATTGAAATTGTAGGTGTTAGAGACACAAGTAAGGAGCCACTGGGACAAAGTACAATACTGAAAATAAAAGTACATCTTCTGTATCAAGGCATAAGGTCACAGGTATCTAATATCCAAAGAGAGGACATTTACCAATGTTTGGAGTCCATCTCCCTCCAGCATTTGCCCCTGCAATGCATTCCACAACTTGTGGAACATGTTTGGAATGTACTTGTAGCCTTTTAAGCTGTTTGTGAACTAAACACTGTTATTTATGTCCCCAGCTGTGCCAGGGAGACTTCTTTGTGCTATTTTTTATTGCAGTGGCAGGGATACAGAACACCTGCTGTACCCAATCTAATTTTAAATATGTTGAGCAATGGGATTTCTCTCAGTTTCCTTGCGAGGCTCTTCTGCAGTCCTACTCCTCTGGGTTCACCCCATCACTCCTGAAAATCTGCACAGGCCTTTTCATCATGAGAATGACTGTTCCCAGGGCAAATTGTGATTTTCTACTCCTGACCCAGACTAAAGAGTTTCTTCTGTGCAACAGGGAATTTTGCAGTTATTGAGTCAACATATTTTAGACTACCAGGAGCTATTTATAGGCCTTCCCCCTATTCTCTGGCAGTTTTCCTTAAAGGTTTCTTAAATCCTTCTTAGCCTGGCAGAGATTTACAACAAGTTCACAGATCTCCTAACCTTATTTTTATTTATAAATTCAGACATCAAAACCCCACTGCCATAAGGGGAAGTGAGTTGGGGAATTCACCACAAGAATCTTACTTGGTGTGTGTTGTAAGTTCTGTTTTATTCTGGTTTGGCAATCTACCCTTCAAGGTACACTTAACAGAAGTTTGCTGGGCGTAAATTGGTGACAAAGGTAGTCAATTAAGAACGCCTGAAAAGTCTCTGTTTATTGACTAACAGCCCGCAGAGTTGCATGTGGTTCCTTCCTTAGCAGCAAGATTCTTCATCATGATTAATTACTGTCAAATCTCCATAGTTTTGTAACAGCAAGATTCAAGATATCTACTGGAAATTTGCAAATAAATTGTTTATTAGAGAAAAATAAGAAGACCATTTCAGTTATCCTACTGAAGTCACCATCACATGCAAGTTTATCTGGCTCAACTGCCTTCCTAAGATTCTACGTTTTTTAAAAAACTTTTTTTTTCCTTTTTGTCCCTTTTTTTTTTGTCTCCCTGGACTATTTCATAGCAGATCTGTTGAAAAGGGGTCATTACCTTGCACCATTCTTTTACATCTTCATGTTCTGTCTGGAGCATGGCTTGAAATAGTATGTCAGACTTAGATGTCTGCTATTCCCAAAGCATGAAGGCGAGCTGAAAAATGTGGAAAGGAGCTGCAGGAGAAAAATCTGATAAAAAGCATACCTTAAAAAAAATCAGGTACATTTTCAAAGCTCATGTAGACAATCTGAGTTAAGAAAGTAGCAAGCTTTTTCCTTGGATTTTACTGAAAACTATGTGTTCTGTGGTGTGGAAACAGTGACAAAGTCAAACTTTGTATCTACTGGTGAATTTGGGGAAATAATTTCTATGTTTCTATTTAATTACTGAACACACAGAACACTCAGCTTTAAACTGGAGCCTTTCAGCCTGGTGGATACTTCTGTAGAGCACAGGGAGCAGGTCAACCTAAGTAGCAGTTTACTACTGCCTTTTTTCTCCCTCTCAAGTAAATATGATGGATGATCCTCTTTCCACTTTTTAACCAGCTGACATCTTCACTTACCTATCTGCAAGGAGGTGCTTGAGGCCTTGTGTCATCAACCTGAGAGACCCACCTGGCTCAATACAAGCCATGCTGGAGCTGGGGAACATGTGGGATCCAAGCCTCGTTCTGCTGCCACTGATGCACAGCCCAGAGATGGTGTGGAATCAGTGGAAAAGGTAAGTTTGCACACAACAGTAGCAGCTTCCAGGGAGAAGTCCCTGTCAGCAGGAGAATGAGTATATTTTTTGAAGGAAAAAGTTGAAGGGCCAACAGTCATTAAGCAAGGAAGATGATTATCTATGAATTTAGAACTGTCAATTCAGTGTTTCTTGCTGCTTTTCACTGAATAGGTTTTGAATGGCAGAGCAAGTGTCAGTCATGTTTACGAAGACAAAAAAAGAAGTAACACACAAGTCTCAAAAAAAAAAAAGGATTTATTTAGGTCAATAGCCATCTTCTAATTAAAGGCAGACAATTTGAGGGAAGAGCAAGGCCATGATTGCAATGATGCTGCAACAACTCAATCACTGGGAAGGCACTGTGCATGTTTTGAGGCAATTGCTTCAGTGGGGAGGCAGCTGAACACCTCTCATTAATTGCTTTACCTTTGGTCCTAAATGGTTATGAAGCAAGAAATCCTGATGAGGGAAACCTGTTTTATCAGGCTACCTGGAAAGGCAGAGCTTCTCTAAATCATTTTGCCAAAAGATAGGAGACCAAAAAAACCAAAAGATTGATTATTTAAGTACCAAAATCATCCACGGTGAAGATCAGTATCCGGTTTCCCAACACAATGAACCAGGTAGATGTTTGTAGAAGGTGAAGCATCTCCTTCTCAGTGCCACACCACCAAGAAGGTCCATGTGAACAGAAGCATCTCTGAATCCAGACTTCACAAAGGTGACCAGCAGGTTCCACATGAGAAAACAGCCAGTGCCTGTGCCTATTCCCTGCTGAACAACCTATCCAGCTGTTGAAAATTAAAAAAATCATCAGGGTTCTAATTTCACACCCTTGTGCCAGGTTCAAGCTCCAAGTCACAGATGAAGAAATAATAATAGCACTCCAGGCCCGCTGCAAAGGGTCTCTGCAACACTGCAAAAAGGGATTTGACAGGATTTTGGACTGTCAGATTTGCACTCTCATAGCCAGCAGGTTGGGGAACTTCACTGCCATCTGGAACAAGTGCATGAGGTGGAAATTTACATTTCTTGCTGTTCTTCATGCCTACTGCTTAGCTAAAACTAGGACACCTCTGAGGAAAGGAGGTGAAGATTAGAAATGGTAAATTATTAGAGTTATAGGACCAGGGAGGAAACCAGAGCACGGAAGGAATGGAAGAGGTGAAGTGACAGAGAAGGGTGTTGAAAAGAAGACCAGAAACATGACATCACACAAATTTTGATGCTCTATTCTTACTTTTAATTGGCTCTTATTCATTTATTTATTATTTAATATTGCATAACAGTGGCAAACCTTTGGGGCATCATTTCTTTGCAGACAATGCAAAACATACATATGTACTACTGCATTTCTGTTCCTAAACAACGGAATTTCTGTTAGAAATTAAATATTCTGCTGCTTTTTTATGGGATCACAGTCCATTCCTGTTGGTTGCAGGGTACCTTCTTTCTCAGGAGGTGTTGACCAGCTCTAGAAAGGATGGGAGACATTTGCCTCTGTATGAATGAAAAGCCATAATGCACATCTAGGCTGGTGGCTTTGCTAAATATGAAATCCAAATTATGTCAGAACAGAGGAGATGGAGTTGTAATCACACTGATGCGTGACACACAATTAACAGTGTTTGTAAATTTGCATCTATGAATAACATTCCAGTTGAAATGGATATTCAACAGCCACTAATAGGGTTTGAAGGGCACAGCTAAGGTGTGTTCATACAATATAAATCAGTGAGGCATGTGTGCTGAACAAACATGTGAGCACGGATAACACATTTCTTAATGGAAATGTCAGAAAAATGCTGGCAGGTCAAGGGCTTTCATCATGAGCCTTCATGTGCTTTTGAAAGGACTAAATCCTGGCAGCAGGACTTGGTGTTGGATCACCTTGAGGGACAGTAAATATTGCTCTGCTCAGATGAATTATGAAAACGTGAACTGGTTTCTCATAACTCTTCCCATGCCTGATCCTCCCTGGCATTCAATCCTCAGCCATCCCTCACTGTTTATCAAATCATTTTGCTTTGAGATGGTGGGAGAGGGAGGGTATTAGAGCCTAGCTGACATTTGAACGTGCTGGAAAACACTGGTGGTTTTTTTTCTTTCTCTTCCCTCTTTCTAATTTGGTGACCCTCCAATGTTTTTCCCTGCAATATTTCACAGAGACAGGTTTGGCTTTCCTGCAGCCTCGGGCACCTCTGCACGCAGGTGTTCCTAAGTAATGTTTGGAAGCACCAAGTACAGGTATTAAAGTTTTGCCTTAGGCAAATTTGATGAATATTTGAATTGGGCAAGAAACAGGGTTTTTTTAGTGAACACAGCAATGTAAAATATCCAGAAGCTGTGAACTGTGAAAAGGTGCTGGAGCATTCAGGAAGACCCAAGCCTACCTACAATTTTTCTAGGGAAAAAAAAAAAAAGGTTAAATATACCTTTGCCAGCTTGAAATGTGTTGCAGGGAGATTGGTAAAGCAAAGAAGTGTGAGCCAAAAATGGTAATTGCAGGAAAAATAGTAAACCCCAACTATCTATGAAAAGTAGCCACTGTCACTGGCTGGCAGTTTAGCACAGGATTCACTTGTTAGCAGCTCCTGCCCAGGCACATGGTGATAAATTGGAGGTAAAGGATAAATTGGAGGTAAAGGCAAAGAGAAAAATGATTAGTAGGAAGGAGGAACTGACTCCTGAGAGAACGGCAGAACTAATAAGGTAGAGCTTGGCTAAAGGAGAGCTCAGGAAAGGGGCATAAATCTACCTGTCTGTAAGCTGAATACCAAAAGCAGGATTGTTTAAGTAGGATCAGAGCAAAATTAGGTGGTTTGGGAGGGGGAATGGGGAAAATAATTCACTGGAAAATGCATGGTGAGATGGAAATGAAGATTCTCACCAGTTTTGGCTGACTCTGACCTGTATCAGATCCCTTGCTCCAAAACACTACATTTGAAATTTCTAAATGTCATATTTTGACTTTATCACATTTCAAATAATGTTTTCAGGCTCCATACACTCACTTCATTGCTTACAACAATTAGAAAAAGGAAATGGACCGAAACATTTTGGTTTAAATTAAAAGAACTATTCTGTTTGACCTGAAAAATGTTAGGGAGGGGAGCTGTTTTTAGGGTGAGAAAAGCCAAATGTTTTCAATCAACTTTGAATAATTCCCCTTCTCCACAGTTTGGCAACAAATCCAAAAAAAAAAAAAAATAAAAAAAAATCAATTATTCACAGAGCTCTACTCCTGGGGGCACAATTAAGAATAATTGGAGGAAATTAAGCAAGGGAGAATTTAGGCTTCAACAGTAGGATGAGCTTTTCTCCTGGTGAGAAACACAGGCTTGATTCTGCAAGTCACTGAGTGTTGATTGTGAGAGGCTCAGTCTTGTTACAGAATCCCTTGGGAGATGCCAGCAGGTTGGGGCACCATTAAACATCCTGAGAGCACAGTCCAAAATCACACTGGTCATAAGTCCTTGGAAACTCTCCTCAGGCCATCAGACATTAGGGTTGTGTTGTCCAAAAATGGAGATGACAACTCAAAAAATCTCACTTTCTCTCTTATAATACTGTGCAGGGTAGCAGCTTAACACTATCTATGCAGTTTCCTTCCCTCCCTCCCTTCCTTCCTTCCTTTCTTTCTCTCTCCCTCTCTTTAACCTCTCTCTTCTCTTTCACCCTACCCCCTATTCAAAATCCACTACTAGAAGATAAAGGACTAACTTATAAAAATTTCCATGCCATATGTGTAATTTACTGATAAAACTTTCTAACTTCTTGTGGACCCTCTGACTTTTGTTCCTTTTGGATCACGGGCATCTCTGGGTCTTGGCTGCTCCCTTCCCCTCAGGGGTGGGATGCTCCAGCAGGGTGTATTGACATTTTGTGCTGCTCTATTTTTGGTTGAAAGTTGTGTAATATGAA
This sequence comes from Lepidothrix coronata, assembly GCF_001604755.1. Classification (NCBI taxonomy): domain Eukaryota; kingdom Metazoa; phylum Chordata; class Aves; order Passeriformes; family Pipridae; genus Lepidothrix; species Lepidothrix coronata. The sequence continues at coordinate 1,957,542 of NW_016690336.1, read as the reverse complement.
GGAGAGCATTTTAGGAAAGTCTGCTACGTTTCTCAGTACATTTTCCAGCCAAAATAGTAATCTTAGAGAATGAAATCGAGTTTCTTTGACAAGCCCCATTTTCTGGAAACAGTTTTGATTGGCATTAATTATTTTTCCAGTCTTTACCAAGTGAATCCCTTATAAGGTTTTCCCTTATTTTGCGTGGGAGCGATAGATGTAAGGTCTCCAAATTCTTCCACTCCTTACACAATATTATCTCATCTACAGTCCTCCCATCTTTTGGAATTTCAGTGCAGTGAAATAATTTATTAACATTCACAGCAATACATCAGCCATCTCCTCTGCCAGCTCTGTCAGAGTCTTCTCAAAGTTGTCTGACTGGCTGATCATGAAAATGGGGGGCGGGGGGTTGGTAGGTTTGACTCTTTATTCCTTGATTTACTAAACCACTTACAAACTATCATCATGACTAAAAATATGTGATAACCTTTTGTCATTTTCCAGGATGGAAGTGTTTTTAGGGAGCATTTTTGATATGCTGTGATACCATTCATAGTGGTTACCCCTGTCTCTAGCAAAGCTTTCTACTGCTGATGAGAATTCTTTTGCTCTTCATATATTTTAAATTTTCTATAATACTGCTTATGGTGGTTTTTTCCCTCACATCATCAGCTTTCCTTGTCAGTTATCTTAAATCTCATAATTTCTTGGTGGCAGAGGTTGCCATTTATTTTCATTTCTTATAGTTTTAAGTTTTTCTCATTTGAACTTGACTTGGTGGATTTTTTTGGACTTTGAATCTATATGCTAAAAGAAAATCTGATTTTTCCATTCCTATTTTTATTCCTGCCTTCCTTGGCTTATCATTTTTCCTCAGCATTGGGAAATCACCCTGTTGAATGACTAAGTGAGAATATTGCTGCTTAGGTCTGCCCTCTATTTATCCTGCATATAATCAGGTTGTGACCACTGGTGCCTTAGCAACCATGATTTTCTAGTCCAGTGATTAATTCATTTTTAGTCATCATACCCAGATCCCAAACAGAATTATCTTGCATTCTGGGTGCTACATTTGCTTTGAAAATTCAGGCTAATCTGGTGGAAGCAGCCTGGATGACATTAAATTAACAGCAAAGGCACAGGCACTAAGAAGGAAACTCAGCATATGGTTAAATCAGCACTTCATGGAGAAAAATAAAAATGGGGATGACAGGGGGAGTTTTGAAGCTCTCAGAGAGGGTGCTTAGAATGGAGGCCAAGCAACCCAGCAGAAATACAGCAAAAAGAAATCAAATCATCTCGACTGGCCCACACATCAGTTCAGGAAGGTCCAGGAAAATACTTTAGCAAGTGAGATGTGTTTAATAAAGATGGTCCCAAAGCATCTGGAAAGCCTTTTCGTTTGAACAAGCTATCGGGGAATGAAAGTGTATTTATTTGGTCTGCCTCTAAAGTATTTCCAAAGAGCAAATGTTTGAGAGTCCATTTTAAAATAAAATCCATCTGTTTCTCCAACAGTTTTAAAAAACTGTTTACTTTGTCTAAAATTGACTTGTCTGACACGTTGTCATGCTTGGTTACCACAGCAACAGTGGCAACAGCTATGCCACGGGATATTCATTTTATCTGAATTTTTACCACCTAACTTTTTGCTTATATGTGTGTGTATGTGTGTGTATGTAGCTCAGAGTTCTGCACCCAGCTCCCAACCAGCTGAAAATACCCTTTTTTAGCCAACAAGCCTCCATCAAATTCCCCAAACCATATTTCAATCCTGAGATTTATTTTTTTTATCTCGATGCCACCAGCAGTTTTCTCGGGTCTCTACAAGCAGAATGTGTCAGAGTCTTCCCTGCTGGACCCCCCAGTTTCACTCAGATTCACTCCTCAGTCCTGGCAACCCCCACAGCTCTTTGAGCAAGAGCATAGGCTGGAAAAACATTTGTGTGTCAGCAACACAACCTGGAAATAAGGACATTTTTTACCAGTGTTTTCCCAACACACTCACCTCCTTTCCCCATTGGAAAATTTCAAAATGGAACTGGTTCTGCTGAGGTCCAGTTTGTAACAGGACCTTCATCATTATAACAGTGCAGTGAAACTGTGGATTTCAGCAATTTGCCTTAAAAAATATGTGTGAGACCTTTCCTTGTCCTCTTTTCCCCCCCCGTAATTTCACCGTCTGCCATCCAGGTCCACAGCAAAGCAAACACAGAATAATCATCTCCTGGTCATTTTACAGAGCTGGAGGTTGCAATGCAGGCAAAGCAGGAAAAAAAAAATCTGTTATCATTTGTAAAGCTTGTAAAAGGAAGCTTAAAATTTCATTTAACATGACAGAGAAGTAAAAGGTGTGTCCGGCTTTGGTCTTTCAAAGCTGTCAGTCTGTTGGATGGCCCTAGAAAGCCTCAACCTGCAAGAACCCGAGTTAAAAAGAAAAATCAATAAGAAGAAATTATGCCAACAGTTTCAGAATCAATAATTATCTAAAGGATCTCTTCCTTGCCCAGGAAAAGTGCAAACCAAAGGAAGAGAGTGACTTGGGCAACCTGCCCACCACAGAAGTGAGGAGAAGTGGGAAAGCTCTTTAGATCCCACAAAACATCATCCATCACAACTCGGAAAGCCTGTCAGTTAAGTGGCAGGCAAAGTGGTTGTGAATTTAATATCTCATGCATAAATTACAGAGTGATGCTAAATAAATGCTTTTATGCCTCGAATATTCTAATGGACGTTCCTTCCTAGGTAGTGCATGATTTTGTGACTTGAATCAATTTTAACAAGGACCATAAAGTTAATGGAATTTATTTTAAAAAAATAAAAGGTATTGATTTTGCTGCACTTGCTGATCAAACCTCTTCCTGCAGCAAAATTGCTGAGAAACCCCATCCACAGAACTGGTTTATCCTGTTTTCCAGTCCTTTGTGCTCTATGAATGATGTCCAGGAGGAAGATTGGCATTAGGTACCAACTGGGACGTCACCAAAACGTGAGACAAGTGTAAAATTGAATAAATCATGTTCCTACAGTGAACAAACACAAGAGGGTGGTATAAGCATGTCCAGAAATCCTTTAGCTGTCATGGAAACATCTGAGGCTCAGGAACCGCAGCTCTAACGTGCATCCATTGATTTGCATCTGTTATTTGGAGGGCACCTACGTCAGAGGCACCGCTGGGTTATTCATCAGCATTCCAGGTAGAAGATGAGACACTGTGAGTCTGGATTCATGGACTACGTGCTAAGTAGTCTCCTTCAGTAAAGAAAGGATGATGCTCTGACTGAGTGGGAACCAGAGAGAGCAGACCAAACAGCATGGCAATGAATGAAAAGGAAAATAATCACAGACAAGGTGTTACAGAAGGGATGGATCACTTGTAGAAGCTCATTGTCTTCCCTAAGGTGAGGGCTGCCCACTTCCAATGATAGGCTGGTTAGCAAGGATGCTCTCTAGGATGCTCACCTGTCCCTAAAGGATCCATGCTTCTTGCTCCATGATATCCAGTTAGTCCCCTACTGACACCAGACTGGAGCAAGACCAGGAGTGCGAGTGTCCCAGGTTACAGGTACATCCCTCAAGTGTCTGTCCTCTTCTCCCAAAACCAGGAAGAACTTGCTTTTTAATGTCTGCTTTGTCCCAGTTGTGCTGAGAGCCTGGGAGCCAGACTTTGAAATGTTGTCCTATTTCCCTTGAAATATAATACTGTCCTTTGAAATCCCAGTTTATGGCCACAAGACTTTCCCTGCAGTGCAGTGGTGGGTGCCTTATGTCAGCAAGATAATTCTTGGATGTCCCAGGGGCTGTCATGTTGCCACAGGAGACAGAAGCAACACTGAGTCACCACAAATTGCGTTGAATTTTTATATAACAGACAAGCCTGAGGTTTGGTGCTGGCATTAAATTTTGTAGCCAGTGCTGGTTTTGTAAAAAAAAAACTAAATTATGCTTTATCCATGTGAAGAAAGGGTGGATGTCATCTGGCAGAAGGGAACCCAGTCCCACTCACCTGTCCTGTGCAGCCTGGGATCCCTCCCATCAGCCTTTCCTGCACACCAGATCAGATGAATGTCTAAAATGCAGTTGTAATTTTCTACTTGAGAACTTTTTCCAGCTGGGTGCCTGGCTCAGAAGTTTTCTCTTCTTGACTTGAGCAGTACAAGAAGTGCAAATCGATTTTATCAGGATTTAATTAAATTTGTGCTGTGACCTGCAATGCAGTGTAACTCACACAAGTGAAATCTCTGCAACGGGGCTGAGCGTGAGGGTTTGTTATTGGGACCTTCTTGCAATCAACAGGGCACAGTATGTCCTCCTAATTTATCCAGCACAGTCCTGGGCAAATGAAATTACTTCTCTAGCTGCAGCCTGTCCACTTCAGTCTGAGCATATGAGGGAGATTAAATAACATATTCAGAACCCCAGATCATCTCCATCAGCCTCAGACCTCGGATTGGGATTCCCAAGGGAAGTTCTTCAGTGGCAGGACAAATAACAACACTCTCCATGGCAACACCTCCTTCCCTCGTGTAAAACTCAGTGAGAAATCAATGGAGTGTTGGTAAATCAACTGATCTGAGTCCTCTGGAACTGAGATTTTGATTTTGCAATGCAAGCCATTGAGTCCCAACTGTTTGCAACAGTAATTAGTTTAATTACCACCACTGTAACGTTAAGCAGATACTTTAAGTGTCAAAATAGGGTACTTTTCTTTTTAATTGGGCTGTATATCATGGCTGCACAGAGACATGATAGGCATTCAGTACAATTGACCTTAATGTGAAAGCTGCAATAAATCTGATTTCACATTCCCAACTCACTGAATCCCTGTTCTTACCCTTTGTTTTTCACTTACTTTTCAGAACTCAGTCCAGTTGTCTATGCTTTCTTTGGGAGGAAGCTTCATTTCCAGAGGAGAAAAAAAATAGTTTCTAATCACTGGAGTGCAGAGGATATTTCCAATCACCTGAGCCACTGGAGACATTTGAAATGTGCAGAGCACTGATGTTTTAGGTGTAGATATATGGAACTGTCACTAAGTACTGGAAGTGTGAGTGTGTTCACTCTTTACAACCCTGACAAGAGGTTGGAGCCAGGTAAGGGTCGATCTCTTCTCCCAGGCACAGTGGCTGGCACAAGACTGTGGATGCAGACATTTATGGGAAATACATGTCAGCACATATTTTTTGTAAAGGGTTCTCATTTTTTTCTAAAAATCAACCTATAACTACATTGCAGATTCAGGTAATTATCTGGTCAAGCATTCATGAGGTGACTGGAGATGGATGGGCTCCTGCTGACCTGGAGATGGTCATTTCATCCTAAAGCTGTTTGCGTGGAGCACCTTTGGATACACTTACTCCTTTCTGGCAGCTATAGAGGGAACCTATATTGCATTACTGTCAATGTAATTTATATTACTACTATCAACCAAAGAAAGAAACATAAGAATGAGAAACAGCACAAATGAGCAATAATGCATTGCTTGACTCAGTTCAATGATTTATAAATACTCATTAATACTTCAAAAGAACCAGTGCACACTTTGTCTCACGTGGATCACCGATCGTTTGCGCTTTCAGAATTCTTGCAAAGCATTTGGAATACCCACAGCATTCAGAGGGCAAAATTGGATGATATTGGAAAGTTGAAAGATATTTTCCAGCAGAGCTTTTACTCTTAGTCCCTAGTAACCAAAGAGAATCTGATTTGGAAGGATGTCTATAGATTGCAAACTGGGAAGCTGGTTTACACGGTACCTAAAGCCAACATTTCCAAATTGTAATGCTGTATTATCTGCTCCACTGTGGATTTCACTGACCAATTTCAGGCATTTCACTTTGAAAGCATTAGCTGAAATCTAGAAAGCACAGTCCCAAGCATGGTTAATGAAGACTAAAAAATTCCACCGGATAATTCACAAATATTTTATGTACTGAATAAGAAAAAAAAATTCCGCAACCCAAAAGTAAAAAAAAAAAATTTAAAAAGTCTTGCCTGAGAAGTCAATAAAAACACTCAGAATTCACCCACAATCATTTAATGTAATAGATTTTTTAATCAAAAGAAACCATCCCATAATTCTGTACATAAAGGCATTGAAAATTAAAATTATGCTGGGACACAAAACCTTATCTTGATGCTGGGACATTTTTAATCTATTTTCAGCTTCTCCCTAAATATTGGCTGATATTTAATGCCTTTGTGTTTTAGCATCTCTGGCCATCAAATTGAAACAATATTGTTTCTGACTTACCCACTGGAAATTTTATTTATCAATATGTCTAAAAGATTTAGGGATCTCCATACAAAGAAACCAAAATAATATCCCACTGTCATGGTGGAATAGACAGTCCTCATTCCTACCTGCTTGCACCAAGAACAGTTGTAGCTTTCTTGGAAGAAAGAAATAATTTTTAATGTATTGTCTTGTTCTGAGCACAGATTCCTGACATTGCTTGGTTTGGCTGGGTCATTAATATGTAAAGAGTCATCCAGGGCTTATGATCACAGAATCATGGAATCACAGAATGGTTTGGGTTGGAAGTGACATAAAAGACCATCTTTTTCCAATCCCTGCCATGGGCAGGGACACTTTCCACTAGCCCAGGTTGCTCCAAGCCCCGTCCAACCTGGCCTTGGACACTTCCAGGGATCCAGGGGCAGCCACAGCTTCTCTGGGCAACCTGTGCCAGGGCCTCCCCACCCTCACAGGGAAGAATTTCTTCCTAATATTCAACCTAACCCTGCCCTCTGCCAGTGATCATAGGCCCAAAGCAGAAGATAAAATGTGTGTGGCTCCTTAAACAGCCACGTATTAGTCCATATTGATCCATATTCCACTGGTATCCACTCGTGCTTTACAAAATGGTTGCTGTATTCCCTATAATTCCTGACAATACACATTTCCCACTTGTTGAGAATTACTGGTGTTACTGGTGTTTGCTTGAGAAAGGCGCTCAGGCATTTTGTCAACTTTTTGTGACAATTTTGGATCCAAAATCTGCTGAACTCCGCATCTCTTACCTGTGAGATTGATTTAATATCATTCAGTCCCTCCATTATCAAGGCCATTTCACTCCCAGGGAGTTCCTGCTTTCCATACTGTGCACACTTTGAACTGGAGCTTTTTTTATTTTTTTTTTGCTTCAGAGGAGATGTGCAAGTGCTGCCCTTCATTTCCCTGATGACTTTGGGTGATGGAGCTCCATTACAAGCTGCTGTTTCATTCATTAACACAAGAGCTGAGCAGTATTGGCTACAACAGTTTTAATGTATTAATACTCTTGATGTATTAATACTCTTGATGTAATAATCTGCTGGGAAAGTGGTGTGGACAGAGGATAGAGTGAATTAACAAAGCAAACTCTTTCTTGTCTTGCTCCCATACAATTTAAGCAGTGTTTTGTATGATGATCTTTTCTTCTGTCCTGCCCTGCTCTTCAAAAGCTGCCTAAGACCTGTTTCTCCTGGGAGTGGGAAGCAAGTCACTACAGACACCACAGATCATCAAGTCCACCTCAGCTCCGCTCACCAAAATGTTGCATGGATTAGGGAAAGGGGGATCAGGAAACAAAAGCCTCATCAAGTGACTTCTCATCCCTCTTTGGAAAGCGTGTGCCAGTATCAACCTCACTGCCTAGGGGATTGTTGGTGGATGCATGAGGTAATAATTGGAAAGGTAAATATAGGGAATTTCTCTGCCAGGATACAATTTCCTTCCTCCCTCTTAGCTTGAGAATAGTGGATACAGAAATACCCAAGGCGGCTTCATATAATCTAAATCAGTTTATTGCACTACCCTCAGTGTACAAAGCTCTCTGAGATTCCCCAGGCAAAGGAGATGAGACAAACAGCCTTCCCAGCATGGCTGTGTTCTCCTCAGCCTCACATCTCTGCCCTGGTTATTGCATGGCATGGACACACCCAGATGTACTCTGAGATAATGGCTTCAATTCAATCCAAAGGTGCCAAACCCAGCACAGGGACCCAATTTCAAGCCATTTTTCCCCCCTCCCTCCACATATGTTGTTTTTAACATTATGGTAGGTTAGCACAAGAAAGGGTTTTGTTTTTTTTTTTTTTTAACACAGCTTCTGAGCAAGGCATGTGAAATAAGTGGACTGGCACTGGGAATTCGGATCAATAAGCAGCTCTATTGAGAACAATGGATAGGGAAAAGAAATTGGTCTCTGCTCTGTTGCAGATCAAGGGGGTGAGACATTGATTTTTGCTCTCAGCACAGTATTGACCTAAGAGGGAATTGCATTAGGTGACAGAGTGCAGTGGGTCGGATCTCTCTTTGGATGACAAGCAATTTCCAGCAGGCTATGGAATATGAATGGGAAAGTGGGTAATGACTACCAAAACAAAAATAAAAATATCAGCAGTGGAAACATGTCTGGCTACTTCTCCAGAGCATCGCTCATCCATCTGAGCAACAACCCCCTCCAGAACTAATCCTGCAATTACACGAATGTTTGCTTAACTAAACACAAAGTGCCTTTGGAGTGGAGCAGAGGATTCCTGGGCTTAGACTTTCAGGGAGAAGAGAAAGTGAATCAACTTGGCCAAGTGATGGATACACTCAGCAAACAATGGGCTCCTGCCATCAGCCTCGGGGGCACCAGCTCTGCTGGGCTGAGCCTTCGGGCTGCATCGTTAAGATAAAATAAACTCAGCTGTGGCTCCTTACATCCACTGTCTTCCCTAATGCTGAAATACTAAGGGGAGCAGATAAACTGCTAAGAAGATGCTGCCTCTTTGAAGCCTTTCTGATGCAAGGAGGCCCAGAAAGAACTGCGGGAGAAAAGAGCTGTAGATGGGAGAAAAGAAATAGGTAATTCAACTCATGAGGAGACAGATCACAGAGAAGACATTTACACATGGTGGCAGAAATAAGCCACTCATTTTTTCATGGCAATAGCTATTGTATTTTTAATAGTTTCTCTGAAGATAGGCTTACTGTTTGTTTGTTTGTTTATCACAAAGAAATAATCCTTCTCATTTTTATTTTTTTTTTTCTTTTTCCTACAAAAGCAAGCTTTGGCACAATTTTGAAACACTGATCTGATTCCTCCCCAAGGTTCTTGGTGTGTTACGCTCATTTTTCCGTTGAAAAACAAGGGGGCAATCTACCCAAAATTGATAGATTTGCATTTCAAAAAATGCCCCTTAAAATGTCACCATGAAAACAGGTACAAACACGTGTTGTATGAAAATGGGAGAAAAAATATTAAAAGGTCATCAGTTCCTTTTTGTTTGTGGAAGTCTCACAGGAAGATAAAGAACTTTGTGCATTAAATACATGGACAGCCACCTTCAAAATAGGAGCCAAATCTCTTGGGTAGGACACCTTAGACAGAACTTTAACACCACACAGAATCACGGAATCTTGGAATCATTAAGGTTGGAAAAGTCCTCGAAGATCCTCAAGTCCAAGAGTCAGCCCAGCACCACCACGAAATATCTCCTTGGTTTCTTCCTAGGTGCAAATTTTTTGCTTCATTGTGTTCAGGTTCAAGCAGAAAGGTTTCACTTTGTACACCTTTCATCTGCTCTTTAAGGCATCTCCTGAGTATGTCAGATCTCAAGTTAAGGCAGAGACTGTTTCTTGCCTGAGAAAATATCATTTAGGGACTCTCCACCTTCAACATGGGACATTTGCCCTCCATTATTGAGCACATCAGGGCTTGCTGAGAGATCTTTTCCTGGGGTTTTGACTTTTTTTTTGGATTCTACTACCAATATCTCCTATCATGGGCAGAGGGGCAAAGTATGATTTATGAGGGCTCATCCATCTTGAAGGTGTATAATCTGTCACTGCTCCTTAGCAGAGTTGATCTTTAAATCCCCTCTCAAATAATTTTTAAAGCCAGACAAGGTTAATCATTTCTAATCAAGCAAGATTAGTATATAAAAAGGGATGTTGAGATTTTATAAGCCACTCACTCTGTATTAGCATATCAGAAATACTCATAATTGGATCAATGCAGAAACAGACTGTAGAATTTTTTCAGAGTTGTATGAAAAAATCAGGAAGATCCTCATGTGGTCGTTGCTCAAGGTCAGTCTCTATAAAATTCTGATTAACTAGAAATTGGGAACTTTTAGTACTATAAGTCTGCCTTATGGTCCTTATTCCAGGTACCTTTGGTGAGAACGAGAGAAGGGAAGAGATTTCTCTCTCATTAACAGTTCCTGCTGCATCACTTGACCTAAAGCAAGTTTGGAAAGTCAGTTGTCCTACAAAGAACACCTCAGTCTATTATATATTAGATATGTTAGGGTTAAGTTCTATCCATCCTGTGAAGCTGAGATACAGTTTTTATAACAATACTCTCTCCTTTTTTACCTCTCTAGCTGCAAGTTTTAATCCATGTAAATATTTACAGACTTATTTCTTCAGTTATATGGAGGGGGAGTTTCCAATTTTGAGTTATGAAATGTGAAACTCCCTGTACACTAATAAAGGACCCAGTCTGGTGGGTTTTCCCACGTGAGAAACAGCAAGAAAACATCTTTCTTTCTGACAATTATTTATTGCTGTCTGATTATATTTGACATAATGTCTGAATTAATCACTGTTGTAGAGTCTCAAAGACCTTGAGAAAATGGCCAAAATTTTGGGTTTTTTTGGTTGTGAATGAGAGCCCAGCATTCCTTTGCCACAGAGCTTGGATCACACCATTTTATTCCCTCCCTAAGCTTGCTAAGAGAACTAAATCCAGGAATCTCCAACACATTCTTCACTGAGCTCCACAAAACTACTCTTATTTTCTTTTTTTTTTAGATCAATAAACAGAAAATGTGACACATCTGAAAACTTTGACACAAAGAGGCTGTTAGAAAAGACAGCTAAAATGCCACTTGTCTCTAAGTAGGCCTGATGGGGGAAAAAAAAGGAGTGTTTTCAGATGGTGTGTACATATGGAAGCCTCACCATCATCACCATTAGTGTGGATGTTTCCCAGAATTGCTCCTGCAGCAGTTAAAGACTATTACATAAGATGAAGGAGTGATAATTTGGGATAAGAACACTGCTGATCCAAAAAATGACAACCTCTTATCATCTATGGAAACTAAGGAAACTTAGTCAAAATTCTGGAGTTTTAAGCTCACTTTATTATACAGATGCAGCCACAAGAGCCTGCTTTTGTTTTCTAGTGACTTAGACTCTGATGGTTCTCAAATTTCAGCCAAACTAAGTAATTTTCTAGGTTAAACTTAATGCACAAAGTCTGTTCTGCAGCCAAGATTTTATGTGCTGTTTTCTTTTTCATTCCCCACCTGCAAAAATGCGTCAGGTGAGCTTGGCCTCAAGTTTAATTGCCAGTTTAAAGGACACAACATGCACATTGCTTTTTATTGAAGTTTAGTTTAAAGTACTTGGGTTTAAAATTCCCATGGAAATCTGAGACATGAATCATAAAATGTCATGAAACACCTTTTATACCCAAGTGCCAGTTACTGTCTAATTATTTAACATGGTTGTTTCTTCCCAAAGGGGTTATGCAAGGAAAAGATACCCATGTAGACAGAAAAGGTTCTTCAACAGACAAACAGCATTTCATTTAAATGTGACTGTTGCAATTAATCCAGGTATTAATTAATCTAGTGGTTGTCACCCCTACCTACAGCACGGGGTTGAAACTAATTGATTTTTAAGGTCCCTTCCAACCCAAATCATTCTGTGTTTCTGTGATTAATGTGGTAGCTTCCTAACTTTTCCTTCACTAAGCTTCTTACCACAAATTTTAAGTCATCTTGGTAATTGTGGAGTTCTGTTTCCCAAAATATGAGTAGTTTTGTTAACACAGGTGTCTTTCTAATTTTTATGGTGCTTGCTAATATTTTCCTTGCTAAATTCTTACAACTCTGTAATTCCTTCCAGGTCTTTATATAAATCAGTTTTCATTAAATCCTTGTGTCTTACCAGAAGATTATTCTGATTTTTAGTTCATTATTTCCACCTCTTCCGTCTCAGCAACATCAGAAAGCTGAAACACCATTTGATACAGGAATCAATTCATTATCTTAACCTACCTCATGTATTTTCTCAGATTTAAAGAAGCCTTTTGTTACCCAAACAAATCTCAGGACGGAGGCTCTCAACACTTTCAAGTAGATGGCTGGGACATCTACAGAGAACACATGGAGGAAGTAATGAGGTCTGGGAGCTCTACATATTTTATCACATTTAACTTCACCCCTAAGACTGAATTTTCACAGATTCATCTGGGTCCTATTTTGAGTTCCAGGATTAGGTCAAGACCGTCTTTCAGCACGTCCTTCAGATCAGCCCTCACACAAAAGCCCCCTTTCTCATTTCTCCAGCTGAAGCTCAACGGGAACAAGATACACCTTTAAAGAGAAGAAAAACATTTCCGAATCCTGGGAGCCTGTTTTGAGCTGGTTCATCTGTGATTTCTCAGTGACAAAGTGCTCCCCAAAGTTTAGGTGCTTCTCTGATGAGTTCTGCACGAGCACCTTGTGCTGCCAATTTAGTGCAATTGTCTCTGCTCTCAAGGACTGGTACAGCTGCATGTTTTCATCCCAACGATGAAGTGTAACACACCAAAGTCAGGGTTTGTTTTTTTTTCATTGATTTAGGTGGACCTTGAATCAGGTCTTGATGGTTCCTGAACAAATTGGGAAACGTAATGAAAGCAGCCTTGTGCAAAGAAATTTGGGTAGAGGAAGGAGCAGAGGGAAGAGAGAGAGAGAGAGAGAGAGGAGGAAAACAATCCCTTTTTTAGTAGGGTTAAAAGATGAACTTTTGAAAACTTCCTGACTTTGAGTTTTTGTCAGAATCCTTTCAGGTATGTACCTGAATATGTGGCAGCTGAAAAATGCTACTGCTTGACCCCATCAAGACCTCTGCAGAGTTCATCATGTTTGAGAAACTCTTCTTCGAAATGTCCTCAGTAACAAGCCTAATAGTATTTGGAAATAATTGGGCTCCATGTTACCTTTTACTTTTTCCTAAAAGCCCTTGTAGTTTTTTTCCTTACTTCATTTCCTACCAGTGTTCATTTTTTGCTGTCCTGAATCACAACAGAAATGCTTTTTTTTAATCCTACATGCATATGAAATGCTCTGATCACAAGAAATTAGCCTGTGGAAGAGTCATTGGAATAACCATCTGAGAGACACCTCCGATGTTATCCTGCTCTTAGGCTCACAAAATGGTTTGGGTTAGAAGGGGCATTAAAGATCATCTTGTCCCATCCCCCTGCCATGGGCAGGGACACCTTCCACTAGCCCAGGTTGCTCCAAGGCTCATCCAACCTGGCCTTGGACACTTCCAGGGATCCAGGGGCAGCCACAGCTTCTCTGGGCAACCTGTGCCAGGTTCTCACCACCCTCACAGGGAAGAATTTCTTATCTTAAGTTCTACCTTGTTTCTTGACTGAGTCCATGATATCATGAGTTTTGTTTTTCATGTATAAAAACGTTACTTCCCACTAGGAAAAGCTTGAGAAGAAAGGTCTGAAGAAAAAATGCTTGATGCAAAGGTCCTTAGCACTGTGGGCAATGCTGAATATTGGCAATCCCCAGAGTGTTCTCCCTAAAAGTCAAGACAAAGGTGGATAAAGTCACAGCTGGTGGGAGAACCCCCCAAAAATGTGGAGGATAAATTCTGTAGTTGCCTTCCACCCACGGTATCTCATTGCCCACGTACCCACTCCCCATCAGTAGCACCAGCATCCAGACGGGTTTTCCAAGGCACTGGAATATCCAAAGCCAATAGATCCATGCTCCCCGTTATGCATCTGTTTGCTTTGCCTTCAGCTAGAACCATCCCTGTGAAATAATAACTCACAGCTTAACTCTGATGTCTTAAGAGCAAAAAGCCTTCACGGAGCTGAATGGGATTGGAGTTGACATTATTTCTTCTCTGCAACAATGGATTCCCGTTGTAAATTCTCAGGACACCAGCCTGACAAACCAGTCTTTCATCTTGTTTTTCCTGGAGTTGCCCCAGCAGTGTTTTTGCAACTGTTAGGAGGGAATTGTTTTCTCTTATCATTTTCAGCACAAGTGACAGGCTGGCCTTTTTCCACACCATTAATGTCACTGGTGCCCCTGGCAGCGTGTGCTGTGCAAAATGAACCTCCCGTCAGCCTGGAGTCGGAGGACGTATGTTCTCCTCACATTTTAGCCAACACGAGGGGGGCTGGGTTGTATCCAAACCCATTCATAATGCCCTGTGGTTGTATCCAAACCCATTCATAATGCCCTGTGGTTGTACCCAAACCCATTCATAATGCCCTGTGGTTGTACCCAAACCCATTCATAATGCCCTGTGGTTGTACCCAAACCCATTCATAATGCCCTGTGCTCTTTCTGACGACGTGCCCTGGTGTCACGGTTCTGTTTCCAAGCTCAGCCATCACAGCTCTCCATCCCCAGCACATCCTGCATCTCACACGGACGGGGGGATTCCACAGCCAGTTGGAAAAATGACACATCAGCTCAAAATATCCCAGTTTTTCCACTTTGTGTGTGCCGTGTATAGCTGTGAAGGGTTTTTTAATATTGCAGTTGGATCTACAACGAGTAGGTGAACTGGGGGTTTCTTAGGCTTGGTAGCAACACTGAAAATGAATTCAGTCCTCTTAGAGTGATATAGAGCCTTCATTCTGAGAATCAAATACCTAATTCTCATTTTTAACTGTGTAACGATGTTTAGAGCAAAGCACAAGGTCATTTTGAATTGGAAAATTGACACAGTTTCTGTTTAAGTAAATTGAAATTAATTTTGAAATCTTTTAAAGCTTTCTTATTTCAGTGTTGTTTCTTTATTTCAAACAGTGGCCAAAAAAAAAAAGTTATTTTCATAGAATCACAGAATGGTTTGGATTGAAAGGGACCTTAGAGACCATCTAGTTCCAACCCCTTCCCATGGGCAGGGACGCTTTCCACTAGACCAGGCTCTAACCTTAGTGGAAAAAAAGGTTATTACCTTTTCATTTATCAAATCTTTTGATGAAAAGGGAGTCATTTTGGTCAATGATATTGTACAGTGAAGATTGTACTCTTAATTAAAATCAGTTGTCTTTATAACATCCTTTTTTTTCCTCTTTTTTAAGGATCCTGTTATGCTAAGTTCTGAAAACTCATAAGGCATGCTAACATCCCTATTCTGGAACATCAGTGTTTAGGTAGGAAGAGTAATGCTCCCAGTCTTTTACTATCAGGGTGCTGAAATGGAGAAATTAAGAAATTCTTCAGTAAAAATCTTGGATGTTGTAAGTCTGAAGCTGCTGCACACAAATTTCAGAAGTATGGTCTGCAAAATGGGTCCCAGCAAGATGAACAACCCAGGCTGGAGCCACAGAAGGATGTGGAGGGAGCTGAGCCCCATTTAGGATGAAAATGGTAATCTGATGTTTTTCCATAAACGATGTGAACATACGTTACAAAACAAAGCAAAAATAGCTTTATATTTCAAAATATATTTAAAAAAATGCTGAGTTCTGGTAATGTGTTTCTCATGTTTCAAGACCACCTTTGTTCCGAGTGCCTCTCCAAAGACTTTTGTGAAGAAATGCCTAGTTTTGGGGTACTTGGAAGCAAGTAGAAGATCACTGAGAGGTTAAAACCCTTTGGCTCAGGTTTCTTCCCTTTTCCTTCCTTCCTTACTCTGTGTTCATTCTTTCTGCCTTTATTTCTTTTCCTTCTGGTTCAAGGCCTTTACAATTTATGCAAGCTTCATGTAAGTCACTACAGAAATTTATTTCAGATTACTTGTTCTGTTTGGCTGGTTGAGCTTGCCAAGGATTTCTGGTGAGCAGATTTGTGGGTGTCTCTGTGTGCATGTGGAAAAGGGAAGGGAGAGTTTTGCACCACAGTCAGTGCAAGTAGGACCAAGCCAGACATCTGATTTGCATAAAAAAACCATCATAAAGGACATATCTGCTCTTCTGAGTGCAAAAATATAGTGAAGAAAATGAAGGAAATTTTCTTTGTTCAAGACTTGGGACTGTGGATGAGACTGGAAACTTACCCTGGGCTCTAAGTGATGCTTAATAAATTATCCTGGAGTTTCTTTGAAACACTGTTCTGAATACACAGATTTATAGCACCATGCCAGTTAGAATTACCAAACCTTTACAACATTTCCCTGAGAGTAAAGTTTCATCTCCCTTTCCCTATTGAATAAACTGAAGCCTAAAGATGCTGGCTGACTGAAGGGTTGGAACTAGATGATCTTTAAGGTTCCTTCTAGCCCAAACCACTCTGTGATTCTATGATTCTATGACTTGTGTTAGAAAAACATGCAGTTTAGCAGAAGATCAGGGAATAAAACCCAATGAATGCCACGAGCCATGCAATAACCATTAATTAATATTTAAGATGATCAAGGAGGAAAGAATAACCACTTTACCCCAAAGCAGAGGCCTGTCTGCATGTGATTTGTAAATATTTATCCCAGTATGTCTGGCTTTCCATCAGGATAGGTCTTATTTAGCAGAAGGAAGAGAATAGGATTAATGTTTATACTCACATTCAGTGAAGGAGCCTTCACCATCTGTGAAGTTAATGTGACAAAACAACATTTTCACATGCCATTTACTTTTAATTTCTTTTCCCTTTTTAAAAAGTAGTCTAATTAAAGAAAGGATTGGGAAGGAGAAAAGCAGGAGGGGGAGAAATCTCAATGCAGAACTTGAAAGCACCATATTGTAATTTGGGATGAGAAGAGGAGGAGATGAATTTGCATGTTGATGCCTTTCATATTTATTCAGTTAGAAAAGTGTTTATTGAATGCTTCAGGCAGAGAACATTATGAACACAATTAAAATTTCAGCCACTCAAAATAAACTACTAAAATATATTCCTTCTTAAATGAAGGAAGTTCAAAAGTCAGAGGCCCCCAGGTCATACACTAGAGATATCCCAAGAAGCACCAAAATCTGTCTCGTAATCCTTCTCTCTGGTGACCAGTGACAGACCCAAAGGAACAGCATGGAGCTCCTGAGGGGAGGTTTAGGTTGGATCTCAGGAAAAGGTTCTTCCCCCAGAGGGTGGTTGGGCACTGCCCAGGCTCCCCAGGGCAGTGGGCACAGCCCCAAGGCTGCCAGAGCTCCAGGAGGGTTTGGATGATCCTCTCAGGCACAGGGTGGGATTGTTGGTGTGTCCTGGGCAGGGCCAGGAGTTGGTGATCTTTGTGAGTCCCTTCTAACTCAGGATAATTCATGATTCTTTTAAATGTCTCTTTTCCAAAATGACTTTAACATATACCCTCAGTTAAATTTATATATATATGAGGGAAAACTAACCAGAGGCACAAAAACATGATCTTGGCAACTGTAAGGTTCATTAGTAGCAAGGGAAAAACAAGAAATTTTCCATCGAGCTTCAACAGAAAGTAGGAGTTGTCAACTGTTAATGCCAAGAGGTCATGATGCTTAACGGTTTTTTTTTTTGTTTCAGCCTTCACTAAAACAATTAGCCTTGGCCAGATACACCAATAAAACCTGCACAGAGCAGAAAGGTCAAACCAGATAATGCAAGAGGTAACTAAACCAGATATTGAAAAAAAAGTATGTGTGATGGGAGGTATTAAAAGTTCCCATATAACTTTATATTGCTTCATTACCTTTATGTAGAGAACCTGTTGCAGTAACTTTCAAACAGCTCATGGTTTTCCTGTAGAATGGAAACCTGAATGAACAAAATCCCCAACCAATCAATAGAAACAAAACAAAACAAAAAAAACACCCCCAAAAAAGCCCCAAAACAACCCCAAAGCATATTGGCTATCCTCTTAGAAGTGCTAAGTTCAACACTAAGGAATTACCATCATGCACAGAATAAACATGTGGGAGACACTGCGGAAATCAGGAGTTCAGGGACTAACATGAAACTGTCCAGTAAAAAGGAATGTTTCAGACCAATCCATTTTCCTTTCAAGATACAATAATAGTCCTTAGGGGGAAAGCAGTTGATGTCAAATCTTTACTTTAATTAGGTTTATTTTGTGTTATCCTATAGAACATCCTCAGTGGTGGGATGTGAAAGCATTAGCAGAGGGTACAGAGGGTGTAACTGCTCTGTGGAGAGCACAAGAAGAGCTGAAAACACATCCTCGTGTTGTTGAAGGTTGGCTGCCAATTCTGGCAGAGCCACATGGCACTAGAATTCTCTTGGGTTTGGTGTTATTACATATAGTCAGTAACCCTGATTAACAAAAAAGTGTGATTTTAGGTTTACAGACAACATAAAATTTTGTAGCAAAGAGAGACTGTCAGCAGACTGGAGGGGAAAAGAATTCTGAGTGTTCTTAATAAAGATGGGAACCATGGCACTATTTATTACAAATAACTGCAAGTTTCTACATTTAGACAGTGATAATCCTCTTTATAAATGCGGAATAAGGAAAACTGGTCAGGCAGGAAATCCACTGAAAAGAGGTTTATTGAACTTCAAATTGACAACCATTAAAGAAAACCCAAAGTAAAAAGGAAAAAAAAAATCACATTTCTGGAGAAGGACAAACTTTATCCTGGGTTGTATAATACTAATATTTTATATATATATGGAGTAATATAATAATCATAATAGCTTAATAAATTTTTTGTTGCCCAGCTGTGGCTGCCTCATCCCTGGGAGTGTCCAAGGACAGTTTGGACAGGGCTTGGGGCAACCTGGGCTAGTGGAAGGTGTCCCTGTCCATGTCAGGGGGTGGGACTGGGTGATCTTAAAGGCCCCTTCCAACCCAAACCATTCCATGATTCTGTGATTCCATGATTTGAATGCTATGTGCTAATAAAGCTGTGCCTCCTTGCTCAGATCAGAAGAAAGCTCATAAATTTTGAAAACACACACCTGTCGTGGTTTGGGAATGGTATTCCCCAGTTTAGTACTCCCACCAAAAGAAAAACCACAAACCACTCCCTTCCCTTCCCACTACAGTGGGGGACACAAGGCAGAGATCATCGGTTGAGATAAGAACAATCTACTGGAAAAAACCATGAGATAAGAAACGAACAGTAACAGGAACAATACTAATAATAAAAATGTACAAAGAGAGGGTGATTTATCTGCTCACCAAGCCCAGGTCAATGAAAAACAATGGCTGACTCCAGATCCCTGAGTGTAAGAGAGAAACTAAATTATCATTTAAAATCCCTTCATATTTTTATTTTATATTTCTACTACAATATCTCTTTGAATTTTAATTTCTGTTTCTGCCTCCTAGAAGAGGGCAGAAATTTATTTTTTTTCTGGGGGGATATGTGTTAAATATATATATTATTTTTCTTTTTTTGAGGATTTTGGGGGTCACTTAAGACAGAAAGCTTGGTAATACATACAATGGGAACACTGCACCACTGTGCCCTTCTTTTAGG
This sequence comes from Lepidothrix coronata, assembly GCF_001604755.1. NCBI lineage: Eukaryota > Metazoa > Chordata > Aves > Passeriformes > Pipridae > Lepidothrix > Lepidothrix coronata. The sequence continues at coordinate 1,938,202 of NW_016690336.1, read as the reverse complement.
AGCCCACACTGCTTCTTCCAGTTACGAGGGAAATTATGTTAGTAACTCTTTTGGACCCAATTATTAGTCAGTCGCTTTGGAAATTCTTTCACTTTCCTACTTCTTAAGTTGTGGTGTATTTCTCCAGGGCTTGCAATAAATCCATAAATGAGAGCGATTTGACACTGGGATGCATTGTTAGAACAGCACAACCAACAGATTTTATTCCACAGGCATCGTGGGGCATAAATAAAGGCCATTTTACTCCTTGCAATGCATGAGCCAGATTGCAAACGCTTTACTTGCAGTTTTGAATGTTTACTCCCATGGGCCGAGGCATTTAGAAATCTGGCACTTTCATGTTAGTGTGATATTTCTACGAGGCTCCTCAGGAAATCTGACATCGTGTTTTGTGACATATCTTGCAGATAGCATTTTCTCTTCAATTGCTCACCCAAATGTTCCCTGCCTGTTGTACACAATACAAATTAATACTGCGAGCTGCTGCTCTACCCTGCTGTTAAAATGCGATTTGTTCTTTGTGTTCCCTCTGTAAAAAGGGCTGCTGACGTTCGTTTCTAATGCCCAAATCAGAGAAGGAGCTCGGAAACGAGGTTTGCAATTAGGCTCGAAATTTGATAAACGTCAAAGAATTCGCAACTTCCACTTTTTAAAACCAAAGATCAAAATAAATTCCAGAATGTATATGGGCTTGAATAACTATTCTTGGAGTGAATGATCTGACTTCAGAAGAGTCTCAATTACAGAAAAAAAACCCAACAATTTATGTAAATGTGTAAAGTTTTAATTATGTGGGAAACATTGCCTAATGTCATCACCATGAAAAGAATGAAAGAAATGAAGATACAGCTGCTTCAATTAAAAAAAATAAACAACAAACCCCACAAAAGAAAACAATTTTCATCATTTGAAAGCAAATGAGTGAATGAAATTTCGAGAGAAATCCATATTAAAAAAATAATTTAATTATATCTTACAATAATACTGTGAGTCAAGAAGAGCAGTTCATTTAGCTGAAACCTAAGAAGCTTTAAACTGATTTTCATATTTGGAATTGTGCTTCTACTTTTTGCTTTAGCCACAGCAAAGGAATCTTTTTCAGAACTCTCCACACTTTGATCCCTAGACATGAAACAAGAGAGCAAATGCCTGAAACAAATATTTGCTCATCAGGTGACAAAATTATGTCATTTTATCCCATGTCACTGAGTCCCTTGGGCTTGCAAAATACACTGAGAGAAGCTGAGCACAATTCATTAATTGTGACAATTGACTTTTGCTGATGAAGGAGTTATAGCAGACCACTTGAAGCCTGTGAAGTTTTGAGGGATAATTACTTGAAGCTCTATTTCCCTATTTTGCAGTCGGCCCCTTTCTCTACAGAGAGACTTGCAAGGATATAAAGCTCCAGCTCCAAGTTTATAGGGGAGAATTGTGAGCCATGATGCCAATAAATACCCTTCTGCCCACATACTTGTGGGTGGGCGGGCAACTTCTGTCTGTTTTTTGGGGAAATGACAATGGACTGTGTCACAGTGACCATTTTCTCTCTCTCCAGACATTCCCAGGCACCTGGAGTTGTGATGGAGAACCTTCAAGCTCATGATTTCACATGCAGGGATATGCAAAGAAACATATTTTGGTCCAGGAGTGCCACAAAGCCCATCCAATTAACCTTGCATGGCTCTGGGACTGTATCACATAAATCTCTGTGCTGCCCCAGCCTCCAGCCCCTGCAGGGTCCTGTCCAGGCTCCCAGGTCAGCAGGCAGAGGGAGCTGGGCATTTTCCCCTTCAATTGAATTGAACAATCAATTTATCCTCAATGCAGGGATCCCAGTTTGGCTTCAAGCAGGAGCATCCTCCCAAGTCACTCATATATCCCTAAAAACATTAAGTATTTACTAGGCTAAATCAAGACACAGATTTGCTCTGCAGCTCAGCTTCAGATGTTTCTCCCAGGCAGCAGGAGACTCCAGCACAAATCCCTTTGCCTACTAATATTTAATTCTATCTGGAAGAGTAAAGGCCAAGAGGAAAGGCCCCATTTCACAGCAATGTGCGTCTCACAGGCTCAGGTGCAGACCCAGCAGGTAGGAGGCATCAGCACAAGTCTGCACCCCTTTATTTTCAGCTGCAGGATTTAAAAAACAAACCAAACTTCACACCAGTTCTGGGATTTGAAGTGCTGCCTCTGCAACAAAATCTTTAAAAGCGACAGTCAGGGAAATTTTACTGACTTTTAAGCACAAGCTCTTTGCAGCAGTGTGACACCTGCCACCTTCTCCCCCAGTTCTGTGTGGGCAGCTCGGGCACTTCACTCAGATTTGCTGAATTTATCAGATGACTGGAGGCCATGGGTAGTGCTGAGTTTAAGCCTGCTTTGTCCATCTCAGAGAAAATTCTTGTCCTCAGAGACTTTTCCCTTGGGAGAGCTCAGGAGTTCTTGTTACCAGTGCATTGCAGCAAAGAGAAGCCCACAAATTCCCTTAAACAGAGAAATAATGGCAAAAAGCTTCATTTCTCCCACTTATTTCCTGAGACACCCCTTCAACCACTAACCTGGGTATTGTGCTGAGCTCCATAACCACACAATAGGTCTTGGGCTCAGTGCCACTGTACAGAGACATGGAATAAGCATCCTGCTTCCAAGGATTCATATTCCCAGTAGGAAAGGGGCAAAAATTGTATTGTTATGACACGTAAGTACACTATACACACAGGAGCACCACTGGAAAAAAGCCAGGGGTGATACTCACTGGTATGTACAGATTTTTTTCTAGCAAAAAGGTGTATATACCCAGAATATTGATCTGAATATGTAGAACAGGGGATGGAGGCACCAGAACAACTAGAAAGATGGACAAAGATTATTTACAGGAGCATGCAGTGACAAGAAAAGGTTTCAAACTGATGGAGGGTGCGTTTAGATAGGATATTAGGAAGAAATTTTTCACTGTGAGGGTGGTGAGGCCCTGGCACAGGTTGCCCAGAGAAGCTGTGGCTGCCCCATCCCTGGAAGTGTTCAAGGCCAGGTTGGACAGGGCTTGGAGCAACCTGGGATAGTGGAAGGTGTCCCTGCCCATGGCAGAGGATTGAAACTGGATGGTTTTTAAGTTCCCTTCCAACTCAGACCATTCTGTAATTCTATGATTATTTAGTTTTCTTAAAATAAGTACTGTACAGTCATTTTTCCAAGATCCTGGATGTCCAGAAGTCTGGATGAATCATTTCCTTCTTCCACAACAGAGAAGTAACAATGACCAACTGGAGATGGGCAAACTGGGAGACAAGAGAGGCAGGTGGGAAGTATAAACTTTGCTACAACAACGCTAAAAATTTGTGAAAACACCTTAATGCTTTGGTGATGAAAGTTTTCAGTCTTCAGCTGCTTTAAGATGTTGGTTTGCTAAAAAAGTAAATGGACAGAGTCTGGTGAAAGGTGCCAACTGCATAGAAAAGAAGTCAGGTTAGTAAGATTAGTGCTTAAGTTCTGTTCTTGCTCAAACACCATGGCATAACTCAATATTCACAGAATCATGGAATCATTAAGATGGGAAAAAACCTCTAAGATCATCAAGTCCAACCATTCCCTCAGCACTGCCAAGGCCACCACTAAACCATGTCCCCAAGTGCCACATCCCCACAGCTTTTAAATCCCTCCAGGAATGGGGACTCCACCACTGCCCTGGGCAGCCTTTACCAGGGCTGGACAACACTTCCCATGAAGAAACTTTCCATAATATCCAATCTAAACCTCCCCTGGTGCAACTTGGAAGTATGCATGTCCTCTGGAGTCCACAGAGACTTTGCACTTCAGTTGCTTTATTCATTCTGGGAGGGTAAGGATACAGAAAGAAAATTTAAAACGAAGTAGCTGGATTTTTATAATTTTTTTTTATTTTTAAGTTGTTCATAACATTTTCACAGCTGGTAGCTGGTGATTTTGTAACTATTACAAATTGACTCACCAGCAGAGGAAAAGCATAGCTTTTAGAAGTGAGATTGCAACCTGGCCAGCAGAACATGTGAAGAAGCTCCATAAAAAAAAAAAAAAAGATTAACTGGTCAATTTATCAATAAATATGTTCTTTTTTCCACAAAAGAGTCCTCATCAAGCTACATGACCAGCACATTCAGTTACCTTCCTGAGTAAATAAGCTATTTCACAAGACTCTTTCTCAGAAATAAGAGGAAAATAAAACTGAATAGAAAATAGTGCCCCAGATATTTCTACCTCACTGCAAGTCTTCTAGACTCCTTTATAGTGCTTTTCTGCGCTCATTTCACTGGAATTCTAATCTTCTACGCTGTTAAATATAAATGGGCACCTGATAATGAGAGCAAAATGGAAACTGCAGATACTCAGAACTTGTCTGTGATTCATCGGTTTGAGAATATCAAGGCTGGTTTCACTCCCAGTAGCAAATAAAATGTCTTTTCCAGAATCCAAATGAACTGAGGTGACCCACAGTGACCAAGGGTCCCTCACCCTTCCTAGCAGACATGATTTGGAGTTAGAAAATCTAACCAGAGATGAAATATTGACAATTTCTCTACTGTCTCTAGGAGAAGAAACATGGCACAAGCACATTTTGTGGTCTTTCAGGTCCCTTCCAACCCTATGATTCTACAGTTGTATGAATAATAATAGAAACCACACACAAACATATTCCAGCTTTGTGTAAAACAATCCAGCTCCACTGAAGCCAGTGAAGATGTAGCCAAAGCATTATCACAGTTGTCTTTGCAGCAAGGAGGAAGCACATACAATACCATGGTGTGATGGAGGATGGAGCAGGAGAGCTTGGGAGCTGAATTTTAACAGGTAGACACTGGCAACGAAGCTGTAAGATTTTAATCCCCTGTGCTGTTTTACATGTGCCACGCGCGCCACTTGCTTATTTTGGGAACAGCTTATTACTTCGTCTGGTCTACTGTAAATGCTAATGCATGTAAATGCTAATCAAGATCCTTGCTCTGGTTTCCCACCTCACCTAATTGGGTTGCATTAGAGCTTGTTTGGGAGTTTGCACTCAGAATCACGTATGGGATCGGATCACATCTCCCTGGTCCCGGCTGTGCTGCAGAGGAAGAGTGGGAAGGAACAGCAAGGCCAATATCTCAGTGCAGCCAGATTCCTTTGTTATGCAAATAAATGTCCTGCAGAGTCACTCGGAAATGGTTACACACCTCACTCCACAGTGAGTGCAAACAATTAGTTTGCACTTAACAGAGGGTCTGCAGTGACTACAGGAATTAGGTGAATGTGGGACACGCAGGAGCCTGTTTATTGAAATGTAGCATATTAAAAATACTGTGACCAGACCTAGGGAGTGAGGGAGGAAGGTGTTATGAGCTCCTTCCTCCTGTTATGAGCTTTGCTTGGCTGGTGTTGAAATCTGATGAGAAGGCCCACTAGCTGCCACTTGGTTCTCAGGGCTTAATGAAAGCAACTGCTCCTGAATCACAAGAGAACAAAAATAAAGTTCATCACACAGCTAAAGTCACCCTCTTTTAGTGTGCAACCACTTCTACCAATGAGTCAGTTCTGCAGATTTATTCACATTTTCATTCACAGTGTAAAGTCTGTATTCCCAGAAACTTTACTTGGATGATGGATTCAGTGCTTTCTGAAGAGAAAAGCAAATTGAACAGGTTCATTCTGGAGAAAAACTATGTTTATTTCAACTTTCAAGTTTTTTTTCTGAGCTTTCCAATGCACTGATGTGGTTGGAAAGAAATACCCATGGAAACAACTCAGCTATTCAGCTACTCCCTGTCAACTTTTGCCTAACAATCACAATACATTATATAAGGAATAAAATATGATAGACGTAATATTTATTTGATAAACATTATCAATATATATTTGATAAATATTTGATCAATATTATTTGATAAGTATTTGCAGTTAGAAATTCTTTCCGATAAGAAATCTGAATCAAACGTGAAACATTTGCATCACACCTGTGGTGCAAAACTGAGAGTTTCAGAACAACCTGAGTTTCTGACAGCTCTTTTGGGGATCTAACTGGGAGGTCTGAAGACAGACCCTGATGTGTGGAAGAGAGCTGGTAATTCCACCTTCTCCAAAGCAGAGGCAGGAGCCCAGTCTCCAACCCCTCAGCACGTTCATCTCATCCAAACCTCCTGCTACACAGGTTTTCTTGCTTAGGCTTGGCAGGAGCTGGAACCAAGGCACCTGTAACTGCACAGATTTGGAGTCCTCATTTAATTTTTGTTGAACAACCTTCTCTGCTTTTTTAGCCCTTCCACAGAGAGTTTGAAAACACCCATTTTTCGATTTCTGAACAGAAATTCTAAATGATGTAAATGGTTCGTGCTTTCCTTTTTGACAGGAGTGGAAATAAGGGCTCAGATATATTAAAAAATAGAGCCTAGAAAGCACTGAAGGACTGCTAAAACACATGGCACTAAACCTACATCGCTTCAGATTTGACCCTGATATATGGTAATGACACTTTCACTGTTTCCCCCCAAATACTCAGTTACCTATCAAGAGGGACATCTGGCAATTTATGTATGTTGATGTTATTCACTGAGATTCTCCTAAATTCAAAGAGAAGGGTACATTAGAGAGGGAAAAGAGGTACTGAAAGGGAGCTCCTTTACAGGAAGATGAAGGTGTAATAACCCCAGTAGGATAATTCCCACAGTCCTGTTGGTTGGTTGTTATTTTACAAGTTCAAGCTCAGAGACTGCACAGTAAAATACCCTTTGGATTTCTTATAAATCAACTCCCCTGTTTATTATAAACACAGCCTGACTTGAGAATCAGCAACAACAGTGATGAAAGAATTACTTCTGCTCCTCTGAGAGGCTTGGCAGCTTTCCCACTGCTAATGCTCCCTCTTTGTATCTTCCAAGAGTTCAGCCCTATTTGCTGCAATCTTCATTGTGGGTGCTTGATGCTCAGTGTCTGCAATATCTCTGCAAGCCTGACATTGAGTAATAGCTTTCTAAAAATGCCTTGAAGGCCACTCTAAATGTGGTAAAATGGTCTGTAACAAAGTAGGTAAACGCAAAAACCTCCTGGGATTTATATAACAAGCCCTTGAAGAAGGGAAGGAAACTAATTGCTGTCTTGTTCAGCTATTTTGTTAAAATATCTTTTGCTTCAACACTCTTCATGGATACAATGCTAATACACTTTCTTCTGGGGAGATGTAGCTTTTCTCACATGAATGTCTATCACCTCGGGGACAAGACATTATTCAGGTCAAAAAACATGCCAGAAAAAAAAGCATCACGTATGGGAGCAGTTTCGGGTGCTGTATTATTTTTCCCAGGCCTTGCAGAACCTCGTGGCAGATCCTTCCACGTGTCAATCATCTTTACAGTCCCGGATTCTGATTGAGAGGTGCAGTAAAATCTCTGAGAAAGGTGGTAAATGTTGAAAAAGATCAATGAAATAAATCTTTAGAGGTTGAAAATACTTCTTTTTGTGACCATTACACGCAATCTCCGCATGCTGCCTAAATGTTTTGTCAAAGTTGAGAGGGAATGATGTTGTCCCAGGTAGGTGTTTTACCTCGGAGTCGTAGGAATTTCTTACCACAGGGAGAGAATAGTGTGTTATCAACATGTTATGGCACTGGAGCTGAGCATGCAATGAAGTAACAGTGACTTGGGCACACCTCTGTAAGCAAATATATCCCTGGACCTGATGTCTTCTATAAACCACTCCTTGTAGAAGTTGAAATGACATCAGTGGTAGAAACTATGGTGACATTCATGTGACCGTGGTGGAAAAAGCTTTCACGAGGTGGAAAATAATTTGAGCAACAATTAAAGAGTCTCATCCAACACTGTATCCTGTGTTAGCATCACCCTTTGTCATGGTTTAACCCCAGGCTGCAATCAAGCCCCACACAGCCACTCACTCGCTTCCCCACCAGCGGGATTGGGGAGAGAATTGGAAGTGTAAAAGCTGGAAAACTCACAGGCTGAGATAAAGTCAGTTTAATAGGGAAAGTAAAAGCCACGAATGCAAGCAAAGCAAACCAGTTAATAGGAATTAATTCACTGCTTCCCATGAGCAAGCAGGTGTTCAGCCATCTCCAGGAGAGCAGAGTCCCATCACGTGTAAAAGTTACTTGGGAAGACAAACAGCATCGGTCCAAATGTTACCAAGCAAGTCATATTTTTTTTTAATAAAAAATGAGTCTATGCAGCAGTGGAGGAAGATTTGGAAAATTCTTTCAACTTTGCTGCAACTGTATTTGATCCCCACATCTGTAACTAACAGTCTTGAGCCAGCTACTGCTTCCTTATTTCCCTGTGTCAGTGATTAATATGTACTAGCCGCTGCCTTGGTTTTGAGAACAAGGATTGTGTGTCAGAGCAAAGAATGATCAAAGAAGTACATTATGACCTGAACACATATTTGAGATACTCTCAAATCATTCTTCATTAGAAGATCTGGAACCATATTCAAATAAGTCCATGGAAACAGTTAGCATATATGCATATATTCAGGAAATGTAATGAACGTGCAGTAAAAATGTGATGACTGCGTATTAGTTTTTTGAATATAACCTGGTCTGTTAGGTTGGTGGGGATGAGGCTTTGAGGACCAATCCCCATGTATCCAGCACTGTCGGTAGAGTAATGTCAGCTTTCTAACCCAGCAAATTGGTCGGAGAGTTTATTTAGTATATTTACCGTTTTTCAGTTACACAAACACTCCGAATACCCCCCTGCTTTGTCCTTCTTCCCCCCACTTTATATACTGAGCATGATGCCATATGGTATGGAATGTCCCTTTGGTCACTTTGGGTCACCTGTCCTGGCTGTGTCCCCTCTCAACCTCCCATGCACACCCAGCCTCCTCCCCAGCGTGGCAGTACAAGAAGCAGAAAAGGCCTTGGCTCTGTGTAAGCTCAGCAATAAGTAAACCATCTCCATATTATCAAGCCTGTGCTCAGCACAAATCCAAAATACAGCCCAACACCAGCCACTGTGGAGAAAACCAACTCTACCTCAGCCCAAACCAGCACATCCTTGAATCTGCCTCCGTGGGAGCTGTTCAGGGACATCCCACCTCTCTGGGCCTGGTTTTGGGCCCCCACCAGGCACATCAGACATAAAGTCACACTTTTCAGTAGTGTGGGCACCACCCACAGCTCACAGGGGCGGCCCAACCACAAAGTATTGCTGTGTTTCTTCTTGATCAGGGGAATGAAAGAAGATATGTGAGGATGGACCACTCTCCCCACCACAGCCAGGAACACCTTAGGTAATCCTTTAGCAAAGAAAACAAGTACAGAAAGTGAATTTGGACATTAGCTTTTCACTCAGTGAAATCATTATTTCAATCAGCCACACACTGTCTTTTTCCCAAAGTAGAGACTGCAGGGTGTAGCCTGAGATATTCAGATTTTATTTCACAGCAGTTTTGCTTTATATTTCATTTATCTTAGCTTTATTATTATTTTTACAGTCTACCAAATGCATTGCAAGGTTACAACAACCATTTTCAATGTCTTCTGTTTATCCTTGAGGCAGTTCCCTCCCGCCTGTTGCTAAAGTGCTTTGAGTAATGTGGTTATTCAAAAAAAATAAATACATCTCTGTGAAATGCATCTAAATGTGATCCTCTCTGAAAATTTATTTGAATTGTATACCACATCTTTGGCTCAGAGATTTTTGGGGATTTTTTTTTTTTAATCCCTCTCTCTCAAGTCTTTCAGTCACAGACGAACTTTCCAGGAATAAAACTTTCAAGAGTCTTATACATGATACGATGAAATTCTGCAACAGAAACGACACAAACTTTTATCCACTTGCTGGAGTCAGATTATTTCAAGAAATAGATTCTGCTCAAAGTACCATCATGTTCCTCTGCTGTGTTTCTGAAGTAGTCATGGTTTTCATCACTTTACATTTAAGGAGCCTTGTGCTATTTCTCTGCTGTACTACCAGCAGTGAGGAACCTGTCAGCCTGAATTACGTTCAGTCTCAGAGTCATTATCAGGAGGGGACTAGAAGAAAGTCTTGTTAAGGAATAATATCCTCTGCTTTTCTGTGCAACCACCTTCATGTTAAAAATAAAATAATCCTTAAAGACACCTGCTTGGCAAGGGATTCTGAAATTAGTAAAATAGGACAGAGAAACCAGAATATCTTCATAGGTTCCCTGCTGTGTCCACTGAATTTTGTGACTGAAATCCCTTATTTCAAACAAAACCATTTAAAAAGTAAAATGAAATAGATGCAGAGCACATTCAATATAAAGAAAGGGTTCCCAAGGAAAAGCAGTTTCTGATTAGCTGACTGCCCTGTTTTAATTCTCACGTCACTGTGAACACAACTGCTGTACACCACAGACCAACCCCCCTTCTCTGTGGCCACTTTTAGGAAGTCTGGCTTCTGCAGAGCCATGTTTCCAACAGTTTGTTGTGTTGGCAGGACAACAGCACCTTGCACTCACCTTCCAGTGCTGGAGCAATCCAGCAACTGGGCATCTCAAGGAATCACAGAATCATTAAGGTTGGAAAAGACTTCTGAGATCACCAAGCACCCAGCACCACCACTTTGTTCACCACTAAGTCAGGCCCTCAAGAGCCATATTTTCAGGGTTTTTTCAGTGCTTCTGGGGATGGTGACTCCACCACTGCCCTATTCCAGGGCTTGACAACTCTTCCCATGAAGACATTTTTCCTAACATCAATCTAAACCTCCCCAGATGTAACTCGAGGTAGTTTCCTCTTGTCCTGTCCCAAGGAGATGACTCTGGGCCAGGAGAAATTATCTGCAGCCCAGCACTGTCCTGGGAGAACAGTGAAGGCCTTGATTTGGGTAGAGAGAGGATTACATGGAGCAATAAGAGGAGAAGTGAATGGGATTTTCAGTGGCCTAACTCAGCAGCTCCTCTATTTTACACCTCTGCCTACATGGCAGCTAAAACTATTTTACAGTGGAGGGTTAGTGAATTAATTTCCAACATCTTTTTTAAAAAAATAACTAATCCACCTTGGGAAAGCATGCAGAGGTATCAGGAGATGATTCCCAGAGGTTTAGTATCGATGTGCAGCTGCTGAGAAAGAGAATTTTACCTGCTAGAGGGGGGAAGAAGCTGATAAAAAAAGATTAAGTGGGTAGTTTGCATTTCTTTAGCAAACTTAACCTTCTGGCAACAGTTGCACAGGAAATCTTTTCGACAGTGTGATGATATCTGACAGAAAAGTGTAGTTACTGATGGAGAAAATGGTATGTGTCTAACCAGAAAGGACTTATCCATCTGCTCCTCACTGCTAAAAAATATCTGATTACAATGGAAAAGGTCGAAAAACGTTCCTTAATTTTCAATTAAATGTTTCACTGCACAAAGCACTACACAACATTTTCTTGGGACTCCTCCTCAGCATGCTGGAACTAGATGATCTTTAAGGCTCCTTCCAACCCAAACCATGCCATGATTGTGTGAACACTTTTTTGTTTGTTTGCAAATGTAGAGCTGCATTTGGTTTAAAAGTCACTAATTGACAAAATAGAAATAATAAAGACAATCCGGCTCTCTGAGACAAAGTTCATCCATAACTCAACAGAAAGCAGCTCTTAATAACCTTTAGTGATAAGAAATTAATTAAAAAAAAAAAGCCACGAGGTTGACATGAAGGCCAACATGAAACTTCATGTTGAAATGCTGCTCCAGTGTTTAAAGAAGAGTGAGCTGAGAAAATATATTGCTTTTGGCCCACAGAGTTCAACTAACCACAGTGCAAGAATGATCCTGCATAGATTTGAACTGAGCTCTCTGCATTGCTGGGCTCTGGGAACTCACTCATTTGTGTCTGATTAATAAATACCGAGTTAATGGCCAGAAGGGACCAACAGATCCATCAGAATGACATCCTGCGAAACAAAGCTCTTGAGAGTTCACCCACTTGTCCTGCACCACTTCCAGAAACACATCTAGCCTTGATCCATGGAAAGCCAAAGATGGAAAATCTGCTGCCTCCTCTGGGAGCCTGTTTCACTCTTAAAAATCTATCTCCTGCCAGCAACTGGAATACCTCTAGTTTTACTTTTCCAGCTGTTGTTTCTCACTAATATTTTCCTTCCTGACTGAAAGGACTGGTTTGTACTTGTGGTTATCTGTCCACAAGAAAAGTAATAATAAATAATTATTATCTAAATTATTACAAATAATACTGTTAATAAATTTCTTTCTCAGATTTCCTTTTGATAAGAGTCTATCAGTGCATGCCACTTCTCACAGCCCTCAGAAACCTTTTGCAGCTCAGTTTCTTATTCCTCCAGTGTTGTCCCAGGAGATGCTACGTAATCTGGAGACCAGCCTGGTAATGCTCCAAATGTATGTATTGGGTAGATGGTGACAAGTTTCAGCTTCTTGTTTGAAGTGTTTCTTCATTATTGCAAGACACAACAATGACTTTACCCTCACATTTAATGTTGTAATGAGTTACATCACACAGTTCACTATTTGTTATCTTCCTGATGTCAGGTGATTAAATGTTTATGTCTGGCACTCAAAACCCTAATAAAATTAAATAAACTACTTCATTATTTGAACTCAACCAGTAATTTAAAGATGTAATGAGATGCATTTATTCATTTGCATTACATTTTTGACATTGCACCAGGTAATTATCCTAAAGGAAGTCAGTTCTGATTTAATTCTCTCCCTTCCAGCTTGGCTGCTCAGCCTGAATTTACTGATCACATCATCTTCCTCAAGGACAAGAGGCTGTTGAACTTTCTGATTTAGAGTTTGTCTCTGACACTGCAATCACAGTTCTGGTTGGAAGAGGCTGTAACGCTGATGGTGGCCTGAATCAAGTGACCTTTTTATGCAAACACACCAGAGTTTAAACACTGTGAATGTGATTGATAGCCCAGCCATAGCTGTCTGTCATGGTTGGACCTCAACCAGCAACTAAGGACCACACAGGACCTTGGTCACCCACCCCTGCCCTTCCCTGGTGGGATGAGAGAACGAGCAAAAAAAAAATTAAAATCCATTGGTTGAGATAAGAACAGTCCCATAATTTAAGAAGAAGAAGAAGAAGAAGAAGAAAAAGAAAAAGAAGAGAGGAAAACAAACCCCAAGAGGAACAAGTGATGCCCACCAGGGTTGTTCACCACCTGCTGACTGATGCCCAGCCCATCCTCGAGGAGTGATTGGCCCCTCCTGGCCAACTCTCCCAGTTTATACATTGAGAATGACTTTCTGTGCTGTGGAATATCCATTTGGCCAGTTCAGACCAGCTGTCCTGGCCAAGCTCCCTCCTAGCACACAGAAAACTTAATGTCCTTGACTTAGAGTAAGCACTACTTAGGAACAACTAGAACATCAACGTGCTATCAACATTATCCTTGTTCTGAATCCAAAACACAGCTATTGGGAAGAAAATTAACTCTATCTCAGCCAAAATGAGGACAATGTCCCACAGAGCCTCTTTCCTGTTCTGTTCTGTCTCCCAGAAATGGTTCCAATCGCCATAAAAAACACAGTTCTCATTTTTGCTTTGTCATCGTCTCGGTAAAAATTATGAGTAATATCTTATACAAATGCATTCTATCTGCCTGCATTTTGTGAAAAGTAGGCCATCTGGATCTGATTCTTTCCCCTCTGCAATTTTCTCATGGGATTCATCAAATCCTATTGTGTTCTCACCGAAGAGGACTCCTTTATTTTAAGCACTGTGAGTGAATGCCAAAAAGGTGACAGTCAGGGGAGGATCAGAAAGAAAGATAACAAAAGGTTTGGTAATTGTAGAGAGATAAAAAATGAACTCAAGAAGTTTCAAAATATGAGTGAGACAGTTTATCTATCAAAAAAATAATTCTGAGACTTAAAGTCAAGGTGAAGTTATTGAAATAGGCAGCTGTTTTTTCTCATCCCAGCTCACTGTCTTCCTAAGGTGCTTTTCCTCCCAGCCCCTAGTTTAGACACCCACCTCTAACATCTAAGATATTTCCTTGCCACTGTTCCACAGACTGTCTTTCTGATGTACCTGTTTATAGAGTTTACCACAAAATTTTTTGGAACTACCTTTTATGAAGGATGATGAAGTAAACCAGACGTTTGTGAAGTTCTGCCATCGTAAATTAAACAGTGCTATAGACATGATGATTTTGTTTGTTTGTCTGTTTAAACAAGAAGCAAAACTCACAAATTTTCTCATTAGCATTTTATAATAGAGAAAGTGTGTGTTTGTGATACATACACATTAATCAGAGAGGAAACGTTGCTACTTGCATCAGAAAACCCCCAAATATTTCTACAGAATCATTGAATCACAGAATGGTTTGGGTTGGAAGGGATCTTAAAGACCATTTCATTCCAACCATGCTGCCATGGGCAGGGACACCTTCCACTAGCCCAGGTTGCTCCAAGGCCCATCCAACCTGACCTTGGACACTTCCAGGGATGGGGCAGCTACAGTTTCTCTGAGCAACCTGTGCCAGGGCCCCACCACCCTCACAGGGAAGGATTTCTTTCATACATGTAACCTAAATTTCCCCTGTCTCAGCTTGCAAGTTGCATCTTATTACCCTCTTTAATAGAATCACTCCTATTATATGGTAATGAAGAAAAATCTACCATGCTCTCCTTTCCGAATTCGTGATTGCATTTTGTCGCTGAAAGGTTTTATGGGAGGAACTTCCAAAGCCATTTGACCATCTAAATTTGTTGTACCCTGGAATTTTAGCACCTGCTTGTTCCAGTGAGAACTTGATATCCTCAATGCAAAGGAGTTCAGATACTGAGCTTGACATATTTGCTTCGTTCACATCTCTAGACTTATTTTCCCACTCGTTGTCTCACCCTTTTTACCCTTAAACCCTTCAAAAGCACCCACGACCCAAAGAATTACTTGCACTAAACCATTCATGCACATGACACTGTATCATGTGTCTGTATTAGACTAAAATAAGGCTTTTGGCATCGAGCCCTTGCCCACAAGAATTCCCTCTGTCTGCATCTTGTTCCAGGCTGCATCCCATCCAAATGCCAGGCTCAATTCACAATTTCACAATCCTTTTGAGTAAGCACAATGGCAAATGGTTATTTTGTAGAATTTTCCTATAAATCTGGAGAAAATTTGGCCTGTAGAGGTTTACTGATCACTGAAACTTAGAGGATTGCTCACCCACACGAATAAACCAGAAATTGTTTACTCAGAACTGTCCTGTTGAAGCTATCATATTTTTTGCACATTGTTGGTTTTCAGCATAAAAATAATTCTTTTTTTTTTTTAAATAGCCAAACCATTAATTAAAGCAGCTGAAAGACTTGGAACCAAAGAGAAAGATGGTTTAAAACAAAATAAAAATCCCATTTGATACTACTTCATTTAAAATCTATACTAAAAAGCTGTCTCTCAGCGCTACCATCACTGTCACTGTGTTCAGCAGATGAGGGAATAGTTCACAGGGGGAATATTTGCATATGTCACACTTTTAAATTGTAAGGAAATTGTAAATCATGGAGTCATAGAAAGGCTTGGATTTGAAGGGACCTTAAAGATCACACAGTTCCACCTCCCTGCCATGGGCAGGGACACCTTCCACTAGCCCAGGTTGCTCCAAGCCCTGTCCAACCTGGCCTTGAACACTTCCAGAGATGGGGCAGCCACAGCTTCTCTGGGCAACCTGTGCCAGTGCCTCCCCACCCTCACAGGAAAGAATTTGTTCCAATCTAAATATAATCTAAATGCCAAAAAATGTTTGTTGTTCAAGTGGTTTTTCTCCCTCTTCTGATTATCATTTAACTCTTTGCTGAAGGTGACATGAACATTATTATTATAGGTGGAATATAAATCTCTTTCTTGGCTTGGCAAAATGAAATAGGAGTGTCCTTTTCTAAAAGGATGCTTTTAAACTTGCCATAAATCAAATTACTACAGTTCAATAAAAATTTTTGCCATAGGAATGTGCTTTATTTGTCTGCAGGTTAAAAGTCGAAATGATAGCTCTGTTAAATATGGGTCACTGCTGCTCGAGCCAGTAAGACTGTCAGTGAACATCTGATTGGAGAATGATTCATATTTTCCACAACAAATAATAAAATAAAAGTGTGGGGTGGATGTAAAATGGAGAATAAGCAGAATTTTATTCTATGCTTTCACCTGAGGAGGATGGAGAGATGCTTTAATGCAGAAAGGAGAGGAGACAAGCATATTCATTATTCAGGAGGAGGAGGATGTTTAATCTAAGGGTACTTTACATTAGGGCAAATCTAATCTGATTGTCAGCTTAAAAATTTGCATTTAATCATCCAGAACAAAGAAGTAGTTTAACTGGAATTCAGGATGGTCACAGAAAGAATAAAGGACTGAAATAGATGAGCTGAGACAGCAGGAACATCTTCAGCCTCAGAGGTTTCTCAGAGCAGACACTCTTTGACAGGATGGGTTTACACAAGGTTGTGCTTGTCCTGAAGCAGGATGATGGACAAACTGACCTTCCAAGGTCCCTTCTACCCTGTCAACTCTAGTTTAATATTTCTTGTATATAAAATTGGAATGGGTTAATTTAAACACACTAATGAGAAGGTTTGATGTTGGACCTGAGAGTAACGGTCTGCCAGGCTTGCTGCAAAGGCTGCTTTCCTTTCCTGTACAGCATTTTTGGGTGAAAGGATTTATTTGGACTATTTAACACGAAGCTCTTTGCATGTGCCATAAATTGATGGTAAACTCAATTTTTAAAGTTTTTTAGAAACATACACTGAGATTAAGGGCCAACCAGAAGACATCTTCTTCCTCTAGGGCTATGGGGCAAAGGTAGAATAACCAAAAAGAGCCTGGTGAAAGGATGTGAAAATACACAATTTAGTCACCTCCTAGCATTTGATTCTCTCCTTGCTTGTAGAAAAATTTTATTAATTCCAACATAATGTAATTCTCCTTTCAGGGTCACATTTAAAAACCCCAAATTGCTGGTTTGAGCTGCAGTGCACATTCGCTCTGTCCGTGTCAATCTCTTTTCCAATTATCACCCTGTAAATCCTTTTGCAAACAAAATCAGTGCATGTAACCGGCTGTGAGACTTTTAGGGAACAGCAAACAGAATGAGGTCTCCATGAAAAGGTCAGTCCTGATCCATACAGGACACCTTTCTCTCTTTGTTCTGGAGCTGCTGTGAAGGGATTCAAAGCAAGACAGACTCAAGTGTGAAGTCTGACTCTTTATTTTGGGTGACATGAGGTGATAGGTAAAGAAAGGTGAAGAAATTAAAATCTTAGCTGTTTTAAAATTTGTTTGCAAACAGAAAGGTTGAATTTTTATTTTATTTTTTTTTAAAGAATGAACCTCACTAGATTGACAGAAATAAGTCTTAAATCTTCTTACATCTATGTAGTTATAGGCCTTTTTTCGCCCCCTATAATGATATCACTGGTATCCAGATATACTTCCTGGTAACCTGAGAGCTTTTAGTAGGATATTTCTCCATTCCTGGAAATATCCAAGGACAGGTTGGCCAGGCCTTGGAGTAATCTGATCTGGTGGAAGATGTCCCTGGCCATGGCAGGGTGTTGGAACAAGATGGTCTTTAAGGTCCCTTCCAACCCAAACCATTCTGTGATTCAATGATTCTGTATTTAGAGAGAAAAAAAAGCAAAGTTTTGCATAGATTAAAGATGCCTGGGGAACAAAAAGACTGCTTTCTCTGAGAAAGCATCACTGACAATTTTACTTTAGATAACAAATATCTTAGGGCATAACTGTTCTTGTTTTCAGGACTCCTTTGTGTCTTCCTTATGGTAACTCATATTTTTCTGCTTGAATGGCAATGCAAAGATAACAGAATATCTGTGACCCTTCCTCACCAGAGTAAGTCAGTGAAAATGTTTTGTTCAAGAATGGGATGCCTTAATCCTTTAAGTCATTAAACCAGGCAGGCAGATAAGCAGTGGATTTTAATCACAGGTATCACAGTTCTCAGAGAACAGGCTTCTCCTAGAAACCACCACCTGGACTTCATCAACTGAGTCTGAAGCCTCGGGGTAAAGACTGGAAATATTATGTGGTTAAAAAGCAGAATATGGCAAATGAAGGGATGCAAATGTACAGAAAAGCAGAAAGGGGTTCATTTGCTTGCAGTTTTCATTGTATTATTAATTCATATCACATAATGAGCTCATCTACACAACAGAGAAAGACACAGTCACTGCTTAATGGAGCATATGATTGCAGATAGACAAAATGATAGGGTGGAAGGATTGTAGTTGAGGATCCAAGCTCAGTGATATGCATTTTGATTTTTCTGGCAATTTTTTTTCTTTCGACATAGATGTTGTTTGTAGGATTGAGCACTGTTAAAATGTTCCATGGAGACATCTGAACAGATCCAGCTGAAGGTTTTGCATGAGATTTATCCCACTTCACTTTATATATATCTTGTGCATTGAAACTTGAAGAGTTGTGGACATGAGCAGCACTGCACCAGCTGTGTCATGGTCTTACACAACATGAGCAAAATCATAGAATCATAAACACGGATTGGTTTGGGTTGGAAGGGGTTTTAAAGATCACCTAATTTCAATCACCCTGCCATGGGCAGGGACACCTTCCACTAGCCCAGGTTGCTCCAAGCCCTGTCCAACCTGGCCTTGGACACTTCCAGGGATCCAGGGGCAGCCACAACTTCTCTGGGCAACCTGGGACAGGGCCTCCCCACCCTCACAGCCAACAATTCCTTCCCAATATCCCACCTAACCCCGCCCTCTGGCAGTGGGAAGCCATTCTCTGTGTCCTGTCCCTCCATCCCTTGTCCCCAGTCCCTCTCCAGCTCTCCTGGAGCCCCTTTAGGCCCTGCAAGGGGCTCTCAGCTCTCCCTGGAGCCTTCTCTTCTCCAGGGGAACCCCCCCAGCTCTCCCAGCCTGGCTCCAGAGCAGAGGGGCTCCAGCCCTGGGAGCATCTCAGTGGCCTCCTCCGGACTCTATCCAGCAGCTCTACATCCTTCTCATGCTGGGCCTCCAGAGCTGGAGGTAGCACTGCAGGTGTTGCAGCTCATCATTCCCAATGAAGATACCCCATTGCAGCTCCTCCTACATCAGTCTTGAACGCTCACCACGTACTAAAGTGTGGCTTTGCACACTCTTGTGACCTCATTAACTGTCTTTTCCCCCAGAAGTCCGTTCTGAAGCCCCTGGCAATGAGGAAAGCACTGCCAGTTTTCATTATCTGTTTTTGCAACAGGATGCTGACTCCACTCCCCAGTGACCCTAAGAGGGGCAAAGGCCAGAAGTCACCAGTTTCCCTGCTGAGTTCAGCTCTTGAAGCACCTAAAATAAAGCTCCAGAGAGCTTATCATATCTCTTCCTGAAGATTTATTAATTGCAGAATAAATCCCATTCAAGAATTCTGACTTGGCTTTTCCCAT
Organism: Lepidothrix coronata; assembly: GCF_001604755.1. Lineage (NCBI taxonomy): Eukaryota > Metazoa > Chordata > Aves > Passeriformes > Pipridae > Lepidothrix > Lepidothrix coronata. Next base: position 1,918,820 of record NW_016690336.1, on the reverse strand, counting down.
TGCAGATATTTGTGAGCTGTGATGGTGTAAAAGGGAGGAACTGTTAACCTAGGAAAGACTGAAGCTGTGAGCACCAGGGAGAAGCTATCAGTCAAACTTTCAACAAATATTACATGGAAAATCTCTCTGTGTTTACGTAATGGCTTTAGCTGGGATTATCACTGAGCTCAAACCATTCCTGCATGAGCTGGAGGACAGAATCTCATGAGTGCTGGCTGCAGTAGGTGCACATCCTTAATCCCTGGACACAGAGGTGGATGTGAACTGCCCACTAAACAACCATTCACTTCCCTGAGGGTTCTTAAATGCTAAAACATCCACATTCGAATCTACTTCTTGCAAGAGCAACTTCAGTTACTGGCAGCTCAGGGAAGAAAAAGTAAACAGCTTAAGATCCCTTTAAAACCTATCGCTTTTCTTTCCTTGCATTGCAAAAACAAGTGTTAAACCACAGGATCAAGCTACCGAAATGTGTTTTCAGTAACACCAGAGAGGGCAGAGCCAGGCAGGGACAGGGTTCCTGTGAGATGTTAATGAGCTGCTTGTTTGACCCTGTCTGAGACCCAGACTGAGTTTGTGTATTTAATTTCTTTCACGCATAACTTGCTCTTACAATCCTTTTTTTTCCGCAATGCCAACCAGTTTGTGCAGAAATCTTGAGCTCTGCTTCTGGTATTAGTTGCTGTGCAGTGTGCTGGAGTCAGTACAAGAAATATGTGTTTCCACGCATGTGCATGATGGGTGGGATAGGGAGCATCCTTTGTTTTCATGGAATCATGCAACAGTTTGGGTTGGAAGGGACCTTAAAGCTCATCTTGTTCCAACCTCCTGCCATGGGCAGGGACACCTTCCACTAGACCAGGTTTCTCCAAGCCCCATCATGTTTTAGTGAAACATTCCATGTTTCTGAGGCAAATTACGTCTGATTGATGGATTAACAGGCAGGAACTTGCCTTCTTCTGGGTCTATCAATGTACAAATGAGGCTCAACAACCATTCCCTCACTTGCCTTTTATAATTTTTTTGCCTACAAAACTAGATCCAGTATCACAAGCATCTTAAAAGCTGTTGCAGTGAACATCTGCACAGCGAGGTGCAGATGGGATGGAGAGGGAAGGTGTGTCTCCTCTGATCCTTGCAGGAAAACCCACAAGTCTCAAATCCTAATGATATTGCCAAAGCTTGGACAGCAATGGGTATTAAATACCTTTCCCAATTTGCATGACAACAGGAATAAAATACTTCCAGCACACACACACATATCCATGCTTCCAACTTGGATTATTTTACAGCTTTGCAGCTTCTGGCTCTGAGTATAGTCCCACTGTGTTGAGCTGTACAAATAGAGAATAAAAAGATTATCTCTTTTTTTTTTTTTTTCAGTGTAACCACATGACAATAAACAACAGGCAAGTTTAGAAGAAGAAAATACTACCATGGTATTGCTCAGCATGTAAGGAAGACAAATGGCTTGTTTCATATTCCGGTCATGGGGAAAAGGCACAAATAAGAAGTGACATGCTCAGATGATCTTCCCCAAGTCCAGCAAAGTGTGGGAGGGGAAAATTGTGCAGATGTGACAACCTGCGACCTTCTCACTTTGTAACAGCCAAGACATGAAATCAGGAGAGCTTTAGCTCTCTAGCAGTGATGACAAAATGATTTAGAGGGATTATCTGAAAGCCCCGCGAATTTCAGGTACGACCTGGGCTGACACCGATGTCCAGACTAAAGCCCACAGGTTTTGTCACCTGTAACAGATTACAGCATTTCCAAGCAGTAGGGAACAGCTGTAAAAGAGTTAATGAAGCACAAGGCTCATCACAGACTCACCCCCAGGTGTTTGTCCTCCTTTATGCACTCTCACTGTTGCAGTCAGCTGAGCCATCTCACTTAAAGGTGCTTTGGTTACATTTAAAAACTCTGTTGTCAACTCTTCATGTGCTGCACCCAGTGAGCGCTGAGAAGGGATGCCCCAGGTAAGAAGTGGTAGTTTCCAAGGGATTAAGGAAAAAATTGGACTGAAGGGCTCCAAGGGGAAGATTAGTCATTGTGTGCTAAGCGTGTTTAGTGTGAATTAATGATTAGACATAGGCAGAGAAAGCCACAGGTAAGAGGTAACTAAGTGAGGTTCTTGCAGTATTTTGGGTGCTTCTCAATCAAATGAGGCACGTGAACTCTTAACAGGCAACTATTTTTCATCTACAGGTGCTAGCTGAACCTAACATTAAATAGAGTGAAAGCACTCTGTGGTGTGGAGTATTAAAAAATGAAAACAAGGAGCTTCAGTTTTGAAACTGATGCTACAAATCAATTACCTGGGGAAAAAAACAACCCCAAAACAAAAAGGATTAAGCCTAATAAGCTCCGAGGGAAGTAAACAAGCCCACTGTTTGCTGTTGGATATTGTTTGCCTGGTGTAGTGTGTCTTTTAGGTCACCATGTCTGCACAGATAATTACAGTCAACTGCTGTCCTTATCAGGGTACATCTGATTTATGCTGCCACAGATTCTCATCTCTCCTTCATAGAACTTTGAACAGTAAAAAAGCTGGTAAAATGTGTGGGGTTTTAAAGATATGAATGTAGAATAAGGACATCCATAAGTAAAAATCAAGGCCATGTGGTTAATCTGGCTACAGCACACCTTCTTCCCGTAGCAGAGTCTAGGTGAGTTTGTCCTTCCCAAACTGAGGGGCCAAGTGTACATGTTACAGCTGGACTAAGTAGAAGAGGTCTAAAGAAGTCTGCAAAATGCAATAGTTATAATTTATTATTTTAATTGGCCTAACAGGGAGATGCAGTCTCTATTCAGAGATGGCCCTTTTCATATCTCAGGTTTTTTGGTGGGTCACTCTTTCACCTACATGAAACTTTATGGTCCCTGAATACAAGAATCTCTACATCACAAGTAAGGAAATACAGGGTTTATGATGTGGAGTTTAAAAAAAAAAAAAAAAAGAAAAAGGAAAGATAGTGTTTGTATGAAAGGACCAAGGCCAAGTCTCAAAAGAGAGAACTGCACATGGCTGTGTTTATGGAGAAGGCTGCTTCCTAACCTGCCCTAAAGTCTTTCTGGGTGCTTGAGGGAGCACAATAGGGTGTTAAGACCAGACATTTCTGGTCTTAACCCTAGGGAGTGACCTGGACTGAACAAAACTTAAGGACCTTATTGCTCTCTGGAACTAGAACTACCTGGAAGGAGGTTGTAGTGAGGTGGGTGTCGGTATCTTCTCCCTGAAAACAAGCAATAGGATAAGAGGAAACTAGCTCAAGTTGTGCCAGAAGAGGTCTAGGTTGGGTATTAGGAAAAAATTCTTCACCAAAAGGGTTGTTTAGCCCTGGCACAGCTGCCCAGGGAAGTGGTGGAATCCTCATCCCTGGAGTGACTTAGAAGCCATGTGGGTGTGGCACTTGGGGACATGGGTTAGTGGTGGCCTTGGCAGTGCTGGGTTAAGGGTTGAATTCGATTAACCTGGAGGTCTTTTCCAACCTAAATGATTCTATGGTTCTCTGATTCTATCTGCTCCAATAACCTCTGACATGCAAAGCCTGCAAATTAAACGAGACTTACCAAAGGGAATTAGTTCTAAGGCATATTCCAAAGACAAGCACTCCCATCACCATTTGTGCCCTTGAAAAAAACCTCCCCCAAGCCTCTAATCACATCTTTAATGTATTAACAGATGAAAATTAGCTGTGCTGAGTTGCTCAGGAAGACCTCACTCCCAGACAGCTCTGGCTGTGTCTAAGTGCTTTGCAAACACGGGATGGTTACAAAGGCCGAAGGACAACCTCTCTGGGCTGGGAAGCTGCTTTTGGGATCCATGGTGGGGAGCTGTGCTTTCCTGAGCAAATGGATTTGTGCACCAGGTGTCAGCACAGCACAATATTTCATTTCTGCAGAGATCCAGCCTCAATAATATCACTCTGGTTACTCAGTTTTTAAATTGCTTCTCGATGTGTGTGTGTGTGTGTGCAGTGCAGTCTGTAACTGCCCCTTTTGGCTATAATGTCTTTTATTAGTGCTCAGTTGTGTTTTTCTCTGTTTGCTGAGATGGTTCCTTGCCTTATTAGGCTGTGTAACCACTCAATAATTTTTTCCATCATTTTTATAATTTAATGTTGCAGTAACAAACAAGTCTGAAAAGAAATTAATGCTGCACTATATAATCCATGATAAATGCCTCAAAGACATTTAGAAACATGACTCAGCTCTTAGATGACATTTAGTTATCAGTGCTCTAATCCTTACAGCTTTAGGTCCAGATTTAAAGGCATTTAGGCAACTGATGTCCAGTAAAATAAAAAAAGAACTTTATCTAGTACCTATCTTTGATTCAGATTTTCATCTGTGAGCTCTCAGATTGTGTTGAATGCTAAAGGCAGACTTGTCTTTACACCTGCAAAAAGATAGCCAGGCAGGGGGAGAAGGAAGAGATGCCACATGGAAGGCAGGAGATGGGCTCTCAAATCTCTACTCTGCTTAACGCTTTTTTAAATCCTAGAAAAGAACTGTGTGCCTTAGAGTTTCCTGCAAAGACATATCTCAAAATCTCTGCCTGAAGTTATTACATTTTGTATAAATAAATATTCACTGGGAGAAGTGTCTGACCTTGTCTCCTCACCAAGATACTGGGAAAATACTGTAACGACCAAACAGTAACTCATTTTCTGGTTTGTTCACTCTTAGGTGCATTTATATGTACAAAACAAAGCAACTTCAGGGGGATTAATTTATCCAAAATGTCCCAGCAACACAATGTTTTTAGTAACATCTTTGCAGGAAACCTACAGTTTTCTTCTTCCAATCGAGCAGCAAGTGGAAACAAAACCCGGTTTTCCAACACCTACATTAGTCCCCCAACTCAGAAACAGTGGGAAAAAAAATCAAACAGTGGCTCTGTTGAAAGGGCTAATCCCAGATTTTCTCTTATGTACAGTGGTGTCTCAGCAGTATGTTTTGGAAAACCTAGAAGATAAGATCTTTCCAGGGATGCTGAGATGTCATTGAAGTTTTGGAGCTGGGTGAGCAGTTGGATGATCGTGTACATACCCACGGGTAGATAGAAAATCAGGTACTACAGGAATGTAAGTAACAATGAGGTCATGTGAAAAAAAAAGTGGGATTTGGAAGTCTTGGCTGCACCTGAACATCAGGCTTCAGCTTCTAAACCAGCTGCTGGTTATCTCTCTCCCTTTGCTGTGCCCTCTCTTATCAGGGGCAGCTTTTTGTCCTGCTTCTATCAACACATTTTGTGTCTCACACTGACTTGACACCCAAATTCTCAAGACTCCGGGCCTGGTGACCCAAATAATGGTTTTCTGCATGTTACCTGACCAGTTTGTTTGTAAATATTCAGCCTTGCAGTTCCCATTACAAGGAGAACTTGAGGTTGCCTTGGGCTTTTCTTTTGTCTCAAGGCCGCTTATTTAGAGGATTCATGTGCCCTGTTTCTCTCTGCTCAGGAGAAATTTCCTCTTCTTTCCTTGGTTCCTGATGACCCCATGCCCTGATGACCCCATGCCACTCTTCCCATAAACCTCCAAATGGTCCCACAGTCAGGCTGGAAAATGAGGAAAACAGAAAGAACTCAATATTTTTTAAGTATTTTCCAAGTTTTATCAGGAAGAAGCTAGAACCATTCTCCTCAGTATTCTCATGGCTATGTCAATACATTAAATTAATCATCCATTCAGCTGGAAAAAGAGTCTGGAACTGACTAGATCCAAAATCCACTAAGCCACAGGGGATGTTTTTATAGATGTTAGTGAACTCTGGGTAGGAATTTGAGGATGGAAATAGAAAATCTGAGCATCTGAAATGAAAGCAATTGAATAGGGTGAAGGCTAGAACTTCTATAAGGCACTTATTTTGACACTTAGAAATATATATTTTTTTTTTGCAAATTTACCTCTCAATGAGGTCACAAGAGATTTGCCTGCATTGCCTCAAATTAGGAAGCAGTTTTTTATGTGTAGAAATGTTCTGGTGAATTTTGGCTGAAGTCTGAAACAGTTATGGGGAACTGGATGTTTATTTTTTCATTTTTCATTTCTCTGAGAGGACTGTTTTTTTTTTTTTTTTTTTTTAATGACAAACGACTACAATGGATTTTTTTTTGAGCACTTGTCTTTCTCAGGCACAGTGATGGCAATAACACAGCTTCATTCATGAGATCCTGTGTAAAGGGTCAGGAAATCATGCAGGCTCTTCCCTGTCAGACACCTCCAGATACTCCCACATACAATACTAAATGTTCCTAGAGCAGTGCCAGGTTGTTGAGTGCCAGGACAATATCCCAGTGTGTTACCTTACTACAGAATTCACTGGATTTTTGCTGGCACCTACAGCCCTTCCAAGCATCCATCTTTCTGTCCACTCTGGTTACAAATCTGCCCAGACTGCAGGATTTAAGTGCCAGGGGGTTTCTTTTTGCTATATATTTCTACTCCATCTGCTACAGGGAGGCTTTGATCCATTTTTGTGGCTTCGAGGCTTCACCAAGCCAAAACCATCATGTAAATGAAAAGATGACACAATGAGCCAAAGTATGAGAATGGACATGAAAGCATGTTCAAATCGGGAGAAAACTGGTAAAGTGGTTCTCTTGCCAACCAGTTCTGGACCAGAGAAGCTCAAATATTAAGGAGATATAAATGACAGGATTATCCTGGCTTGTTGTGATCTGGTTTATAGAAATGCAGGCAGCTGTAGGATATATTTTTGTTCACAAACACACCAAGCTGCCTCTCAAGACCAAACAGGTTTCTTGTACCAGCAATTAAGTTTCTCAGCTTTAAAAGTAGATATTTATTAAGGCCTGTGTTTCTAGCAAGTTGTATAGCTGTTTTATGTACCTTAACAATCTCCAGGATTTCAACATGCTGTGTTAGGCCTTGTCAGGTTCTTTTACAGACAGTGTGGTTGCACGGCTCCAACACGATGGTTTCTACATTATAAATTACATAAATTAGAGTTCATACAGGTACAGAAATTGCAACCTGGTTTTCCCAAAAGAAAAAAAAAACGAGCAGGGACACGGTCAGAAGTGAAAGGAGTTGGCATCTGGTTTAGTGCATCCTTGGTCTCCCTCTTCTGGCTCAGCTGGAAGGAGCGCTCTCCATCCAGGATGTGCTACCGCTCAGCATTCCCCTGCTACCAGGTGGTGAAGGGGAATTTTGTGCAGAGAACAGGCCAAGAAGCCTTTTTTCCAGCACGTGGCTACAAGTGCCATCCCGGAGAACTGAGCAATGAGCATTTTCAGCCCAGCTCTCCCACCCTCCTCCCGTGTTTTTTGCGCTTCAGCTTCAAACTTTTAGAAAAGCATCACGTATCTCTTTAACACACACATGGAGGGGGGCAAGGCATGAAGGAGATTTGAAAATACGAGTGGGAAAATGTATACAGGTTGTGACTCTGGATGTTCTGCTGTAGCTGTTAATGCTGAGCTCTGCCTGACTCGCACGTTTTACCTGCTTGCCAGAATTAAGGGTTTAGAAACTCTAAAACTCAGTTACCGAGTTACTGATCAGTAAAATGTCCATAAATGCTTTTCTGCACGTTTTTATGCTGGTGCAAGTGTTGTATCAGCAATAGTGTGGCAGCAGGACCGGGGCAGTGCCCGTCCCCTGTGCTGGTACTGCTGAGGCATCTCCAGTCCTGGGGGCAATTCTGGGCCCCTCAGTTCTGGAAGGACATTGAGGGGCTGGAGCATGTCCAGACAAAGGAACAGAGCTGGGGAAGGGTCTGGAGCACCAGGAGCAGCTGAGGGAGCTGGGGGGACTCAGCCTGGAGAAAAGGAGGCTCAGGGGGGACCTTCTCGCTCTCTACAACTACTTGAAAGGAGGTTGTAGCCAGGTTGAGGTTGGTCTCTCTTCCCAAGTGACAAGAGGAAATGGTCTCAAGTTGTGTCAGGGGAGGTTTAGGTTGGATATTAGGGAAAATTTCTTCACAGGAAGGGCTGTCAAGCCCTGACACAGACTGCCCAGGGCAATGGTGGAGTCCCCATCCCTGCAGAGACTTAAAAGCCATGTGAAGGTAGAGTTTGGAGACATGGTTTAGTGATGGCCTTGGCAGTGCTGGGGGAATGGTTGGACTCAATTATTTTAGAGGTCTTTTCCAATCTAAATGATTCTGTGATACCCTAAGTCATTTTGCCAGTAAAATCATGTGGGAATTTGAATTTCTTTTAAGGGGATTTTGATGTAAAGGGCACATTTCCTATTCCTCTTTTTTACCTTCAGCTTTCTGAGCCTTTCTACCACAAACTGGCCTCTAAGTATTTTTGTTTCTTTCATTCTTGCCAAAAAAAGAAGAACAAAAAAAAAAAGTGAAGGCTGTAGCTGTTAACATCTGACTTTAAAAAATGCAACATCAGACTTCTGTGTCTCACAGTACCAAGGTTTTTGTGTATTTTGAAGCTGGGCATTAAACTGTGAGTAACAGAATCACAGATTTGAACTGGCTTCCTTTCCCCAACACCTCACTTACACGTGTCACAATGATATGTGACATTTAGAAGGGAATTTGGCAAGAGACCAAAAAAAAAAAAAAAAGGAGGGTGTTAGATAAGCTCTGAGACATAGAAAGAGAGACCCCTGGGTTTGTCTATAATTTTCAACTGCTGCCTTTGAAATACAGGAACTTATAACCCACTGTTTGACTGTGTCTCATCCTGTTTCTGTAAAAACAGACACCTTTGGGAGTCTTAACCTGAAATTTCATGCAATAAACCTCGGCCTATATATATAATAGCAATATCTGAAAATCTGGACTTGTTTTTGCTGCGCTGGTTGTTGTTGCTTTTGATTTTTCTTCACTGTATGTGTCCTCACGAGTAATTTATGCCTGGAATAAAAACAAGACTTCAGAAATTTGGAAAAGAGCCAGTTCTGAGTATGTTGTAGTTTGAATTGTCCATCTTTGTTCTCTGTCTTGGTACCAATATGTCCTTTGGGGACACATGTAAGAACTTGCTTGGTAGGAGGAACTACAGCCCAACCCAATACTTGTTTAACCTGTTAACTTTTTTATTCCATGACTGGGATTTTAGTAATAATAAAAATAATAACAACCACAACAATCAGGACAAATAAGGGAAGACTATTCTCATCTTAAAGCTGTCAAGATACAAGCCACCAGTTCCTACAAGCAGTTGTCCATTGGTACCTAAATATTCATGTGACTTGCCCAGCTCTCTCCCTCTCACCAGGGTAGAGGGATCCCTCTCTGCTACAGCCCAGAAAAAAGTTGGCAAAATTAGAAAACCAGGGGAAAAAAACAAACAAACAAACAAACTTTATCAAGATGGGATGGTTCCCACTTTGTTAGGAAAGGGGAAAACTGGCTTTAAGAGAATTTAAGTTGGGGGATTTTGGAGCACAGGGATGTAAATTGTGCCCTCTCAGAAGCAGATTTCTAACTAATTGTATCTGAGGGCAGAAGTGCAGGTGCCCAGCCACCAAACTGTGATGTGGCACAGTTTGTGTCCTGCTTCTTGGGATTCTCCACGGTCTCATTAGAGCAAGACTGAGTGCCTGAACCAACCCTAGAGGGCTCTCACGACTCAGGAATAGGAAGGATTGGAGTATCAGAGGAATGACTTGAATTCAAGCTGTAAATTTTCTCCTTCGATAAGAAATACCTGCTACTATTGTGGATATATCTTTGTGCTCATATGTGTGTATTAGCAAGGGTTTTGGTGCAACATTTGGAAACATAACTAGAAAGTATTTGGGGTTTTACTATTCCTCTTCCCTTCCTTTCCCTTTATGCAGGGAGAGAATTTTATCAGTGAGTAGGACTTTTAAACACATTTGGCAAATCTGTTGCCAGTTTCAAATAAACCATTAAATGTCAGCTGATGAGCTTCAATTGTTGGAGCCTTTTGGGAGAATTATGAAAATAGCTGTGAATGGGTAGATGTAAAAATAATACTTCTTCCTTTCATTCAGATGATCTTGGTGCTTTAAAAAAGTGTAAATGTAAGATCTGTGATAAAATTCTTCCCTGTGAGGCTGGTGAGGCCCTGGTACAGGTTGCCCAGAGAAGCTGTGGCTGCCCCTGGATCCCTGGAAGTGTCCAAGGCTGGGTTGGACAGGGCTTGGAGCAATAAAACTTGGTGTGTCCCAGCCAGATAATTCTCAGCTTTTTTTTCACCCTCGCAAACATACGTCCAAAATAAAAATATTATTTGGGTTTTTTATACATCCTCTCCTTTGAATTTTGGAGGCCAAGGTTAGGTCATATTTACCTAATCCATAACATTCCTTTAGCACAGTTTCATGTGCTGGGTACTTTTTCCACATCTGCTGTAAGTGTAATTAAACCCTTGAACTTAAAAGTGCTCTGATTAAGGAAATACTTCCACAGCATTAAGAGCACTTTACATTAAGGGTTTTCAAGTGAGAATTTACACCCTAATGATTTTAATCCTAATGAAGACTTGACGTTCTGCTACTCCAGAAGAAAAAGCCCTGGTCTCAGCACTAAACTAGTTGCAAGCTTTTATTTTTCCTGATATTCTAATTATATATGAGAACAAAACCAAGACAGCACTCCTGGCATCTCAGATGGAAAATCTGCTCCTTTTTTTTTAAGGAGAAGAATGGTAAGAAACTGTTTGAAGCCAAGCCAGCAAATCCCACATTATTATTCAGGATTTGCTTACTTGTTTTAGAAAAAGCAGGAAAGTATTAATGACAGGCATATTACCTTGTTTCAACTATATTAGCTGATCAGAAAGCATGCTAATAATATGATTAAATCGTTAAAGATAACCTTTTTTGGGGGCACCAGTGTACTCAAACCAAAGTGTAAAATTAAAATAAAGCAACAAATTTAATCTACCAGATGAACAGATTTATTTTATTTTTTTTTTCAGAAATATGACAATTTCCTCAGGGGTGAAAACTGCCTTACATTTTAGAATCTGCAACAAAATAACCATAACCCTTTTACCTTTTGAAAAGTTCACCCTCAGGTTTTATTCACAGCCATCAGAAGCTGTGTAACACTTGTGTCAGCAAAGAGGAAAACTTTTCCTCTCTGTGGCAATTTTCTCCAAATTAAAAAACCAGTATGGTATAGAAAGCAGTAGGAGAAAGTTCATATTTCCATTTCAAAGTTATCTGTACCAAAACTTAAAGATGCTGTTGCTGCTGGGGGTTGAGGAGTTGAATCCACTGGGGAATATCATGATATCAAACCACAACTCCCATTGAAGAGAACATTTCCATAAAGTGTAAAGATTTAATCTGAATTAAGAGATGGGATAGAAAAAAACCTACAATCACAGTGTGTTCTCCCGAAAAAGAGAAAGGAAATTTGCTGTTTAGGGATATTATTCCACAGCTTAGGGAGGACTGATTGGCAGAAGGAGCTGATTCATACACACCTTTGCAAAATTGCAGGTTGGAATTTGTATTTTAAAAAGCATCAGTCTCTGTAAATCTTACCATGCAATGGAAAAAAATAAACGAAATTTAGCTAAAAAACTTGGAATTGCAATCATGTAACTAATTGCTCCTAAACAGCAGAGGATACGCTGTGGAACACGTTAAGTGCTTGGGCATTTATTTATTAATTTTTCTTCTATTCCATTATATAACACCTTCCATCCTCTAATCCGGCCTACCTTCCTGCAAAATAAATAAGGCACAAATACATCCACTGGGGGAAAATGCTACAGAAAAAGAGAATGACCAGTTGCAAAATAAACTCTCTTAATTTCCAAATGACCCAAGTTAAGCATCCTGTGCAAGTCTTGCTTCATGCCCAAAGTACTTCAGTATTTCTGAATTAACTATATAATCTCTAATTCATTTTTTTTTCCTTGAAGCTATTAGTGCTTTTACATCTTGAAATCCAGCTGTGAGAAAAAATCCTTCTCATCCTTGTAATTCCAAAAGAGGTCTGTGCTGTACATATAAAATAACTATCTTTAAAGAGAAGGTACAGGATGTTCAGTGCAGATTGTTGTATTTCATTGCTGGATTCAAACATGTCTCTATTGAACAGATAAAGAGTTTTCAGAAGCTTTTAACAACGTGCATTGTAGGAAAATAGCAGGAAAAAAAAAACAATTTGACAAATTTCAAGTCTTTGATTCAAAGACTGAAACGAGTAACAATAAAATAGATATGGATTTGGGTTTGGTTCTCATTTTTTGAAAAATACTGTTACAGGCTAGGCAAACAGAACATAAGCTCTTTAATTAGCATCTCCTGAAGCACAGAAAGTACTTTAGAGAAAATTAAGGAGAAGAAAGAACCAACTGTCCCCTCCTCCTCTTATCCTTCTCCACCTTTAAGAAAGCAAAATAGTATAGTTCGAGGCTGCTGGAAAATTCCAGGATGGGAAACTTCAGCCCAAACTAGTCATAGTTCTTATTTTAGCTGACCACTAAATTTTGAAAGATACCTTCTGTAAGGCTGGGCTGGATGGGGAACGGGGCAGATACCCAGGAGGTTTCTAACCCTGAGTGAGGGCTGAGTCCCTCAGGGCAGGTCACGCTACTGACCTCGAGGCTGGCACAGAAGTGCTCAGGGCTCTCTGTGGTGGCAGGTGCCAAAGAGGCTTTGGGGACAGGCCGGCCGCCCCTGGCTCCATGGGCTGCCGTGGTGTGGCAGGGTTGGGGTCTCGGGAGGCTCTACTGGGGTGTCTCTTGCCTTTTGCCGGGGCACAGCCCAGCCAGGGGCTGACAAGGAGGCTCCGGGCTGGGGCAGGATGGGCCCTGTGCTGTCTGCAGCCAGGCACTGCCTTCCCTTCAAGCCTTGATGCCCATGCTCCCTCCCACCCCGAGCCGCTGAGCAAACTTGTCTCCCATCTCCTGCAGGCCATGGATTCCGCACTTGTGCTCCTCCTGGCTGTGCTGGCTGTCCTGCCCGAGTAGACAAAGGATCCCCAGAGCGATGTGGTCACCGCGCAGCAGATGACCGAGCGTGAGATTTTTCTGGAGTGGAAGATGACAGAGCTGTGGGAGGAAATCTAGTGGAGGAGGGTCCTGGAAGAAATTCCACTCCTTTGGATGTTGCAGCACTGGCTCTTCTGGGTGGCTGCAGCAGCTGTGCTCTGCTGGCTGGCCTGGAAAAGGAAGGTTGCCTCTCACAGCTGCCATGAACAGGACAACGAGGGGAAGGAAGACCTCAACAGAGCATGGAATGGTGTCAGGTCTTCGCCTGGGACCACCCCGGGCTGCAGCCACCCATGGCCACCTCCTTCCCCTCAGGCAGGAGCAGAGCCAGGTCTGAGTGGGATGCACTGCATAGAGCACTATGGATAAGAGCGGGAAAGAATCAAAGAACATGCGCCGTAACACTAAGCTGTTACAAAACAACAGTTCTGGAAGCTTTGGAGTGAAAATAGAAAACGCATATTTATTTAATCAGAAAATGAATTTGGCCAAAAGGGATGAAAAACAAGTTGTTGTGTCTGGGATGCCTGACGATCTCTGCTCTGGTGTGGTGGGTTTTCACAGCACCAAGGCACTGTCACGGCATGGTCAGAGGTGGCACGAAGGGCTTGCATGAATCACAGCCTCCTCCGTGCCTGCACTGTGAGCCACACTGATCAATACCACCTGAATATTTGGCCCACTGGTTGTGTTTTCTGGGGACAAGTAATCAGATTTCAAAGCACTCAGTGGAAATTAGTTTTTAAGGGTGTTACTTTGGTCCCTTGCAACGTGAAACAGTGCAGGTTGCTTTTTTCTCTCTCTCCCTTTGAAAACAACAGCAATCGTCGCCTTTGGGGACCTCATTTAATTAACAAGGTTCCCTGGTTGCACATCAAAGAACTGGGAAATGAAACTGAGTTTAAACCTGAGCTTTTTGGACCCTAAGAGTTTCTCCATCCTACTAAAATTGCAGGAAATAAAAGTTGTTTATTCTTTTTCCCTTTATCCAAAAGATATCCCAGAAGAATTCAGCTGAATCCCAGTTTCTTGTTTCGGACAGATCATCAACAACTGTTTTAAAATCACCCCGATTCCTGTGTCCAGTTCTGGGCCCTTCACTTCAAGAAGAACATTGAGCTGCTGGAACATATCCAGAGAAGGGCAATGGAGCTTGGGAAGGGTCTAGAACATAAGTCCTATGAGGAGTTGCTGAGGGAGCTGGGATTGTTTAACCCAGAAAAATGGAGTTTCAGGGGAGACTGTGAAAAATGCTTAAGAAAATGGGCAAGTACAAAGAACGTTTTCCCATCTCCTGCCATTTTCCAACAATTCATGATTTCAGAATTTCCAGGAATAACTGTTTTTCAATGGCTGCTGAGAGCAAGAGTAGGAGGGCAAAAGGACTCAGTTTAGTGTTTCTTTGGAACACATGAGCTGGCTGTTACAACTCTGTGGAAATGAAATGTTAATTTGCAGTAATTTCATTTCCACTTCTGCACATTCAAGGTTTTTATTATTGGGAAAAAGATGATCTATTGGTTGACAGCCCATCCCTGGAAGTGTTCAAGGCCAGGAGCAACCTGCTCTAGTGAAAGCTGTCCCTGCTCATGGTGGGGGGTTGGAATCAGATGAGCTCTAAGGTCCCTTCCAGCCCAAATTATTCTGTGATTCTGTGATTCCAATTTTCTTCAGGACAGAATGATTTCCTGACTCTTCCTTCTGCCTTTCCCAGCTTTAGACTCTGTAGGTATCTAACACACCTGTATCTCCAGAATTCAGTGTGTTATGAAGGTCACTGAGGTGCCCACTACTCTTGGTAAAACAACCTGAGACAAATCATGACCAACCATTTTCTTCTGTGCATTTCCTACAGGAGGGATTGTAATTTTCAGAAACCTGACTGAGGATATTTGGTCAAATTTAAAAACCAGATTTCCTTTCCATGTTATCCTTAAAGCCCCCTTCAAGACACTTAATATCTTGAATTTTTTTCTCTGTATTCTCTGATAGATGACTTCTTATGCTGCCACTGTTTTTAACATGCTGAACTTTCAAAAGCCGGAGTTTGATATTAATAAGAATTTTTGATTAATTCCTGGGCTGATGGATTTTTATTTGATTAGGAACAAGAGAATAAGAAAAATTCCTCCTGGCTCCAAATTCCACGAATATCTATATTTTCCACGCTCATTTTTATAAAAACTCACAGACATTGTTACAAGCTTGTCAAAGGAAACGGGTCACTGCAGTTTATAAGAAGCTTAAAGCACAAGCAAACATGGCACTGCTACTGAAGTGCAGAGGCAAGTCATCAAAGTAATATTTTCAGGATATTTTTAAGTGGTCACACTTCCAATTTGCACCCTACAGTCATAAATTCCGTGAAAAGAGGAATGTCTTGCTTTCTTTTTCGTACTGTGCAAGCAAATGAAGTTCCTTCAGCTAAAACTGAGCTATAAAGGCATTGCTTTACCAGGGGCTTTTTCATGTTTTTCCAAGAAGCCAAGGGCTCATTGCATCATAGCACTTGTCCAGAAATCACAGAAATATTTAGATTTGTGCCATTCACAGCCTGAAAGGCCAGAAAATCAGCTCTCTAGGGGCAACCAATGCATGAAACCCTCCTGTGCAAATCAATTACTTGCAGCAGTTTAGAGTCTCCAGAGAATCCTTTGTGCAATTCTGCTCCCAGTATACTGCAAAATCCAATGGATCTTTGATTATAAATGCTCACAGGTATCAAATTACTGCATCTCAAGGCAGAAACATTCTTTTGTCCAAAGAGCGAGTAATTGCAGTCTTTTAAATTCTGCTAAATGACCTTTTTTTTTTTTTTTTGTTAGGATATGGCTGCAGACAAAAGTCATCACCTTCAGCAAGAGGCATGAGGTGTAATAACCTCTTTTCTTTTGGCTATGGGCCTTTTAAAAACTTCTGGGATAATTCTGTGATATTCTGAGGACTGGACAGCCTGGACATTTTATTGCTTTGTGACATCTGGCCTGAAACATTCACCTGACAAATTAATTTGCCAAAACCTATCTCCCTGTATATGTACAGTTAAAGGTCTCTTCCAGCCTTGATGATTCTGTGATGCCATGTGGTTTGTACACAAACACACAGTCACTCTTCCAGAAACTTCAGAAGGTTGGGCAGTGCAGGTTGGGTAGAGATTGCACAGTTGGTTTGGATTTAATTGTTTTCAGGGTCCAGGACTGGGAGAGAGGGCTGGAACAGCTCTGCTCTTGGGACAGGCTGGAAGTCTTGAGGTTATTCAGTCTGGAGATGAGAAGACTCCAAGAGAGAACTTATGGCACCTTCCAGTGCCGAAAGGGGCTCCCAGAGAGCTGGAGAGGGACTCGGGACAAGGGCCTGGAGTGACAGGACAAGGGGGAATGGCTTCCCACTGCCAGAGGGCAGGGTTAGGGGGGATATTAGGGAGAAATTCTTCTCTGTGAGGGTGGGGAGGCCCTGGCACAGGTTGCCCAGAGAAGCTGTGGCTGCCCCTGAATCCCTAGAAGTGTCCAAGGCCAGGTTGGATGGGGTTGGAGCAACCTGGGCTAGTGGAAGGTGTCCCTGCCCATGGCAGAGGGTGGAACTTGGTGGTCTTTAAGGTCTCTTCCAACCCAAACCATTCCATGATTCTATAAATCACATGTCTACCAAGCAGGAGATGTTCCTTTTCCTCGTCAAGAGAATGAGCCCATTTGTCACACTAATTGCTTCCTACAGTTTGTGCTGCCAGGTAGATTGCAAATGTCCAACCAATCAGTCATATGTTCTCTTATTATCTGAATAAAGTCTCCCAAAACCTGAACAAGACATCCTACAGTCAATCTGCACATCAGGAGGGTGCCTGCATGAATAGCACTGATTGAGGAGGTTTCTAACAAGGACAAAAGATTCTCATTCCAATCTGAAAATCTTTTTTTTTTTTTTTTTTTTTGCTCAGGTTCCTTTCAAACCTCTTGCAGACTGGCAGTTGGATTCTTTTACCATCAATAGAGTTTTCATAACTCCCATAGCTGGGAAAGACAGCGACATCCAAACCATCCTATCCCAGCCTCCCCTCCAAAGTGTTTGCAGAGTTTCTGCCAAATTAGTTGGTGTTCTTTCAGTACTCTGCGCAAAACTACATATTTTTTTCCCATATAAACCCAATAATTGCCTCATGAATGTTTCCAGATCCCTACTTTATTCCTAATAATCAGATGAGCTTTTTCTATTCCACATCCCCATATGTCTGTGAGCATAAGATGAACCTGAATTTCATTCCAAGATTTTTATGAAGTTGATTTTCCAGTGTGTCCCCACCATTTACTTTCACTTGAGTGTACCAAAGTGCAGATAACACCACTGGCCTGTCTCAGGAACCAGCCAATTATTGATCTTTGGAGCTTGGCTGCCTTCAGTAACACTCTAACACTTGTTAAACACTGTTCTTCACAAACCCAGATCAGATGGACAAGTATTGCAATCTCAGTTTAGTTTGATCAGGTAAAAATTGCTTCAGTTTGTTTTGTTTGTTTGGGATTATTTTTTTTTTAATTCAATGGAACAATATCTTGGTGTTTAGGCATTTTAATCTTCTAATAATTTAAAGTTTGTTGGGAATACATGCAATTTCTTGAAAATGTTAACAAGGATGAAACTCTTTCTGGTCTGTCACTATGATGTCCCACAGTGGCATGTTGCCTAAGAAAATAAAGTACATGGAAAACAAAATGGAAATAAATAAATGGAAAGAGTCTCCTTCCAGGTAGCATAGAAGATTGAATCCCATATTTTACTTCCTCTCCTTGTATTTCAGTACTTTACAATTCTAGGCTTCAATTCATCAGAGATTGGTGAATAAACCACAGCTGGTTTATGGCTCTAGGAGCAGGAGTAAATATATGAGGGCCATGTATTTTCCTTTACACAGATATCTGTTTATTTATTTAGGTAAATAAACCTATTTCTATGCCATGAGCACATGGTCACCAGTGATGGGCTCCATACCAGTCCAACATCTCAAATACATGTAGGTTCTGTAGTAGTTTGTCCTTTCTTTCTCCATCAGAAGCCAAAATTTCCCACTTTCCTTAACATTTGGTTTGAGTTGGATGCAACTGGAAAGAACAACTGAAATCCTTTGCTCTGCAGTGAAAATCAATTGTAATACCTGATAACACTGTTTGTATGTTGATATTTTTGTAGCTGTCTCGTTTGTAATCCACAGATGACCAAATCTGTCATCAACTAATCCGTTGTATAAACTTAATACCTTGCACAAGTGAGACAGGATGTGAGTCAATGCAGACAGTGATTCTCTGAGTGCTGTTCATTATAATCACCGTGCCCCTAAGCAGCTTTGCCCATTCTTGCAGAAATATTTGATGTTCCATTTTAGAACTTCAGCAACTTCTGGTTATTTATCAGAGGAGATTCTGAGGGTGAAGGGCAAAGAAAAAGAATGGAAAATTTTCTAGCTGAGAGCCTGGGTGCTTCCTGAAAATCCCACTGCTTCCTAAAGGTTGAAAAGGATCTTTGAAGACTTACATCCTGGTAACAAGAAATTCTTCAAGAATACATGCAGCTTTCTCAAAAAAAAACCCACCAAACCCAAATTGAAATCCAAGCAGAATCTGTAGAATCTTGTATATTCGGCAGACTTTTCAAATTACAGTGTTAGTGTAAGTTCTGCTCCAGTTGTTAGGTCATTTTCCAATGTCAAATAATATTTATTTCAGGAATGGGCTGCCCCTCCTCTATATATGAGTAATTTTTCATTAATTCTACCATTTCCACTTCAGAATCTAGAATTCTTCATGCTTCATCTTTAATTCTTTATATGAAGCAGTAAGTGAGTAGTGAGTAGCTTAGATTTGTTTCACATGGTATACAGATAAAAAAAGCCCTCCTTTAAAGAATTCCAGCCTCATTCAACCAAAATGTATGTGGTGAGGTTAAGGAAAATGCAATATGCTTTCAGAGCTCATCCAAGAGTTCCATTTTCAGTCTTCTGCTGTTGCAAATCAAACTAAGCACCTAGGAGAATAAAAACGAATTTTGGATTCAATGAGTACGAACTAGGATTATTCTCATGTTCTTTTTCTCTATTACATCTACCTACGGTATAGTGTGGTCTTGTTCTTCTTTTAAGTACAAAATCTTATTCTCCCCTTATAATTTTCAGTAGCATCTCTCCCCCTTGCAGAACAGCACAACCTCTCGGGGATACAACCATGTTTTCTGTGATTTTTGCCCACCTAGAAGGTAAGACAAGATAAATGCAAATGAGAAACGACATATGTTCAACTGCAAGGATGACAACTAGGAAGAGTAGTGATTTCCCCATAGAAGTGGATGCTTTTCTGGAAGGTAAACTTCAGCCAAAACAGATGCAGGAAAGAATGAGTGGGATTATCCAGGAAATATTATGCCAGAGACCAAGTAGAGTGATTAATTTGCTCCCTTCTCCTTGCCCTCTGACTCATGTCTATGAGTTTTGCAAGACTTTCACAATGGTAGTAGTCACCACCTACATAACCTTTATCATGTGCTCACTGCTCGGAAGATTTTTACAGCAGCAGATGGCTTTGTTTCACTGCTTTTCTGCAGAATTCACATGCAAATGTGTCACTTCCACTGTTGTCTGTGGCATCTGAGGTCACTGGAGTTCCATAAATAACCAGTTTGGTGTATATTTGTAGAATCCTTTGTCATCTTGTGGAAAGATGTGTGGGATTTTTGCCTGGTGGCTCTTAAGTCATGTTGAAATCAGGCTTTGGGGTAGG
Organism: Lepidothrix coronata; assembly: GCF_001604755.1. Taxonomy (NCBI): domain Eukaryota; kingdom Metazoa; phylum Chordata; class Aves; order Passeriformes; family Pipridae; genus Lepidothrix; species Lepidothrix coronata. The sequence goes on along the minus strand of NW_016690336.1, from coordinate 1,899,143 downwards.
AACAGAGTTAGCCTAAACTACTGGAGGGACTTGCTGGGAACTTATTTAAAATTTCCAGGGAAAACATAAGAGAAAACAGTCTAGACTTACACTTCTGTTGCACCAGCACTGTGCTTTATCAAGGGCACTGGGTGACCTTCCCTGTTGGCAGCACTGAAAGTGGTCCCCAGGGAGCTGCATCCAAAAAGATACAGCATTTTATTCCATGTGCATGGCAGTGGAGTGCACTTGTCTGAGGGTTGGTACAAGTAATTAAACTAAAGGATATTTGGTTTAGATGTTTGGTTCATGGGTTTTCACAGCTGAAATGAAGGATAAAATCAGCTTCTTTATGATTATTATGGGGGAAAAAAAAATCCTTCTTTTTCTTTTTATTAAATTAAATTTCTGCACCAGCTGAATTAAGAAGTGGGTTGCCTCCACGTGCTCCTTTATCCCCACCCTTTCATGCTTGTATACGAAAGCAAGTTCTTTCCAGATGGAAAAAATATGAGATAAATATCACAGTTATTTCCCAATAACAATTCCCTTTCTCCCATGCGACTGCTTTTCTTCAGAGGGCATATGCTCACCAAAAAACAAACATGAGGCTATTAAATATATATTTTCCTGTAAGTCGTCTGAGACCTGATCGTCTGCTAAAATTGGAACTTGCCTGGGAGACATTCAAGCAACACAAAAAGGTTTACCAAGAGTGCAGAAAACAAGCAGAAAAAAAGGCATTTCTTTCCCTGAGTTCAGGAAACGTTTGAATAGAACTACCTGCCTTAAAATTAGAAAATGCACTGGTTTATCTCCCAAGGTCTCTCTTTCTTCTGGCCTTCAAACTTCTGTGGCTTAATTGCAGTGACGTGGCTTGAGGAAGCAGATCTGCTGGAGTTGGCATGAGAATGTCATTAAGCTGGCACCCACTGAATATTAAATATTGGTGGTCTGAAGAACATCTTTGTACAGATGCATTTGTTGTGTATATCCAATATATTTATCCTGAAGAAATGACATTTTACCCTCAGCTATGATGCCCATGGGGTTACATTTGAGATCTGGATTGTCCTCCTCATCCTACATTATGCATTAATAACTTGCTGGATGCCATGGCACAGATTAATCTCACCTAATTTTAGGCAAATACGCCTAAATATATCACCAAATACAGATAAACTGGGGTCTAAGTGCTCTGAAAAGTGCCTTGGAAAAGTCTTTGCTTTCAGGCTTCTGAGCTACTTGTAGCTTCTACCAATTTGTGATCTAAGTTTATAAGAAAAAGAATCTTAAAATGTACAAAATAAATTTTGTGCTAATAAATAATAATATTTTATAACAAATTATAATAAATTTTGTGCCATAAACTGAATAGCTTCATGCTTCATATTTAAACTTCATGTCTGCAAAAAATTATGGTATTTAGCTGTTCAAATCAAGATGCATTACTCCTCCACTTTTAAAAGGTATGAAATATTGGTGTATTATTGAATGAAATCTGGTGTATTATCTAATTAAATATGCATTTATGAGCTTTGCTTATGGTGCAAGAGATGCAAATTTTATTAAAATATTAACTGTTTCTTTGCTTTAAAGTTTTGGGTGTTTTCAGCTGATGGAATTAGACACTTTGCTGTCCCCAAGCAACCTCCAAGGGCCAGGGCAAAAGGTCTCTGACATGTACGTAAGATCTAAGTCTGTTTTCTATCTGGACTCTTCAACCTTCATAGAATCATTGAATCTGTCCTCAAACAGGGTTGTACAGCCCAGTGTGATGGATCCTACAGTGCTTCAACAAGCGATTCTGTCAGCATTGAATAATTCATGTTGTGCAATTTAAAAACATTAGCCCAGAAATACTTTGCATTTGTCCAGCACAGCCAACCTAAAGAGCTCCCAGTTTTTTCATCAAATAACATCCATTAATTTTAGAGGCTGCATTTAGTGGACTCAATGTGCTGCTACCAATCTGATTTAACATCAGCAAACTCAATCCAAAATCAACATAAAAAACAACAGGTTGTTGGTCGAGACAGATCTTTCTCTCTGGCAAAGACATATCAAGATTTGATGGCTGGAAACCAAATCTAGGAAAATTCAGAGCTACAATTAAGTCTGAATATTTCTTACAGTTATTTCAATTAGCCATGGGACCATCTTAGTAAGGATTGTGTGAAATTCTCTGTCACTTGAAGACTCTAATTGAATCTTATGGCTCCCAGTAAATCACATGCTGTGGGCTGGTTGAAGGGAGACATAGGATGAAGTACTGTAGCTTGTGTTATTTAAATAACAGATGGGATAATTTGGTTTTATATTCTGAGAAACACACCAGCCAAAAATTAAAATATAAATGAATTAGTCGATCTAATAAATCAATACTGAAAAGTTGCCAAAATGACATATCGCTTCCTCTTCAGCCTGAGAGAAAAATAAAACCCAGACCGTGTTAAACAAATATTCAGGGCAGCACAGAGTACTAAATTGAGCACATATCTCCATGTCTTTAATGCATGTGCTATTCCACAAAACTCTAATTACTCACCGTGTCAGAAATCTGTTAAAAGTAATGGGAACTGCCATTTATCTTATCTAATACCATCAGAAAAGAAAAACCACAAAAAGCCCAAGTGGCACTGATTGCTCAAATTTCTCCTGGTTGGTTCTAAAATAGCAGAGCAGATTGCAAAGACAGGGCTATGACTGCAAATACCTGTGGCCCAGCAGCTCCTGGAGCCAAGAGCACCAATTAATTTCTACTGTCATTTATTAACTTCCTCTGTCACCAGTCATCCATGATGTGAAGGTTTGTGGCCTTGTAAACCTCTGCTCACCTTTGCTGATCATTCTTTCATGAGTTCAATCAGAAAGTAACTAAGGCAATCTTTTTAATTCTATTTTTCATCTGACCTTGTCACAATTCAAATATCTTCCTACTGTATAATTTTCCTGCTCACAGACAGACCACAGAATATTAGCTTTATTTTATGACCATTTTAAAAAAAGGCAATTAACAATGATCCTGTGAATTGGTACTGTTTAATTCAAGTAGATCTTCCCCTGGTTGCCATCAGAGGACTTTATTCCAGTGTCATTGTCCCTTAGTATATTTGAGTTGGACTATTCCATCTCATCTTTACAGAATGCAAAGTACCCACATTAGGTCATTAAAGTGTTACAATAATTATTTTTCAAATGTTAAAATGTATTTCTTAGTCAAATACATTAGATTTCCTGAAAGAAGGTAAACAGGGAATGGGAGTGGGAAGAAAATGAGTGTTCCACAGTTGATCTCATCTCAGAAAGTGATTCATTATTGAATCCAGTGAAGAACACTTCATTTCAAGCCAAGTAGCTGAAAATAAGGGCACTCTGCAAAGAGCTCTTACAATTTAATAAAAGTATATTAATAAAATTATTTTTAATAGATCCTTTGAAATGTCATTTACCATCAACAGCACTTAGAAAAGAGGAGAAGAGGCTCTAGTAGAAACCCACTCCAAAAGACACAGAATAGAAGAATACTTGTGAGCCTCAGGTCTCTATAACACACACTCAGTAACCGTTGGGAGGAAAAAATGTAAATCTTTTGGCTGCTGGAATAAAATCCCATCTTTTCCATAGGTTGCATTTACACAGTGCCCATGTGACAGACTGCAAGGTTGTGGCTTTTGAAGAAGCAGAAGATCTACAGAAAATGGTTTTGCAAGACGCATCTTTAACTCTTTCTGCCAGTCAGGACAAAACAGATATCTTGGAGGCTCGAGTACATCCTCCCAGGGGATTTCAAGAGCTGGCTTGAGGAGTGAAACCCTCACAGGTGGATGGAAGACCGTCTCTTCTACCCAAGCAGCACCAGAAAGTAGCTTAACCCCAAAATAAGTGGAGCCTTGTACCACTCCAGGCCTTGTTCTTTCAATAAAGACAGTATGTGTTGTGACAGTACCTCACATGGGTGTCAGAACTGCAGAAGCCTTCACACAGACAATATTCAAGGCCTCCAGCCTTTGATGTGCCCCCAAGGGCTTTGCTTTCACTACCGCAGGAAGAAAGGTGGAAAAAAAATTCAAGTGAAGAGACTGCTCATTCACTGCTGCCTGACTTGTGGAATCAATATGCTGTGGGGCTTGTTTGGTAAATATTAAAATTTTAAGGACAAAGAGCATTTTAGTGAAATGAGACCATTTGCTCCTCTGATACTTTGAAGACACAAGGTTAACAAATATGAACTACGGACAGGAGTAAAAGGGTTCCTGACCAATTTCCTGGGTTTTTTTTGTTGAGTGCTGCCTGATCTGTGAAAGATGTGACAGTACAACAGAAGATATGACAGAAATAGAAACAGTGGAGAAGAACAAACTGTATTTGTACATAGTGCTCATTTGCTTGGCTAACCATGCAGTCATGTTCTAAGGATTTATCACAGCTTTAGCTTTGGCATAGTCCTTTTTTTTTAAGTAAATGTAAGACAGAGAAGTGCAGGGCAGAAAAAAAAAGCCATATTCAGAGAGTGATTTAAAAGCATTCAGCAGCTGTCTCCCAAATCATCCCTGTCATCTCTGCACATGTGTATATTTTTATACATATATTTTTCCAGCTCAATATGGTGTCAGTGGAAAAGCCACATTGACACTGAGCAACTCTGTCATCCCCAGGGCATTCTAAAGACAAAATCTGCTGTGTGCCCAGCACCTTATCCAGCTTTTTTGGTAAACCCACACCAAAAGGTCATGAAGGAGATGTCCCCCAAAATACTCTGGAGCAAAGCCATGCTAGCAAAGCTGCTGCACTGCAGAAAGTATGTTCCCTACGCTGGAAATGCCCATCCCTTCTGCAGACTCACCTGAGCCCCTGCAGTCACCTTCAGCCACCCCCAGTCTGACCAAAGGCCAGGTGTACTGGTGTCAAGGAAACACCAACCCATGGCAGGCCAAGAAGCCTGGAGATTTTATGTTAGAAGGGAAAAAAAGTGAGCCTTGTGCAATATCATGGGAGGACATTTTTTGGATGCTTTAAAACCATCCCTAGAACAGCACAGAGGCTTGTGTGACAGCAACGAAAGACAGCTGTGTCTTCACTTGAGTCCTTCTACATATCACCCACCACACACTTTCTGCCTTCTCTGGTGGACAATGTGGTTTGTCCCAAGATAAGAACACCAGGAGGGTATTGCAGGAGGAGCTGTCTGGATGCTCACATAATTAATTTATTGCAGAGGTGGGGAAGCTGAGATGTTTGTGATTGACTTTGGTGCACATTGACCTGCAAAAGTGTATAAAATGGTGCTGGAAACTGAGCCAATTGGGTCAACTGGTCTCTTGAGGTTTCAGGCAGCTTCTAAGTGAACCCCCCTGGTAGGGACACCTGCAGGGTATGTTCAGCCCAGACAGAGAACTTTGACTAGTAAGAAAGCACTGAGTGAGTGAATAAAAAGTGCTAAGATCTGGTCAAATATAGATAAAATCCTAAAGTAGCTTCATAAGTGCTTTGTTGCTTTGCAGTTGTGAATTCTGCAAGGTCAAATACTGTAAAGCTGTATGTTTCTAGCCAAAGCTGATTATATAACACTTTAGACATAAACTGTTGACCAAATCTGAGACTGAGCCTCACTGAGACTTCTCTGAGAAGTTTGGAAAGCAAGGGGGTGCCACTGAAGCTCGTGACTCAACTGGAGGGACCACGACCTGATGGTACTAGATGGTATGACCCACGGTCATAGATGGTAGACTTGTTGTTTAGATACTGCATTGGCAATATTTATATACTGTGTGACCGATAAACCTAATCATGATCATCCATAAAATCACTGTCTCCTACTTCCCATGCTTGCCTGACAGACTTCTCAACTACTCTGCCACAGCTTGGCACTGCTGCACTGAACATCAGCCATGCTCAGAGTTCAGTTTTCCAGTAAATTTTCCAAACACATGCACTTATCTGGAGGATCCTATCACATCTGAATGCCAAGTCTGGCTGGTTTGTTTGAGCTGTGCTTGTATATGCCGTTGGACTTGAGAGGCAACTGATTAGATTCTAAACTGAGCACAGAGTAGAAGACAATGAGACAGGTTTATGAAGCTGCTCAGGTCTCACTTAGAATAGGGATTACAAGCCAGGATTCAAATGTCATGGCAGGGACATGTCACTGTCGCTAGAGAGAGCATTTCCCTGAATGTTATATTCAGCAAATGGATAGTTCCAGGGGAATTCATATTCACTGAACAAAATTAGAATTTAAAATTAGTACTAACAAAAAGCTTTCTGTGGGATGTTCTTTGCTATGAAAATAAGTTGATTATAGTCTCACATGTCATTCTGAAAAAGTGCCTAAATGCTGAAATTTTAATGCGATTGAAATGGAACTTTTTGACTATGCAGGAAATAAACATTGCAATGTTTTGTTTTACATTGACTCATTTTAGAACACTTTTATAGGTAAAGTTATTTTATACTCCAACTGTTTTATTCAAATGCATGTGTTTTTATATAAATATATAAAGGAGAGTGTGGTGAACTAGATAATCTTAAAGGTGCCCTCCAACCCAAGCCATTCGATGATTCAATGATTCTCTATAAACACACATGTATGTATTATACATATTTATTTAATAATTTGGAGTTTTGTTAATATGTCAAAAAAAACAGTGTTTTGTCTCCTCACTCAGAACATCAATAAGCAAAAGCAAATTTAAAACATGAAATGAAAACTGCCAAAACCAGACACTTCTCATTTAGATACAAAACATTAATTTTTAGGTTAGATTAAAATACTCCTCTCTCCTCTGGTCCTTCCCATGCCATCCACAGCTGAGAAAGACCACACAGAGATGAGGGAATCCTTCCCCTCTCACTGCTTTGGAAGCTAATTCAGGAGCTTCATAAAAAAAGGCCCTCTGCTTTCCTCAGCAAGGCCTTGAGGGCACCAAGAAGGGTAAGAGAAAGTAAGAGGTGGTAACCGGACCTTGTTACTGCCTGATCATGGGAAATGATCTCAGGGGCTACACTTACACTGCAGGTTATGTACTACAACCTAAGAGCTACTCTCTGACTTGCTCATAAAATTCTAGTATAGCCCAGGGAGAGCTGGATGCATCGCCACACAGCAAAGCTCAGTGTTTCCTTGGGATTAGCAGCATTTTGCTCTCATTATATAATTTTAACGGGGTGTTGTAAGGTCAGTTCTTTTCAAAACTGAGATCATGACTCCTCTCTGTCATGTCTGGTGGCGCTGACCCAGAGGAGGCTGTTCTGGTGGCCCTGCATGGCAGGATGGCCAGAGGATTCAAGCCCTGCTGCCAGTGCCAGGATGGTCCCTGGCGATGGCGCTGGCCCTGCTCAGCTTCCTGTCCCCTGTGAAAGTGCTGAGGGTGCATTTGATCCCACCCTCTGTGTCACTGATAAAGACATTAACAAGCCCCGGCTCCAAGGCAGAGCCCTGAGAGACACCACTCATCCCTGGCTTCCACGTGGATATGGAGACACTGACAACAACTCTCTAGCTGTATCCATCCAGACAACCCCTCATGCACTCCAGAACACAGCCTATAAACCCAGGGCTCTCCAGTTTGAAGATCAGGATATGGAATATGTCATATGGGACTTTTTCAAAGACCTCACAGCAGTCTGGGCACACCAGGGCTACAAGTCTAGAAGTCGAGGTCTCTCCCCTGCGGGCACAGCCACTTCCAGACAATTCCAAAGGTTTCTACTGTCACAGGGGTGCTGGGTGTGGCCCTTTGTGACAGAGGCACTTTCAAAGGGCCCTTTGTGCTGCGGGGCCACATCTGCACACAGACCATTGTGACATCACAGAACCCTGTCCTGACAGATGTGATTTTAGCAGCACAGAGCCCTGTGGTGCCCACTCCCAGAAAAGCCGTTCTCTCAGGAGGAACCAGTTTCCTGGATCCCTCTGCTGAGGAGGACGACGGTGATGCCCACGAAGAAGAAAGCCAATGCCTACTCTCAGCCCCACAAGGGGCTGCCAACCATAACCAGGAGGCGCCCGGAGAGGGATGGGGAAGCACTGAAAGGCCCAGATGTGACCAGGCCTTCACGGAGCTCCCCGGCTGCCAAGGCCAGCCTTGCAGTTGTGCCAAGGCAGCCACATCCACCCCGTGCCTCGTTTTCCCCACAGGTGATCCAAAGGATGCCACAGGTAGTGACAAAGGGCAGCCAGAGCCAGGCCTTGCCCCTGCGAGGGGAAAGGCTGCCACGGCTGCCCTGCCCAGATATCTCACAGGACAACACCAGCCGTCGGACATGCACAGGTAGACAGGGGAAAATGGGACCAAAGATCTTCCCAACCGTAGTACCTGATGACAGGCAGGTAAGAGGCCCAAGCAGGAGGCGTGGGCAAAGGGTGCGGTCAGGCAAGATCCCCCTTCAGCCTCCCTTGCTGACAAAGACACCAGTGCTGTCACTGCCCCGTACCGGGGTGACACAGAAGACAGTCCCTCTGCCATCAATCCAGGTGGCGGCACCACGGCACACACAAGCTGCCAGGGCCACCTGCAAACTGCCTCCTTTGCCACCAGCAGCCTCGGCTGCTGCTGCCAAGCGCAGGACAGTGACCATCCCCACGGCCAGCAGCAGCCACCTCCCCCCTGTCCCTACTGCTCGGGGCACCCGCGCTGAGCGGGGCACAGCCACAAGTGGTCAGAGCTTGAGGGCTGCTCCATCCCATCCCAAAGCCCAGGATGGAGCTGTGAAGCCCAGGAGCCGTGTCCCTGTGCCAGACATCTCCCATAAGAGCCACCCTGGGAGCAAGACACCCAGCCAGAAGCTGGGAGCACAACAGGACCAGGCACTCAACATGCCTGTGTCAGCTTCCCTGGGCAAGGACGCAGGGACACGGCACCAGAGACACATGTCAGACCAGGGCCCAGCACTGCCCAGGGTGCACATGAAACGCACCCTCACCAGCACATCTGAGCCAGTGCATGACAAGAGTAGGAAGGACCTGACCATCATACCCAAGACAGAACCTTCCCAGGACATGAAGACAATGATTGTGGTAGGTCACTCCATAACCCTGAAGCCAGCTGTGAAGTCCAGCAGACGGCTCCCTAGGCCTGACATCTCCCCTAAGAGACACCCTGGGAGACAGAGGCCCAGCCAGCAGCCGGCAGCACAAAAGAACCGGGCACTCCCCATGCCTGCATCTGCTTCCCAGGGCAGGGAAGCAGGGACACAGCTCCAGAGCAAACGGTCAGAGCAAGACCCAGCACTGCCGAGGGTCAGCATGAAACGCACCCTCCCCAGCACACCTCTGCCAGGGCAACACAAAACTGGGAAGGATCAGACCATTGTGCCCATGACAGAGCCTCCGCAGCAGCAGAAGATCAGGCGTCAGGCCCCTGCAGAGTGCAGAGTGCTTCCACTCAGGAAAGCCAGTCTCCAGCTTTTAGGGGAAATCTCACATAATGAGAGGGTGCTGAAGTGGCTGGAAACAACTTTTCCAAAAAATCGTGGGGCCTTGGCTGAGGAGGAGAAACAGCAGAAAGATGATGGACACCAAAAGCTGAGTCAAGGGGAAGATGGTCAGGATAAGAAGCTCTCCCAAAGAGAAGACAGCAAGGCGAAAGAGGTGTCCCAAGGAGAAGATGAGAGTGAGGAAGACCTGTCCACAGAAGAAGACAGCAGTGGGCAAGAGCTGTCCAAATGGGAGGAAAGTAGTGATGAAGAGCTCTCCCAGGGAGAAGACAGCAGTGGTGAAGAGATGTCTCAAGAAGAAGATGTCAAGAAGGAAGAGCTGTCACAAGGGGAAGATGATGTCAGCCAAAACATCTGGGATGACCCCTTGGGTCTGGTGAATGACCAGGACCCTCACACTTCTCCCCAGGAGGTGCCCAGCTCTCCCAGCAATATGGGCACAGAGGCAGCAGGAGAAGCAGCTGGTGACCTGCCCAGCGCATCTCCTGCCACAGCTTCTCCCATGGACTCTAAGCCAGCACGTACTGAGCTGGCCAGAGCTCCTGAGGAAGAGCAGCACCCTGCACCTCTTGCTCCCGAGGCACAACCTGCAGCATTGGCAGCAACTTCTCCTGCCTTTGCTGAACAGGTGGCAGCTGCAGGGACAGAGAGCCAGGCAGCTGCCCCACACAGCCCCTGCTGCCCACCCAGCCCCCTGCCCAGCTTGCTGCAGGACCATGCCCTCAGTGAGCACTGGGTGAGGACACTGGGGGGGCCAGTCTACACAGCTCAAGACTTGTCCCAAGGGGAAGGTGACAGAGAGCCAAGTACTCCTCAAGAGAGGCTCCCTGTGCCCGTCCCTCAGCAGGCACTGGCATTTGGCCAGCACAGCCAGGTGCCAGGGCACGCCTTGCGCGGGCAGATGGAAGCCCGTGCCCCCAGCCAGCAGCCACCTGGCCCCCAGCGACAGCCCTCCCGCTTCAGGCGGGCGCTCCGGGCCCTGCGCAGGCTGTTCCGCTGGCCCCGCAGGGCGGCACCGCCACGGGATCAGAGCCCCACTGCCAGTGCCAGGCCTGGGCTCCACTAGGATCCTCACACACCTTTGCTTGAGACATCTAATCTGAAGTGACCGATCCTCACCTCAGTGCCCACAAGCTCGCGGTGTCTCAGAAGTTTGTCAGTAATGAGGACAAGGAGAAGACACTCCACTCCACGGTCCTGCTGATCAGGAAAAGACATAACCTTGACACAGCTGTTGACAGGCATCTCGTCTCCCTGTACTGCTCATCCAGTGGACGAGAATAGGAACCTGTCAAACAGATCTCCATCTTCCACTAAAACAATAGATAGAAGATAGCATAATAGCTATAATAATTCTTAATCTATATAATTATTATATTATTATATTATATCATAGCATTCTATTACATTATTCTATTAAATTGCAATTAGACAAAGCTATATAATTACAATTGGTATTACATTATAATATATTATAATTATATGTAGTTATATTATTATTATTATATAATATTTTATTCCAATTAGATACAGATATATAACATACTATTTTATTGATTTTTAGGTATTTTAGAAGTACATTATTATATCTAATAATTATAGTTATAGTTATATAATACAATAAATTTAATAGATATATCTATAATAATACACTCAAATATAGCCATGACTGGTTTCTCTTCTAATCAGCACTGAAGATCTTATGAGGATCCGAATGGTCTTAACAGTTCTCCACTACCCTTTTGAAGTTGTTTAGCAATAATAATTGTTCTTTAAAAGAAAATAAAAATAAAGAAAAAGAAAAACATTTGAGTGATGTGCCTCATTTCATAGAATTACAAATATTAATATCCCAGTACATGAATGTTCTATTTATTTTGATATTCCAGTCAATAATCAATTCCAGTAACTAAATGCATCAGCAGTAATGCTGCTGGAGGATTAATCTGCCCACAAAACATTTTTTTTCTGTTTCATTCATAATGCTCTTTGCTCACAAACTCTTCTGGAATTAAAGGATTTTTCTTACAAAAAATCATGTTGTCCTTTGTTTCCATTCTTACTTATGAGCTCTCAGCCATTAACCAAACTTTATAGTTTGTTCATTCCCCCTTGTCCCATCCCTACCTGCTCTTGGAAAAAGTCCCTCTCCATCTTTCTTGTCAGCTCCCTTCAGGTACTGGAAGGCTTCAATTAGGTGCCCCCAAAGCTTTCTCTTCTCCAGGCTGAACAACCCCAGTTTTCTCAGCCTTTCCTCATAGCAGAAGTGCTCCATCCCTCTAATGAACTTTGTGGCCTCCTCTGGACTCGCTCCAACAGCTCCATGTCCTTCCTGTGCTGGGGGCTCCAGAGCTGGAGGCAGCTCTGCAGGTGGAGTCTCACCTGAGTGGGGCAGAAGGGCAGAATCCCCCCGCTCTCCTGCTGCCCACACCCCTTTGGATGCAGCCCAGAATTCAGTTGGCTTCCTGGGCTGCAAGTGCACACTTTGCCAGCTCATGTCCAGCCTCTCATCCACCAGCACCCCAAAGTCCTTCTCGGCAGGGCTGCTCTCCATCTGTTCATCCCTCAGGCTGTGTAGATGCCAGGGGTTGCCCAGGTGCCGTAGCTGTGCCATAGAGGATGTTTGCCCCCAGATCTGGGCTTACATGGTAGCTCTTTGGCTTAGCTAACCAGGTTGATTTGGTGGACTCAATCATCTTTTCCAGCCTCAGTGGTTCCATGATCTCAGAAATGTTGAGCCTCAGCATGGCTCACTGAAGGGGATAAGAAAGTTTCGGCCACAGTGTCAGTGCTGACTGCAGTGTCACACACACCTGCGCCACTGGGCCAGGCACATGGACAGGCTGTCTTCTCTGTTTGGATTGCAACTGTCCTGGTTCAGCTGCAAAGTGTGGAGAGTCAGTCTGCACAGACTGAGATTCAGATATTTCACAGTGCAGCTGTGGGAAGAGAGAGCCAGGCACAATTTTACGTCTGGCAGCACCATCACTCACTAGTCCAGCATCAAGCGTGCTGCAAATAACACTGTGATTCCCAACATGAGTTTTTCAGGCTTCTTGTGGATTACACCAATTTTTCAACCAATTCATCTAATCAGTTCATTGCTGAAATGTGTTCAGAGTGAAGCTGCCTGGTTGTAAGACAAATAAAAAAAAAGTGGCAGAATTGTAGATGGGTTTTACACAAAGTGACACCACTTATCAGCCTTCAGTGAGTGGTGGCAGGACCAGCTTGCTATTGCCGACCCTCGAGCTTTACACTTTAAAGCATCTAAAATTTTAGCACAGTGTGCATAGGAGTTTGCCAGCTTTATCATTCTCTTATACACTGCAGACAGCTGCTTTCTCCCCATGGTGTTCTTCCAGACAGACTATTTCAGCTGAGGCTGATGAGTTTGATCACCATTAACTGCAGCAAAGCTCCAGCTTGGGAAAAATGTGTGTTGGAATGGGCTGGTGACGATTAAGAAGCTATTTAAAGCTCACTGCCTGAGGCAGGCACCTGTGGACAGCAAGGGATGACTAGAAAGGGCCTGAGACCACTATGTGAGGACAACATGAAGGGAGAAAACCAAATCTCTCAGCCTAAGGACTGCCCTGGTCCCTGCTGAGTGAGAAGTCGGAAGAATCTCTCCTTTGAAACAAAACACAAGGGTCTGACTGTGGCATGTGCTGGATGCAAAGCTGCTTATTTTTCCAGAGGGATTCCTCTGAGTGAGCTGAAGATTGTCACATCCCTTGGAATCACAGTCCCCAAAAAGGCCAGAAGAATTACAGTAATTTCAGGTTTATTTTTAGGAAAAAAAATAAAGCAAAGTATTGGCAGCACCTGGGAATATTAACTCATACCTTTAGAGGTCACTTGATCACAGAATTACTGAAATTAAAATAACTGCCTAAATTAACATTGGATCTTGAAAAGGATTTAATTTAGATAGATTTAAGCAAGAGGAGATGGAATGACCTTACTTATAACCTCAAGCCACAGCCAGAATGTGGCAGCTTGAAACTGCAGCACCCATGCTGGATGGTTTATACAGCTGTGTGCCTTTGATCTGAGAGTCTGGATGCTCCAGAACAGGGCCAGGAGGGGGGAAATATTCCAAAGGTTAGCAGTGTTTACTCTATTAGATAAAAAAGGAGTGTTAGTCCTGGCAATAAAGCAGCCGTGTTTTCACAATCACATGGGATAAATTAATTTTGAGAAGAATTTAATTTTTTTATAAAGACTCTGAAAGTCTAGAGCCTTTCAGAAGGTTCTCAAAGGTTCAGAAAGTCTCTAGAACCTGCTCCTTTTACATTTTTGATACCCTTAAAACTAGAATCATTGTGTGTGGCCTCCGGAAATGAGCTAGCCCATCTTTCTGTCCCAAGATAGGATCAGGTATAATTTCTGACCCTATGAGTTATTTTTCCCAATCTGCTTTCAAAGGACTCCATTAATAATGTTTTAGCAATGTCCCAGTCAATTAATTTCAACACTTGAATATCCCTGCTTTTAGAAAGTTCTTCTTATTTTTTTTTAGATTTTTTTGTTGTTTTTTGCAGTTCATGTTTCTCACTTCTTTTTTCTGCACGTCACAAACATGGAACCAGATTTATTCCTTGTTTTTGCTGGAACACTTTCCACATATGAAAATACATGGAATATATTTCCATACCCAGCATGCTGGGTGATGAGTGAAACAGGAATGTCACCTGTGGATCCTTCCTCTGTGACACATTGCAGAGAGCTCCTGATGTCCCAGCAATAGCAAATGGCTCATACTGGACTCTGCTGGTCCAGAAGTGGTGGAGAGCTCAAACTGGGCACCATAGTTTTCATGCTTTCATCACTTTTAGAAGTTTCTCAACTTTTGCACTGAGAAGGGGGTTTGCACACACACAAAAAAAAAAAAAATCACAGTTGTGATGATAATTTCATTGCATAGCACTAGGTGGAAATAGCAAGGAATGTGTTCCCTAGAGTGGTTGTAGTGGTTTTTTATTGCAGTAAGATCCTTGTGTGTTTGATTGTGTAGCTGGATAAAGTGGTTATAAGGAGACAGCAAAACCACCCTCCCAATATCCACCGAGGTGCAAGAATGGGGAAAAAAATAAGCAGAGATAACATTTAACAGCTCATAGGCATCATCTTTATCCTCATAAGCCCTCTCAGGAGCCAGCTCCTGACCCCTTTAAACACTTTCAGGTCAAGGTCAACAGTAGCTAAGCTGCTGAACCTACAGATTGAAACAAGAGGTTATGTGGTGAATAAAGTTTGTTCCTCCAAGGCAGGAAAAGCTCGTGGTAAGGCAGGAATTGCTGCTAGTGCTCATTAGATGGCAGCCTTCCTTTAGGCTCAGGAGGGAAGAACGGCTTGGATGGTTCTGAATTCACTACAGTTCCTCCAACAAGCATTAAAAAAAATAAAAATAGATTCTTCCCACTTGTTGTCACTGGCAAGTTTTCATATTAGTTGCTATGTCGACCCACCACCCACATTGAATTCACCTCACCCACCCAAACTTTCCCTGCCACAGCAATCCAAACCCATTCCCACTTCCAGCTTATGCGTGACTCACGGTGGTGTTGTACAAAGGGAAAGGTGAGCATATTCCTCCCCCTGAAGACACCTCCACATCCTGTTGGCTGAAGGGATTCACAGGCAGAGAGACCCAACCAATTATGTAATTTGGCAGAATAATATGCCATGACTGACAAGGGCTCCAGGAATGGGAGATTGCCCCGAATTGCAGTGCAGCAGAGAGTGTTGTCAGAAAGGATCAGTGTCATGTTCATGGAGCATAAAAATCATCTTAGTGACCTTGGTTTAATGTTTTTTCATTAGGCATCAAACTCCTTTTTCAAACTAATGTTTTGTTGTTTTTTTGTTTTGTTTTTTTTTTACTTTGCATTCAATAAATGCCTTGAGGATGCCTATGCTGCTGGATTTTTTTTCCCCTATCGTTTTTTAGCAATACGGAAAAATCCCTTTTCATCAGCAGAAGATTTAAGCTCTGCGGGAACTTCTTTTCATCGATTTTGGCATTCATCATGCATTTAGTTGACTGCTTAGCCAGATCATGATTTTTAATGCCAAACTGGGGGGTTTTTAGGAGGTGTCCCTTCTATTTTCTAACTTTGAAAGGCAAGTTGTTAGCTTGCAAATCAGCTTATTATTCCTCTAGATTTGAGTGAAGAGAACTTGGTTAATAGAACTAAATCTAAAACAAGGGAAACTCTGTGCTCTATGAGCCAATGAAACTTTTCTCAAGACACATAGAAATTGTATAACAAATTGCTATGAAACTGATAGAGTGGGAGCAAATCACAAGTAAAATACAACTCTGGTTTCATGGCACTCAGAAATGAATCAGAATTAATGGTCTCTGAGGTGAGTAGTCCATGCTTCTTAGAAACCCAACTGGAGTGCTTGCTAAATTTATCAGTGCACCTGATATGATGTTAAAACCAATAAAGCAACTGACATTTGCTAGTTGAAAATGTAATAAAATTCGATGTTTCAGTACCTGCAGTTTAGCAATTCTCAAATTGATGCTCCTGCCATGGTAAATTACTTGGAATCATTTAATTTCTCTGAACACCTGCTCTGCAGTTTATTTGCAGACATTTTGCCATGTGAGAGTGGAGCTCTCATTCATCTGTGTTCCCTTTGGTACTGGTGTGAACCTGCCAGCTCACAACGACAAAAGGAAGAGGGAAGCTGGCTGACCTACTCACGCTTTTGCTGCTATTATTGTTTTTATTATGTTTGTACTTAAGGACTTAGAGGTCCCTGTAGTGCTTGGCACACAGGGCTGTTCCAAGGAGTGTATAATTTAAGGAGAAATGTTACAGCCAGGATGGAGGGAGAGTTGTAACACACGGAGTGCGAGAGCAGCTCATTTGCTCTCATTCCTACTTGTCATTTTTTAGATAAGGTGGCTTTTTTGAGAATGTATGGTCAAGCAAACAGTGAGGAACGGGTAGAAGAAAAAGGAAGGAAGGAACGAGGAGAAGTAAAAAGAGAAGGAAGGAATGTGGAATTAAGGGAAGGATGGGGGGGGATAAAAAAAAATTCAACTGCATGCTGCAGTCAGCTCTCTGGATACAGAGGTCTCAACTCACAGATCACAGAATATTCTGAGTTGGAAGGGATGCACAAGGATCATCAAATTCCAGCCCCTGGCCCTGCACAGGACACCCCAACAATCCCACCACATGCCTGAGAGCGTTGTCCAAACACTCCTGGAGCTCTGGCAGCCTTGTGGCTGTGCCCACTGCCCTGGGGAGCCTGTTCAGTGCCCAACCACCCTCTGGGGGAAGAACCTTTTCCTGAGATCCAACCTAAACCTCCCCAGGCACAGCCTTATTCCATATCTCCGATGATTCCAACTAATGAGTCATTTCATCAAGGCACCCTATTTAAGAGCCCTGTTGTCCTGCATTTGCTACAGTTCATAGATGGAGATGGAGGCCAAAGATGTCAATGTTTCTTCAGAATCCCTTCTCTGCCTCCAGCTGTGAGGAATTGGATGTTTTAATTGCCTTAAAACTTTGCTCCTGTATCGAGCTGTGCAAGCCTCCTGCCAGGGCATTGAAGATAAAGCTGAGGGGAGGTGGCCACAGCCCACAAACTGGTGGATTTGTGGAGGCCCAGGGGGCAAATCTCTGGGGGTGTGATGCTCATCTAAAGAAGGCCAGTGGCAACTCTCTGGGGGCGGGATGTTTATCTCCTATGGGCCAGGCTGTGTCAGAGGAGGTCCCCTGTGCACACACCCATCACTGCCCCAGAGAAGGCCTCTGGGAGAAGGAAGACCTTTTAGCAGTTGTGCACTCAAACAAATCCCCCACCTGAAGCCTAAATTACTGTGCAAAAACAGCACCTGCAGCCTCTTAAAAACAGCAGACACTTCACACTCACACACAAGGGAAGCACCAGAAGGGTTTCTGAGGGTATATAAACCCACTGGACTTTATATTAATGGCCTTCTGTCTCCCACCAATCCCTGACAGACCAAGACACCAGTGACAACAACAATCTCCTTCCTTCTTCCTTTTATTCTTTTTTGTCTTTCTTTCTGTCTTTTCTTTCGCACATTTTCTTGGGTGATATCTTTGTGCTTTTATATTGCCACACTACTGTGGATAAAACCAACCAAAGTGGCTACATACCTGTTTTCCTTTGCAATCAAACTGTTCTAAAATAAACCTTTTATATATATATATACACACACACATCTATCTATCTACTTATCTATCTATCTAATCCATCTCTGTAAACACTGATCACACAGTATCTATTTATTTTAACTCACCCCAAGGGATTTATTAGCAAAAAACCAAGTTATTTCTGCCTTGCAGGGGGTTCTGTAACACCAGTGATGATGATGGACCAGTTCTGGAGGGACCACAGTCCACCTGACACAGGTGCCTTATATGGATGTCTAAAGTTAGATGGGACCAATCCAGGACTTGATGTTTCCAAAGGGCGCGTGGCTTGGCTGGAGGTCTCCCCAACGTCATCCCACACCCACGGAATTATTGGGAAGGGGTTGACCTTAGCCAGTGACTTTTACAACCCGATTTTTCCCCTAAATCCTTGCTTTGCCTGCTGCTATTTCTGCCAGATGGAGAGTCTGGATGTTTCTTTCTCTAGTCCCACTTAATCCCCCAATATCACATAATGGATTCTAGGGGAGATGGGACAGTATCCTGGTGTATCCTGGCTAATCTGCTCCTCCTCCAGCATCAGCTGCAATTCAAATGGAGTCAGTTCCCCGAAAAAAACAAAAGAGAAAGCTCCCCATTAATGCTATTTGTCACAAGTTCTTAATATCATAGTTGCCTTTTAGCCTTACTCATCAACATCCAGAGGGAAAAAACAAGAAACCTTCTGAATAAATCAGATTTGACATATCTTTCCTCAAGAACAATGGCTTTAAAACTAGCTGGAAAAATGCTTTTAAAAATAGACCAAATTGATCTGTCGCCTTTGAAAAAAAAATCAATCTTAAGATGAAAGAAGAAAAACTATTCTTCCAGCTTCTCATAATTATTTTTGAAGTCTGGGTTTCACCAGTGAATTCTTTTCAGTCAGTTCTTTTAAAATGGGTTAGATAGTTCCTCCATTCTTTTCTGTTCTTTTTTTCCCTAGGTGTGGCAGCATTGTACACAACAACTTTCATGTCTGTATGGAAATAAAGGATGTAAATTTGAGATCTAAGACCAAGAAAACATCATGAGGAAGAACCTGAAATTAAGTATATTGTTACTGCTGCTTAACAGATTATGGGACTTGCTTGCATTTACTTACATACATATTATTTTTGAATCTCCCAATGGCTAAATGAAATCAATTGGACTAAGATACATAAAAACCCTTCAATTAACCATTATTTCTATGTGGATCCTGGTAAGCTCAAAATAGATATATTAATCTCTGCCAGTCCAAAATGCCATCAATAAGATATACATAGATATATGTGTACAGACTTTTTGGCAGGGCCTGTTGTGATAGAACAAGGGATAATTGTTTCAAACTAAAAGAAAGTAAGACTCAGACTAGATGTAAGGAAGAATTTTTTTATTTTTTTTTATGAGGAGTGTGAGAAAAGACCCACTTCTTGATGAATTTGAGAGGGGACAACGTCATCGAAGCAAAACTATTTTATTGAACGAGTCAGATGCCTCTTTTCAGGGAGGAACACCACCCACCAAAATGGGCAACCTTTTATCTCCTTCCCCAGCTGGGGGTGGTCCCTGTCCCCTCTTCCATTGGCTGAGTACTCAGGGACTCACATTGCCTCTGGACTGCCTACTTTGCCCCAAATCTTCCTCCCCCATTCCCCTTTATTCTTCTCCCTTTTTTGCAAATCTTTAGCACAGCCTTTCCTATTGGTTCCTGACTCTTTGCAAGTGCAAGGAACAGAATAACCCACATCTGAGCAATAAGCTGCTGTAAGCAAGCAACAAGGGTTAGCCTCCCCCACCACCACTTAGTCACTCTGGCTGCAGCAAAACATGGCTTTATTTCTCACAGGAGGACGGTGAAACGCTGGCACAGGTTGCCCAGAGAGGTGAAGAATCCCTGGAAACATTCAAGGCCAGGTTGGACGGGGCCTGATCTATTTGAAGATGTGCCTGCCCATGGTAGGGGGCTTATATGACCTTGACTGGGGCTAGATGATCTTGAAAGATGCTTTCCAAGCCAAACCATTCTATGATCCCAAGATGCTGTGATTCTAGGATACGTGGTAAGCTCAAAGTAGGTGCATACAACACTACAAGTCCAAAATGCCCTCAACAGGATTGATTTATCTATCTATCTGTCTGCTTCACACACCCAAATAGTCGATCTAATGTTCGTCAAGTCTATGGTTGTTGATTGTAATGGGCTTTGAGTAAGGTTCATAATTTCAAGCTGCTGCTAAATGCATCTGCCATCTCCCCAAACAGCCGAGTGATGATGAGAGAAGAGAGGTTTCTCATTCCTCAGAGACAAGCTCACTGGGACACACAAACACTTCTGTGCAAAGGTTTTAGAGGATACACACTGACACTCACTGCTAGACTATTACTGGGATCTGATTATTGTGTCCCAGCTCATTAGTTGGGAAATGCTCAGAAAAGGAACTAATCATCACTTGGCACTGAAGATCTTTGGGGCCTGACTTCAGGCTCATGAGTAACGTGGCTTGGCCACGCTCTCCAGCTCAGAGTGAGTGACTTGCTTGGGGATCTTCCTGACCTGAAGGCTTGGTGAGACATTTTAAACTGGGTTGTGAGCTGGAGCAGGGCACTCACTCATATGTCTTGTACCTTTGAGAACAGTCAATGTCTCTGTTTCACAGGAAACTGCCCGAGAAAAATTCAGCACAGACACAGAATGGAGTATCTCCTGAGAAGGCCTTTACTTAACCACAGGGTGTGGAAGTTGCTTTAAATCCTAAGTCATTCTGGGTGACATTTTTTTCTGGTATGTCTGTTAATTTGTTACCTGACTCATTCAATCAAGCGAATCTCTCTGTAGTTTAAGACACACTTTTCTCAATGTTTGTTTGCGTTACTTGACAGGCTGTGTAATGAGCCCTCCAATATTTCTCGATGTAATTATTACAGTAATCACCAGGTGAATACATTAATCATCAAATGATTGCATGACAGGAAAGCCTTCCAGACAACACAGAACTAGATTTATCTGTTTTCTGTTCTGTTGCAAGTCCTCACAGTTTGGATTTCTAAGCCTTTAGGATAATTTGTAAGGTATTCCTGAATCTTTTCTCCTTTCCCTTCTCCCAGTTCCTTTCCCCTGTTGGTA
Source organism: Lepidothrix coronata (assembly GCF_001604755.1). Lineage (NCBI taxonomy): Eukaryota > Metazoa > Chordata > Aves > Passeriformes > Pipridae > Lepidothrix > Lepidothrix coronata. Next base: position 1,878,425 of record NW_016690336.1, on the reverse strand, counting down.
CATATATTACACTCTCATCCCTAACAGCTTTTGTCTGTGTCCCAGAAGAATGGCAGAACACTGAATAAATGCTGGTTTTAAAGATTTATGATTAGCAATGCCAGTGTCCCTCCCTGCAATGCATCTGTGGGGAAATCCTGGGGGCATTATGTGGGACTGATATAGAAACAAGGCTAAATTTTTCATAAGGGTCAACGTTTGGGGCAACTATTGAAACCATGTTGAAGAACACAAAAATTTGAAATGAGACATCTGGCATTTGTGTGTGTTTGTGTGTATTTTCCCATTCTTTTCATTTATCTACATTTTCCCAGGTCATTATTTAAGATGATGAGCTTGTTGAGCCCAGCAATAGAAATAAAAGAACAATGGAAGAAATTTGCTATGGAATAGATCTATTTCTCTGAGATAACCTTGACAGTTTCACCCTCTGACTAAAAACCCAAATTGCTTGATCATCCAGAGTGAGTAGGTGAGGATTAGTGGTTTCAGAGCACACATGAATTCTGATTTTAGATGCAATCAGCCAGTCCTTTATATTTCTGACAGGACTTAAAAATGCAAATACTGAAACAGGCTGTGAGCAGCTTCACAATGCTGGAGATCTCAGAAATTTTGGGTATTATGAGTGAGGATAATAGTTCAAACATACAAATATGATTGGAAATTTAACAATCCTCAAAAAAAAAAAGAGAAAAAAACCCCTTCTTTATGGTAAAATTGTTGAAGTCTTTGAAAAGCTTGCAGATAGACACAGTTTTGGGGGAATTCTGTGATTAAAAAAAAAAAGTAATGAACCTGTCCAATTAAAAATGACTACCTTATTTTCGTTGGTTTATTTTTATATATCTTTTTGATCATTGTCTGCAAGTGGCCAGGATCTTCACATTGTAACATCTTCGAATACACCAAAGTCTGGTCCTTTCAGACATGATATGAATTTTATAAATTATATATTTTATATATATTTTATAGAAATTGTATAAATTTCAAATATTAAGAAGTTTTCCCTCTGGGGAAGGCAAAAGAAAAAAGTGAAAGTTGGCTGTAAACTTATTATTCCATCCTACAAAACCTTCACACTAAACTTTATGCATTATTGAGATTTTAATATAATTTCCTTTAAAGAAATAATTCACTGTGTTCACTGGGTCTGTGTTTAGTAATAACAGCATTCAGAGAACATAATTCCTTCTTGACCTGAAAGAAACTCCATCAAATATTCAACATAAATTTTTATGAACCGAATACTTAATTGTGTGTATATAGTCTTGTAATTGCAATGTAATGATTTAGTTCAATATCAGTTTCCTCCACTCAAATATTTAAATGCAATTAAAAAAAAAGTTCAGGCAAAACTTATTTGAAACATAAATAGGATTTTAACCAGATGTGTTTTCTTGACAGCTCTAGTAAACATATTGTCCCAGGTGATATTTTAAACTGATTTAAATTAGTGCAACATGTCCAGTTTGGAGTTTGATATATTAAATGAACCAGAAGGCTTTATGGGAAGTTAACTTCACGGAAGGAATATAGGGAGACATGAAGACATTATGTGTTGATTAATATCTCCTCTAACTTCACACTTCTAATGTGTTTTTTTTCTCCCATTTTGTTGACTTAACAGACTGCAGTTCTGCCACTGAGTGCCAGATACAGCAAGAGATGGTTTCACAAAAACCCTCTAGTCATTCTGAGAATCTATATCACCAAATTTCTCTTTGTCTGCGTGGAAGATTGAGTAGAAAACTAATTTCCCCATGGAGGGCAAAGCAGAAGTTGCATTGAGGAAAATGAGGAAGGAATCAAGACCGCCCCAACAAAATGCCAGAATCAAAATTTAAGATAAAAATCAAAGCCTGCAGACCACAGGTCAAACTAATTAATCAAAAATGTTGGCTCCCGAGTTAGTGAGCATTGATTCACATACAGGACAGGCTGCAGGGATATTACAGGCAGGTTTATAACAGCGAAAAGCCAGGAGAGCTGCTGAGTCACTAACATGTAATCCCAGGGAATATCCTGTGGGTTAAATTGGGAAAGTCTAAAAGCTTCTTTTTGCTATGTTGAGAAAAATGGGAGTGAGGGGATGAAGGCAATACAAATTGCTATGTCAAGCTGTGATGGATACAATTCAAACAAAAAGAGAACATCTGTAGTTCCTACTTTGCTTAACTAATATTGAACTGCTGCTCATTTCAAAAGCAAATAAAGCAAGCAAACAAAACGCACTCTTGCCTAATGGACTCTTCATTCTATCCCTCTGTCCCAACTTTTTTTTGTTCTTGTACAGGAGTTTTTGCTTTTGAATGGATACAGAAGCTCAGATCTGGGTGCAAGGGGAATCAGTATGGCATGAATATTAATAAATGTGGAATTAACATCACATTTAACAATACATTAGCCCTGTGTGTTAGGGAGTGCTTTGATTTTCTAGAGCTTAATGACAGTGACAACAGGGTTGAGTGTTCCTGGGTAAGCACCAGGGGGAAGGCCAACAAGGTCATGGTGGGAGTGTGGTTTAGACCACCCAACCAGGAGGAAGAAGCAGGTGAAATATTCCATAAGCAGGTGGGAGAAGCCTCATGATCACAAGCCCTTGTTCTTATGGGGACTTCAATTTAAAAGACACACAAAAATACAGCACAGTGGAGACAAAACAGTCTGGAAGGTTGCTGAAGTGTGTGGAATAGAACTTCCTGACACAGCTGTCCTGGGCAGAACGTCACAAAGTAAGGAAGGGGGTGCAAACTGCTGCCTTGGGCTTCCAGAGGCCAAAGTTTGGCCTGGTAAGATCCTGGCTGACGAAGTCCCTTGGGAGACAGTCCTGAAGGGCAAGGCGTCCATGAAGGTTGGATGTGCTTTAAGAAGGAAATTTTTGGGGCCTCTGGTGGTCTAGTGGTTAGGGTGCAGGACTCTCACCGCTGCGACCCGGGTTCGATTCCCAGCCCCCCGGGCAGATGGAGCTCGTCAGCCTTGTGAGGCAATCCATCTAAGAGAAGGTCACTCTAAACAAACCTACGTCCTGGGGACCTCACTGCCACTGTCCGAGTTTCACTCGGCCCCGGCAGATGAACCTCAGGATTAAAGGGTGGGCTCAGTTCAGCGCACGCTGTGTCTCACCTAAAAAATCCACTGCGCAGGCTCGAAGGGTTAATGACCTTTCCCAAATCTTCGCTCGCGAAGACTGGCCATTATTATTATAAAGGTGCAACAGCAGGCTGTTCTCACATGCCGAAAGACAAGCCAACAGGGAGGGTTTACACTGGATATTAGGAAAGATTTCGTCACAGAAAGTGTGGTGAAGCACTGGAACAGGCTGCCCAGGGCAGTGATGGATTTACCGTCCCTGGAAGGATCCCCTGTGGATGTGGCACTTGGGGGACATGAGTTAGTGGTGGCCTTGGCAGTGCTGGGTTAACAGCTGGACTCAGTGATCTTAGAGGTCTTGTGCAGCCCAAACGATTAAACACAAGTGTTTTGCTGAATCAGTCTGTGGGATTAGCGACAGGATGAGGAGCAATGGCCATCAACTAAAACAAAAGAGGTCTCACCCCAAGATGAGAAAGAACTTCTTTATGTTTAGTGTGGCAGAGCACTGGAACAATTGCCCAGGGAGGGCGTGGAGTCTCCCCCTCTGTAGACATTCCAAACCTACCTGGACGTGTTCCTGTGTCCTGCTTCCTTTGGCGGGGAGTTTGGACTGGATGATCTCCAGAGGTCCCTTCCAACCTCAGCTATTCTGTGGTTCTGTGATTCTGTGATTATTTTACCTTCTGTTTGTGGGATCCACCTAATTTAGCAACTTAACACTTAGGAAAAGTAATTTCCTCAGGCTGAAATGATAGGTAATGGATGGAGAGAGGCACCTGCAACATATTTTGATATTGCCATCTAGAGAGCTTTGGTATAACTAGGGGATTTCACGTAAATAAATACTGATGGTGCAGTGCAGTGTTGGGGCTGTTTAAACTAACTGTTCTCCAGATTTTTGGAAAATGAAATTTTCTTTCTTTGTGCAAACCCAGTTATTTTTCTCTTACGTAACTTTAGTCCAATTGGGTTTTTTTTTCAGATGTGGTTCTCACAAGCTCCATTTAATTTCATTTTATTCTTTGAGAGATAAGATTTTCCATTTATCACTTCTGGGAAACAGGGGCTGTTTGTAGGGGAGAGAACAAGACATACTGCCCAGGTTTGCAGTCTTATACTTTGTTATGCCGGGCCAGTATGTAAAGAAATGATGCAGGAAAATGCCAAGCACCATCATTATATTTTATTTGTAATGGACTCTTAGGAATTTTAATTTTAACATGTGAGCATGTATAACAGCAATTTAAACCAGAAGTTCATTAAATCAGGGAACACAGACCTGGGCTTCTGTTCTATGAAACATTTGGGATCCTAATCCTGTTTTCCAAAACTCCAGCTCTAACTAGGGCTAGCAGATGCATGCAACTTTCAAAATGTGCAGACATGAAGCAATAACTCATCCCCAGAACCGTGAATATAAAGACAATAAATATTAACTGGTTCACAGCTGCAGCTGGAGCCCAACAGATGATGCAGCTCCCTCGAGTCTGCAGGAGCTCCAAAGGAGGCAGGAAAATGTTCATCTTAGCAGTCTGTCTCAGAGGATTTGCTGCCAGATTTATTTCTTTCAGTTCCTTTTGTGGCTTTCACATCAGGTCAGCTCAGTGCAGGTCAGTGCAGGAAGGAGTGCTACCACTGAATTAAATCTGAAGCTTGAGCCCCACCCCTTGCACCAATTTCTAACACAAAATCTGCAAAGGTTAAAACAAGACCACAGCTCCTTACAGGCCAAATCTAAAAGACATGGAGCACTCAAATCCCTACCCTCCAAATATTTTCTGTTTTCTTCTTTTCCTCTCAATTCCCGATCCTTAAATACTTACCCTAATCCAAACTTTAGCATCTTTTTTTTTGTTTTCCCTAGGCTGATGGAAGTTCTATACATTTTCATTGCCTCTAAATCTACTTCTTGTAATCATGGCCAGCTCTGTGTAAAACCAGACTGCTCTGCTTTGCCTCTGTAAAAGGAGGTTTCTGCCTTCTGCAGTCCTGATGTGTAACACTGTGACAGGCATCGTGTCCATCTCAAGGCTCAGCAACCTAATTCCATCAAACTCTGGACTGAATGCCATCTGGCACTGGAGTTTGATTGCCTGCTTCTTATTGTTTGGTGAGAGATATAAAACAGTTGCATTGGCTGCTCTGTTCAGTTCAGTGAGAGTTTTCCAGGAGAGCAAGGTAGGTCTTGTAGGAACATCAGGGTTTCATGTGCTGAGAGTATTGTCCAAGCACTTCTTGAGCTCTGGTAGGTTTGGGGCTGTGACCACTTCTCTGGGGAGCCTGTTCCAGTGCCTAACCATCCTCTGGGGGAAGAGCCTTTTCCTAATATCCAGCCTAACCCACCCTGACACATCTTTGTGCCATTCCCTCAGTTTTCATCACTGGTCACCAGAGAAATGGGATCAGTCTTGCTCACATTTCACAGACAGGAGCTAAGACACCAAAATCAACCTGAGTGCTCAACCTTGCTTGTATCTTTTCAAAAATAGCAACAGAACTGCCTAGCACAGAATCACACAATGTGTGATAGACTAGATGAGGAGCCAAATACCCCCAAATTTCTCTGCATCCTGGGCTGCTGAATGCTTCTCTTGTCTCCCTCTGAGCTTCCCAGATTGCAATCAGCGGGATACTTTGGACTATTCTCCTTGACTGTCCTGTATTTTAGAAGTTATTTTAAGGTTGCCTGTATTTAGTATTGTTAAGGACTCATTTCAATATGCATATGTATTTAAATGTATTCATACCTCCCCCACCTTTCCATGTTGTCACTGTCAGCTGTGTCTGGAAAACCTGCCAATTACTGTCATTTCCAGAACAATAGCAGCCTAATTGATCGGCAAAGTAAATGAGAGAGCAACAAGGAGATCATCAATGCTGGCAAGAGAGTCAACAACACCCAAAGTGGTCACTGGGTGTTCTGCTAAGTTAAGGACTTCAAAGTAGCTCATAGAAATTCATATTAAAATGCATAAACTGTGTGATCCTTCCTGCTTCACTCAGGATGGGGAAGAGTGGAGAATTAAATATCAGACAGGATTTTAGAGCCTTATTCACTTGTATTTGAACTAAGTTTTATGAGGGAAGACCTTATAGAGAATGATCTGTCACAAAATTCAGCTTGAGCTGTGCAGCTCCATATTGCCTTCAAGGGCAGTCAGTGCCCAAGCAAAGCATCACAGTCAGGAATCTTGGGATAAATCCAGATATTTTCAGCATTTTGAGTTTCAATTCTGCATTACTATGAAGTGGGAAGTATATACCCAAATACTCCAAGGATGGAAACATTTATCTTCCCCTTACTAAAGATTTGAGATAAATAAAAAGGCAATTCCCAAAAATAGGCCTCAGATGGCAGATTGAATCTTTTCCTGCTTTGGGATGGTGGGCAGTTGGTTTCTACATTCAGTAACATCTTCCTCCTCCATTCTTGCTATGGTCATGTGTTGATTTCTCTTATTGCAAGAAGGAGATAAATTCCTGGACAAAAGATTTATGGAACCTTTGTGCCACGAATAATTTCTAAAATTTGTGACAAATACCATCCTCAAGACTTTTCCTTTTGTGTGTGTACTAAAGCAGAGGTTTAGGTCGTGGTGCTGTATCAGTTTGTCTGGATATCCAGTTAGAGTTTCAGGTTATCAAGTGATGGTGTTATACACATTCTGTCATCTTGTTTTATTTCAATTACACTTTGAGCTTTTCTTTTTTGCTTTTTTTGAACAAAGTCTCTGAGAAAGATTTTAGGACAGTTAAAAATTGCTTTGCTGGGTTATTCACACACGATTCTGGGAGCTGATATTTCTCTCAGAAGGCTGTACCTCCACAACAAGTTCTATTCCAGAACATACATATTTATATAAATAAAGGAGTCACACTTGTAATATAAGATCAAGGATGTGAATCCTTAAGGGTACTCAGATACTTGTTTTGCTGTATTAGTTATTGAAATCCACCACAGGGGAAGTATCACTTCAGTTGTATCTTCAGTCTAACTCACGGATCCCTCTGTGCTGGAAGGTGCTACGTGCCCAGCTGTGCCACATGGAAATTCACCTAAATATTGCTTTGCACCTGAATTTTTTCCCAGAGCTTTACCCCAAACCAGACACAGATTATTAAGCCTGAAAAGATCCAAAGAGCAGCACTGATGTGGGTAAAGCTACTCCAAACCTTGAGAAAAAAGAAAACAAACACGCATAGGAGCAAGAAGAGAGAAGTAAAAATGACAAAGAGAAGTACAAAAGGAAAAGCTCTTAGTTTGTGAATAGAAAAAATGGATATCATATAGAAATATAGAATTATATATATAATATGTATTATATAGAAATATTTTAATATCTATTATATAGAAATATATATTATATATATTATATAGAGAATTAAAGGGCAAAATCCTGACTTTAGTAGTCATTTGATGTACTCAATAAGTATAGAATAAGATGAATAATTTATAATAATAATAATAACAACAACAATGTAGCTCATATATTCCTTTTCTTCAGAAAATCACTAAACACTTTGTAAAGGAGGTCAACATCATTAGCACTATTTTAGATTCTAAAATTCACCTGAAAGAGGATTTTAAGCAGAAGTCCCTCCGTAGCTTGCTCTTGAAATTTGCACACGATGCTTTCCTCTTTTGTCTATCAGCAGTATTTGCAAGTCTAAGCATCCTGGAAAAATTGTACCAGGTGATGTTTTTCACTTTTAATATGCAAATGGCATTTCTTGTTCTTTACAATGACTCATCAGAGCAAAGCCGGGGTAAGAACTTTGCTTTTACCTGTCTCTAGAGTAAAATAACAAGATTTCTTTATGATTTTCCTTGGAGGCTTTTTCCTTCTGAGTAATGTAGAGTGGCACCACATTCTCCATCCTGACATGATTCCAGGTAAGTCAGGATCATTCCTTGACCTTACAGCAGCCTTCAGCCTCATCTTATCTAGAATAAACTTAAGTGTGATCATCCTAAAGCAATGGTGCCTGTAATTCAGAAGCTGAAAGCATGATGAAATCCAGTTAATTCCCTCCACCATTTGTTATGAACACTGAGATATTTTTAGCCAACTAAAAAGCAGATTCTTCATTACAATGTGATGAAGAAGAATTTACAGTGTCTGCAAATACGTGTCTTGTGAGTGTCTTGAAGTGCACACCAGCAGCTCTCAGTTTTTTCAAGTGTCATGTCAAGCTATGTAAGTAAAAGACTAAGAATTTGCTTGATCACTCTAGATTTGTTAAACCAACACCAGGAAGAAAGTAAAACCAACCCCAAACAAATAAACCAAAACCAACCAACCAACCAAACAAATCCTCTAGTTGATTTTTCTCATTTGTTGACCATAACATGTTAAATTGTTGCTTTAAATATCAAATTGCTCAGAAGCTTGCAATGTTGGAGGAGTAATTTCTCTGAATTGAATCTCCCTGTTCATCATTTACCTCCTGCAACTCCCTTCACACACCATGTTCAGGGGTGGGATGTTTTCCTGTGTACTCCTTTGGTCTCATCTGGGATGGACAGTCTTATATACTTTTGGGTAGAGTGAGGAGAAACACTGGGAGTGAAGAAATCTTTTTATTCTCTGTGTCAGGTAACAACCTGAATCAAACCCACCAAACCATGAAATTTTATATATGACTTTATAAAGTGAGGGACATTAATCACATTTGTTTCAACTTCCTACTGTTCAACCAAACTTCAGCTCAAAGAGGAATAACCCACATTTCCAACATGCTTTAACTGATAAGGAAATGCTAGAACTCCACAATTAAAAAAAAAAACAAACACCAGATGAAACCATTATTAATCTAATTTTGACCATGATTGTCCTCACCTCAATGAAGTTAGACATCTCTGTGACTTTAAAAACAGAATAGTTTGGAAAGCCTGAAAAAGGTCCTGGAAGAGACCTGGGAGCCACAACATTCTGCAAAGAGCAGAAAATAGCATTTATTGTATAAATTTTCCAAATTTTCTGATGATCTAATATAGAGTCATAGAATCATAGAACCACAGAATGATTTAGGTTGGAAGGGACCTTAAAGATCATCTTGTTCCAACCCCCTACCATGGGCAGGGACACTTTCCACTAGACCAGGTTGCTCCAAGCCCCATCCAACCTGACTCCTAGCCCCGCCCAGCTTCCAGGACAGTGGGGATTTTCTGCTCCTTGTTGGTAGGAAATATGACTGAACTACAGGGGTGACACAGTGGTGCCAACACAGGTTTGCCTGGAGTCTGGATCAGACTCCAAGTCTGCAATGAGAGATGTGTCCTTTGACTGTGATCCCTGTAACACACTGCACGTAAAAAAACCCTGCAACTCATAAAAAAATCCTTCTTAAGTGTCACATCTGTAGCACAAGACATGGTTGTGCTGGCAAACAAGAGATAATGGCCTAGGGGGAAAGGAGGCAGTAACACCCGAGACAGCATGTGCCATAAATATTTGGGTATTTTGAAATCAATTTAGTCACCCTCTTCCCTGCCACACCACACACGCTTCAAGATATCCTGATATAGCCTTTCTCAGCTTTCACACCAGCTCCAAACTCCACTGTTTTTCTTGCCCACTGAACGCAGAGTGTGGAAGAGGGCTCTGAGCAGATGGATTTGGTACAGCACAAGTGAAATCACTGGCAGGAATCAAGCTGTCATTTCCCCATCGTTCACTGCAGAGGGTGCTGTCTGCCCACATTCCCGGTCCTCAGGAAACAGGTGGGGAAAAAAGGGTTGTGAACTATTTAATAGTTGAAAAGGCAGGTCACGGGATATTATCAAAATTCACTAAAAACGTGCAAAATTAAAGACATAAAGTTACGTTTCAGAGTCATGACACAGTAAGACACAGTGGAGCAAAGCTGCTGTCACAGCCTGACTGGAATTCTGAACAAGCACAAGACAGTCAGCCCTTTTAATACAAAAAAACCAGAGCTTTCCTCCCTGCTTTTAATGAAGTTTAAGTCTTTCTGAAGTCATCCAGATAGTCAGTGATGCTAAAGTATAAACAGCAACGCCTTCCTGGTGAAATCACAAAGTTTTGGGAATCTGTTTTCATACTGAGTTTTCACTCAGACTCTGGAAACCAGTTGAAACATCGGAATTTTGTTTTGAAACAAGAGAAGTGGGGTTTTATTTGGGAAGTAGCACCATGGAATCAAAGACAGACAGTCATTCTGTCCTTTTCATGTTTGTGGGGATGTCAGGGCAGGTCTTGCTTTCAGCTCAAGTCACTCATCTGATGGCACCAAAAATCAAGAATTTTGTCCCTAAATCCAGAAGTGTTTATGGCTTGTCCTGCTTAATCTGTAACACTGTTGTTTAAAATACAAAATGAGGATCTCTTGTACCCAGGGAAGACATCAGATTTGCTCTTACCACTTCCCTTCAGGTCTCATGCTTTTCCAATTTCCATTTGTGAAACAGGTTGTTCTGTGAACAGTGACCACCCTGCCCAAAATCCACCATCTGGTGGGAAATGGGTGCTCTTGGGTTAGAGGAGGAGACAAAGAGGCCAGTTGTCCCATGCCTTAGCTAAGTCCATGGCCCACTGTGCTTTGAGCCACCTGGTCCAATATAATGTGTCCCTGCCCATTGCAGGGGAGTTGGAGCTCAATGATCTTGAAGGTCCCTCCCAACTCAAACCATTCTATTATTCCACTATTCTGTGATTCTGTGTTTTTGCCAAGTCAGAACTGGTGACTTTGAATGAGAAAGTGTAAGTCTAGACTTGCACAGGATGGAGCAATGGGACAGTCTTGGGAATACTTTTGAGAAGCCAGTAAGAAAATTCTGAGTGTAGTGCAGGAGCACACTGGAAACTACAACTCCATCTGAACCTTCCTCTGATCAGAAACAGAAGGATCATGGAGACAACAGAAGAGATTTCAATGTGGAGATGGGGTACAGCTGATTTCTGGGAGGACAGGAACTGTACCCTTCATAACTAACCACTGAGCACAGCTGCTGGATGTGGCATGGAAATTTTTGCACCATTTCTCATGCTGAATGTGTCCAGGAAAGCAGTGCTAAAATGGACTCTTTATCCGACTCTTTACCAGGGTTCAGAGACCATCCCCCTGCTTTGCTAACACACATCTATTTGCCTTGGGTTTTTTTTTATTCTTGTTGCTATAAAAAGATGTGTTAGCATGAAATGTTGTGTCTTAAACTGGGGTTTAAAAATATGAGGTTGGGGGATTTTTATGAATGACATCCTTTCCTGCCATTTGATGACAGTTATGCAGGTTGAGTTACGGTGTAATTGTCCTCCATCATGTAAAGTTTGATGAAAATTCAGATTCTTTGTTCCCAATCTTGCAGCACTTCAAAGCTCTCTCCTGTTGCCAAGGCTAAGTGCTGTTGAAGTGGTGGCTTCCCAGTGTGAGAGGAGAGCAGGGAACACAGGGAGGGAGGGCAAGGTTTAAAACCCAGGATAGTCTTAAAAATCATGACAGCTAAAATTAGGACAGAGAGGGAAATAAGTAATTCTGACTGTTGTTATCCCTGGTCTTTGAGCCTTTTCTTAAGAAGTTGTTGAATTCTGCCTGCAGGAACAGGCAAGGACAGAAAATATCAAGGCTTGACTGAGAAAAAAATGAACTCCTATGTACAGTATTAAAGTCAGTTATTTACTCACCTTCCATGTAATAAATATGCCTTGACTGCTTAAGCAAAGCTCATGAAATTTGAGTGGAATCAAGTGAAGAATCTACTGCCTCTCTACTACGGAAGAATGTATTGCCTCAATTAATTCTTCATTGCATTAGGCTAGTGAAAGTGAAGTCACAAAGATTTGGAACCCTCAGCAGATGTAATTTATATATTCAATTATCAGTACCAGTTTATGGAATTGTTTAACAGCCTTCCCTCATAGATATAAATCAAATTAAATCAATTAATCTTTAAAAAATGAAAATGAAAAAGCTCACAGAAGTCCACAGTTTCATTCATTACACACAATAAATATTCCTCACGGAAAGGCAACATATTACATCCCTTTGGAGGTTTGCCTTTCCAAATCCTTGCTAGCAAGAAGCTATTGAGTTCAACGGGGATTGTGCCTGAGCAAAATTCCCAGATTTGAGCCAGAAACAATACCAGAAAACCAGTCAAGGAAAATGATGGTAAACAAGTTGTCATAACAATTCTCTGGATTCAGTCATGCTGGTTCTTCTTAACAGCACCTGTGCTGATATTTTGTCTCTTGAAGGGGACATTATGGCATGTTTTGTTAACTTTTTGTATGTAATGAATTATTTGGACTATCCATAAGCATTCATCCTTTAAATGTATTATTTTCTTTTTCTTTTTGCAAAGGCCACTCTCCTCTTTCCTGAAGCACAGATGGGCTGTGCGTGACTGAACCCCCCTCACAGCCAAGAAGATCAGGAGTGAAGATGCCGTGCAGTGGAGTGAGTTGGACACAGTGAGCATGAACAGGGGGCTTAAAGTGGTCAGAGAAAAACACCAACCCCCTGAAGGAGCACAGGGGAACAGGTTTGCTGTCACCAGGATCGCAGGGTTCCCCTCACCCGCAGCACATCTGTGATTCACAGAAATCCTTTGCTTAAGGAAACACCCACATTCCCTCAGCATTCCGCTGCTTCTCACCTGCTTGCCACTCTGAGCAAACAGAGCAGCTCTACACTAGGTATATTTACTTCCTTGAAACACCAGGATCTGGGGATCCTTCTCACAAACCGAGGGCCAGGGGGAACTTCTCTGACTGCCAGAAGCTGACACACACACCCGACATGTCACAGACATCCATCCCACTGCCGAGCAGCACGGAAAGCATCCCCCGAGAGGTTTGCCCCAGTTCACCCAGGAAAACCACCCAAGGAGCAGCTGCTGGGTAAACACAGATGTGCAGAGCCATTAGAGATGCACCAGGACACCTCAGACACCGGCCCCGGTGACTCACGCAGCCAGACAAGGTGCTGCAGGGTGTCTGAGGTTTGAAATTAAGCATGTGAAAACGAGATAGAGCTCTGGCGATACATTGGTTTGGTGCAAGCTGCTCCGAAGGCCAGTTAACCTCAAATTTAAAGGGTGTGCAATAGAACATTCAGTCATCTTAAGTCGTAAAAAGTGGTAACTCTGGGGGAATTTTGAGCGGGTAGAGTAGAAACTATGGGGATATTCTCAACTTTGGAGAATCAAAAAAATAAAGATATAATTAAATAACTGGTATTTTAGTGACACTTCTTTTTATAAAATAGCTTTTTTTCTACAAAATGTGAAGTCTAAAATAGACATATAGTAACTTCTTTTCATATCACATACTTTTACTATCTTTAAATTTGGTCTAACTAACTACATTAATATTTAATATTCAGAGATATGCCAGTAGTAGCAACTTTATTATCCTCTTTTTAAGTTGTCCTTTTTTTTTTTACTTCCTTTGGAAGACAGATATATTCTCCACTGAACCACCAGCACAAACTCTCCTTTTGCCTTTCATGCCAACAGGACTTGCCAATCTTAACTTATCATCAAGGATTAATTATACCAGTACTGAACTCATCAAACATCACACTGAGTGTGGCAGAGTGCTATAATTTTGATGCCATATTTCATCTAATAAATACTATGTAGATAGGCAGCATCATAAAATACTCCCTTTCCAGCATTGGGTACAAATAATTACAGAATTCAAGACTGACAAGGTCCTGAAAGATTTTTCTGGTCACTGGCTCAGACACCAAGATTGACCCTGGGTGGTCTTCAGCAGATGTAGGTAAGTGAAATATCTGATGTGACTCTCAGACCTGCAATAGTTGTTTGAGATATTAAACTACATTTGATACTAGTTCTGAAGGGGGAGAAGTAAAATGCATATTTAGCACTTCATCATTTGTGCAAATATTACTAAATCACAGAGCAGAGATCCAGGATGAAATGGAAACAGCAGAGCTCCTTTGACCTCTTCACTCACAACACTAACAGTAATCAGCTGATGTGTGAAACTAAGGGAACAAGAGCATTTAGAAGTGTTATTTACAGGGTGACACCTCACTATCACTTTATACCATGATGAATTCCTTTCTGTTATTGTGAAATATATTTCTGCATTCTGGCATTAGCATTTGCTATTTCCTTCACTTCTGCCTGTGAGCTGAGGTTCACAGAGATAGCAAAGATCAAGTGTAGACCCAAGGGTTAAAATTTTGCAACTACAAGCTTGGTGAGCATAGCTGACCTTCAGGATAGATTCTATTCCTTTTTTCTCAATAATAAAGGCAAACATAATCCAAAATTTCACTGGGTGAATTTTGTTAATATGGGATATTGCTGGAAAGAGATACTCACTGTGAGGATAGCAGCTAATGAGTTCTCATGGCTTCCCTGTCCTCCAGCCCTGTGGCTTGTGATCCAATTTTCATTTCTCCAGTGCAGATATTTCACAAAATATTCTGAGTTGGGAGTGTTTTGGTCACGTAAACTTCAGACCTGCTTTTGCACAGAACTGACCAGAACCACAGTAATTACTTGGCTTACGTGGCATTTCTGAAATACCAAAGCAATGCAGAAGATGAGTTCCTGAGCTGCTGCACTGTCTGATCCAGATTCTTCTGCAATAAATGGAAAAAAATCCCTTAGGTTTTTCCTTGTTCTTGAGAATTGCATTATGTTTCTCTCCCACCTCGGAGATCTTTTTCTCATTTACTGCATCACTTCTCAGCTCCTCACCACACCTGACTGTTCACTTAAACATCTCCTTATTAACAGTGTAGGGTGGAAGCTTTTAGTTTTACCTTCTGTCAGATTTAATTACAAGCTTCATGTTTCTTTCACTTCCACATGCCTTTGCTGATGTTTAACCAATCTTTTTTGCAGTGGTGAGTGGGGTTTACACAAAAGCTCTGATTATGTTAGAGATAATTGAAGGAAAGCAGTTTTTGAAGGATTGTGCTGCCTAGGCATCTATCCCTACATGCTCACGGTCACTGCCACGATCTCTACAAAGTGACAGCCAAAACCAGAGGGCTGACATGAATTTAGGTCACTGCTTGAACATATTTAGGTGAAATCTGATAAAATAAACATAATATTTACATATAATACATATGTGCTGTATTTTTTTTCCCTTTCTGAAGTGAGTTTAGGACTTTACTGTCCCTACCTGCACCACTGTGTTTCAGGAAGTGTTCCAATTTCAGAGCTGCTTGATATGATTCTTGTTCCAGAGAGACAATCATGTGACTGTCTTTATTTTTCTTTTTCTTTCTCTAATTTTTCTTTCAGAATGAAGAAATTTCACTTTGCTGTGTAAGATGAAAAGGAAGAGCAAGGCAGTTCAACATCTACCTTCTGTGTTTTCAGATTCTGAGATTTCATGTTCAGGTCTGTTGACTGCATTTGTTTTTAAAATATTTCAGCCTCTTATTTTTTATCTTTTATAGTTCGTTGTCCCTGTGAATTTAAAACCACCTGAGTATAATTAAACAGTAATTTAATTTAAGGAATTACAGGAATTAAATACAACCATCCTCCCCTGACTAAAGCACAGTGTTTATCACACTACTTTAAAGAGTGGTCAGGACAAAGTTTCCATTCAAAAAGATTCAATGCTATAATGATCTGTTTTCTCTCTTTTCAATCTCACTTCCGTGGATTGAAGGGAACTGAAGTTCACCTCATAATAACATACTCACCAGGACTGAATTTAATAGCAAAAAATGAAGGCTTTGGACTTACAGGGTCAACAGTGGTGATTTTTGATGCAATGCAGAAGCTTTTTGATTGGAAGTGACTGAGAAGAAAGACCTGTGTACACTGACCAGTCTCAAACCAGCTGTGACACTTTCTCAGGCCTGTGCTCATGGTCTTCCTTGTGTCCTGAGGTTTTTCCTACACTCCTGAATCAGGAAGATACACGGATGTCAATTAGTCGTGCTCAGAAGTTCACAGAGGAAAATAAGTTGTAGAACCACAGGATCAGAGAAATACAGAATAATTTAGGTTGGAAAAGACTTCCAAGACCATTGAGTCCAACCCGTGACCAATCCTCACCTTGTCCCCCAGCCCAGAGCACCAAGTGCCACATCCAATCATTCCTTGGACACCTCTAGGGATGGGGACTCCACCACCTCCCTGGGCAGCTCCTTCCAATGCCTGAGCACCATTTCCATTTAGAAATTCTTCCTGATGTCCAGCCTGACCCTCCCCTGGCACAGCTGGAGGCCGTTCCCTCTCCTCCTGTCCCTTGTTCCCTGGGAGCAGAGCCCGACCCCCCCCTGCTCCCCCCTCCTGTCAGGGAGTTGCAGAGCCAGAAGGTCCCCCCTGAGCCTCCTTTTCTCCAGGCTGAGCCCCCCCAGCTCCCTCAGCCGCTCCTGCTGCTCCAGCCCCTTCCCAGCTCCGTTCCCTTCCCTGCACACGCTCCAGCCCCTCCATGTCTCTCCTGTCTGAGGGTCCCAGAAGCGCCCCCAGGGCTGGAGGTGCCTCAGCAGTGCCAGCACAGAGGAACAATCACTTCCCTGGTCAAGTTCTCACATTAGACAGGAAATTCCAATATTTCAAACTCTGTTGAAACAAAAAGTATAAATATTTTTTAAAACATGTGTGACAAAATTTTAGAATAATTTTGCCATTAAATCATGTTGTCCTGTACTGCAGCAATGTAACACATAGGAAAGATTCAGCCTCGGATAAGGGAAGGAGAGACTCAGCTGTTCTTTTGTACATTAAATGTCTTCAAATGGCTTGGGCTAAATTAACTTCACTCTAGGAGTCTTGCAGAACTAAGAGACATTAGAAGTTATTTTTGACTCCTTATGGCTGATGATTGAGCTTTCAAAGATGGTAAAAGCTGCCATAAAACTGGAGAGAACTTTCTATGCAATGGAATAATAAAAGTTTCTACAGGAAGCCCTTCACCTCCCACTCACCTAAAATAGAGGTTTTGCACTAGAAAACAAGTTTGCAAGAAACTGCTGCTTTTATATTTGAGTAAACCAACATCCATTTTTGTTGTTGTGTGACCTGCTGTAGCTCAGATGCAGGAGTAAACAGGTAGTTAATAAAGTATTTGATCTTTAGTCTTTCTAGTGCTTAATGAGGGTGATTGCCTTAATGTATCTGGTCTTCAGGGTCTCCCAAAATGAATTGGGGCCTCCCAGAAAGAAGGAAAAATTAAAAATACATCACTGAAAGCTACAATGGCAAATTTCAGCTCTGCAGATGCTACAGCAGCAGGTGCAAACCCTGAATGGGTTGGAGTCCTTACATGTGTTTGAATATGAGATATTTATCTGTTATTTCATGCTAGAAATACACACTGTAGCTGCTGAGCCCCGTGATGAAAAATAGGGATCTGCTCATAACCTTGTAAAACAGTCGGTGCTGTCATGCTGTGGGAATGATGCAGATATTCAAAAAGAATAATACAGTTTCTTTTACTTTTCTGGGTATGCATTTGTTATTTTCACTTAGAAACTCAGTTTGGACATCCATACACAGGCTTTTAAAGAAGTATTATTAAATCCTTTGCAGCATAGACCATAATAATAGGAAGTTATTTCACATATCAATACGGATGGAGCACAGTTCAAATTTAAAAGCAGGTACACTGCATATCCATTTAACAGTCACTTCAGCCAGAATTCTTTCAAAAGACCAAAAGGAACAGAACAATTTCCATGTCCAAAGCTCTTTTTTTTCTTATTGTATCTCCAAGTGCCTCACAATCAGTGGAGAACTGTCATTTTCCAGCCAACTTTAAGCCATGAGGTAACTGAGTACCTGTTCAAAGTGTTTAGTGTCAGCTCAGAAAACACAGAAAACTCCAGACAAAAGGAGAAAATTAGCATCCCCAGGAGTACAAAAAGCTCATGCAAAGCTGAAGATTCAAAAAATCTCCGTTCTAGTCTTCTAAAAAATACCCAAGAAAGGATTTTCACTAAAGTTTTGGTTGATGATATATCTGAAACTGAGTTTTCCCCAAACAGAAAATTTTATCATAGCAGAAAAACTGGCTTTTAGAATGTGTGAAACTTTTGAGGAGCCTTCAGAGCATTGCGTGTGAAGACACAGAATCAAATGAAACAGAAAATTCAAGCTTCATTTGCTGTGGGTAGATAATGCCAGAAAAACTTGATGTCTTTGTCCGAAAACACAGGATATTCCAGGAAAAGTGTTGCACACTTAATCTATGTGAGTGTGGGCACAGCATCTCCTGCCAGAACTCTGGTGAGAAGACACCAAGCAACGGGGAGGTGACAGCAAACAGCAGGTGAAGAAGTCACTGGCAGAGTTTCCCAGGAAATAGGGCTTTGGCCTCAGCTCATTCCGTGGTTTCTTTTGTGAATTGGCACAAAAGGACACCGAGTTAATTCAATTTTCCAATGACCTGAAGCTGGAGGGGATCTCCTATCAACAGAAAAATCAGGACTTCATGTCCTGAAAGCTGCATGACCTTGAAGACCGGAATTAAAAGAAAGCTGAAAGGAATTTACTAGGGAAAAAAAAAAAAAAAAGAAGTAAGATTGCATACTTGGAGACTGATCACAGGCATTTCTGTTGTGAGATGGGACATAGCAGTTGGAAAAGAGTGAGAAAGAGGACCACTGGGGTAGCACAACTGGTGGCAGGGTGACTGGGAAATACTGGTGTGATGCCAGCAAGGAGGAGGCTGAATGCAGTAGCCAAAAAACTGTTTCCAGTAGACTCAAGGAAAATTATTGGTCTGGTATAAGAGATGGAAGAGAAATTCTAGGGAAAGAAAAGATCATTTGAAGATAAAAAAACCCAAATTTGGAACAAGAAATCTGATTCTAGTTTTCCATGATTGCCTTTGAGCTGATAACAAAAAGATTTCACATTTCAAGATCGATGAAGTTTTGGAATAGTATTTTAATAGGAAATAAACAGAAAAAAATGGTTTTGTAACAACCCACCATGTGGGATTCAACTTCAGTTTCCATCTCTCACAAGAACACAAGAAGGTCTTTCTGAGCAAAGTGCTATTCTCTGTTTGAGGAACTTCTGGCTAAATGCTTCTCTTTGAATCTGCAGTGATGCAATGATGATTTCTTTTTTGGCAGATGACAGCATGGAAAATAATGGCACCTCTGTTTTACCCTCTTATAGCAGGGCCTGATGAGAAAAGACTTGCCTCTGGATGCACATGCTGGTTTCTGTGTGGTTCACCATGATCCATGCTCATGAAGTTCAGATGTTTATACCAATGACCAATGTATATTTAATAACTTAAATATACTCTACTAAATATGCTCTACTCTTAGAATCTCGCAATATATAATAATATTGGTTATATATGACCTCTTAGCCAAAAACCCCCACCTATATATTATTTCACTTGTGCTCAGCTCCTTGTTATTCTGAGTAGAGACAGAATGATTCCACAGCCTAATACTTCAATTGGGGTTTATTCCTAAAATTATTTTTTTTTTCAATTCAGTTAATTGAATTGAAATGAAATTAATTGAAAAGGGAAAGGGATTTCCCTTTTAGCTCTAATTGCCCTAAATTTCTTCAGACACTGTTCATTGCTCCTTATGGTGCTGCTTCATCTAACTCTAACTCCTGCTTCTTCTGTTACATTAAATTTGTCACTGCAGGCTTTCAGTGTGCAGAAAGGTCCTTGAAGGTTCACTTATGACAGGAAACAAACCCTGGTGCTTTCCAGGAGAGTGATCATTTGGGATTGAAGATTCTCATGTGGACTATGTAAATGTTCTCTCATTACTACTTTTAAACATGTACAAAATGAAAGGTAAATAATCTAGATTCTGTCTCTTCTCATTTAGAGGGAAATTTGTGAATCTAATGCACTTTGACACCTTTTCACTCAAATTTATTTTGCGTCCTTTGAACCTCCTCCATTTTCCTGGAACTGCTCCAGTCCCATTACCTGTTTTTTAAGACTCATTTAAGTGTTGCAAATACCTCTGGAAAGTGCAGAGACATTGCTGGGGTGCTCTTTTGACAATCTCTTTTTCCATCATTATTTCCTTATTTGACAAGCTCAAAGCCCTACTCTCATGCCCCAGTCTCCTGGGAAAAACCAGAATATTTTGAGGCAGGTTGAAAAAGTAAAAAACCTGGCCAAACATGATCCCGTTTCCATCTTTCTCTCCATCTTTGAAGGAGGGCCTGGCATGATTTCTGACTGACTTCAGCACAGCAAGAATCCTTCCTTGTCAATGTTATTCCAGGTGAGACCAACTTTCTAACGGCTTTATTTTAGCAGGATGACACCAAGAGGAATGTTATTTATGATGGAAATAGAAAATGTGGGCTCTGGTTCAGAGTAAAACCAGGAAGATGGGTCCTATTTCGCTCTTTTGTTTTGAGGGATAACTCATTTGGACCTAGTTTCAAAGGCAAGTTTTAATTAAAAGCACATTGTGCAGATTTGTAAGAAAGTGGCTAACTGAGAGAAGGTCAGCTGCCTTGAAAGAAGCAAGTCATGGGAAAATTGTGC
Source organism: Lepidothrix coronata (assembly GCF_001604755.1). Taxonomy (NCBI): domain Eukaryota; kingdom Metazoa; phylum Chordata; class Aves; order Passeriformes; family Pipridae; genus Lepidothrix; species Lepidothrix coronata. The sequence continues at coordinate 1,857,873 of NW_016690336.1, read as the reverse complement.
TATTATGGGTTACATAAGCATAACAAAGCTTTCATCTATAATTACGATTAAATTTGTCCCCTTTGAATAGACTACATAGCTCTACTGGCCTTCAGGGCTTTAGTTAACATGGGGTTTGACTTTTTGCTAGTGAAAGATACTTCCCAATCAGCAAAGAATATAATGAGATCCAATTCACTTTCAGTGGGCAGGAGAGAGAATAGAGTGCAAAGGCAAAGGAACATTAAGACAGCTGAGCACAAATTGCACCAGATAAAGGTCAGCTGGTGTTCCAGGACAGACCAAATTTAAGCCCAGAAATCCTTTGTTTGTTTACAAAACACTGAAGGAGGACGTGTCCTGCAATGACTGCTGAAAAAAAGGGGCATTGCTTGTCATCTGTGAGGAGCAGACAGGTCTTGGGCAATATGTAATACTCAGAGAGAGGAAAATGATTGCTTATCATAGTTGTACCGAGGAATGCATTAATCTTACGGGTTCAAAGGTTGGAAGCAAGATGAGCATCACAGAGACCAACCATCAGCTGTGGAGAGCGAGGTAACAGAAGCAGAAGGCTGAAGTCTGGAAAATGGAAAAAGTGTCATCACATGTCAATACAAATCCTAGAATCATAGAATATGCTGAGTTGGAAGGGACCCATCAGGATCATTCAGTCCAACTCCTGGCCTTGCACTGGACACCCCAAGAGTCACACCATGTGACTGAGAGTATCAGCCAAATGCTTCCTGAACTCTGGCAGGCTTGGTGCTGTTACCACTGCCCTGGGGAGCCTGTTCCAGTGCCCAAACACCCTCTGGGTGAAAACATTTTTCATAATATCCAACCTAAACCTTCCCTGACTCAGATTCATGCTGTTTCCTCGAGTTCTGTCACTGGTCACAAGAGTGACGAGCTCTTTAAGGATGACACGGAGCTCCTGGAGCGAGTCCAGCAAAGGGCTAAAAAGATGAATAGGGGACTGGGGCATCCCAGTTACAAGGAAAGGCTGAGGGAGCTGGGCCAGTTCAGCCTCAAGAAGACTGAGAAGGGACCTCATCAATGTCTGTCGGTGTCTGAAAGGAGGATATCAGAATCCAGCTCTGCTCAGGGGTGCCAGTAAATAAGAGGAACGGGCAGAAACTGATGCACAGGATTCCACCTGAACATGAGGAAGAACTTCTTTAAGGTGAACACTAGAACAGATTGTCCAGAGAGGGTATGGAGTCTCCCTCACTGGGGATATTCCAGAACCATCTGGATGCAATCCTGTGCCACGTGCTCTGGGATGACCCTGCCTGAGCAGGGAGGTCAGAGCAGATGGACCACTGTGCTCCATTCCCAATGCACTGCTGTGATTCTGTATGTGCTACTGGACACATTCAAAATAGAAGAAAGGGTTAGATGGACTTCTGACTGTAGTTATTTTCATGTTGTACTGTAATAAGCAAGACCAGGAGAGTTCCTATACATGTATATGTATATATAGGACTAATCTTTGATGTCCTTCACTGAGACACATTTGTTTTGGTTCTGCTCAATTCATTCAGCTGTCCAAGTGTCCACTGAATAAGACCTGGTATTAATGCAGGCTTGAAGCTGGACATTGTCTCTGAAGCATGTCTTACATGCTGCTCTTAGTAGCTTTTCCTTTCAAACCCTTTTTTTTTTTTTCTTTTTCCAAACTGACAATTACACTAGTGAGTCAAAGTGAAGTGGTTGAAACAAGTTACATCTGAAAACTTGGCATGACCCCATTCCACCTGAAACAGAAGTACAGACATTGTCCTGCTGACTGGATATGAAGAATGAAGTCTAAGGTTTATTCAAAACAAGTGGCATTCAATGAAAGCATCATTAGCTCAGGTGGAGCACTATGCTGAGCATCTTTACTGATAAAATAGTGACTTGTGGAGCAAACTTCTTTATTTGCAGTTATTAGTATGTCCAAAGCAAATGCAGTAAAATTCTGTGTAACTGATGTCTTTTTATGGGTTGTAGTAAATCTCAAATATTATCTTTCCCAGACCAGGATATGGAGACATTGCTTCCTGCAATTATTTTGCCCCAGGATTATAAATCTGTTAATTATTTCTATTTTACCAGTTAGGATAGTTCAGATTGTACTGTAAGTTTTGAAGGAAAACATCACCTAAAGAACAAATAATCCCCTAAATTTTACCAGTGGTACATGATCAGGCAATTAATGATTGTACTGTTATAACGCTTTTCTGGCCCATTAAAGTTCTCTAGAGAGGATCATCGCCTTTTATCCTCAAAACATACTCAGGTTCACATCATCTTTCAGACAATAATGTGTTGATTTCTATATTTATTTATTTTTAAGATTTTTTACTTCCCTGGAGATTTTCTAGCTCCTGCCATAAACTACAAAGAAATAAGGATACTGTTGTCCTTTATTAAATATCACAGAGCTAAAAATCTGTTTATCATATTTATTACATGAATTATAAAATATTAAAAGGTACTTTCCCCCTCTTAAATATTACAGTAGATAAGTAGACTAAGTGATGAATAAATCCTGGTTCTGGGGACACATGTGCTTAACTTTACAGATAAATTCAAGGGGACCACCTGTGCATATGTTTTTTAAGACTGGAAGCTTAATGTGCCATACAAGCACAGCTGAAACCTTTCAAGGAACAAAACATGGAAGTGTGTTTTCCCAACAGGTCTATTTTCCCTAATGCCTGCTGTCATTTGCTTTGAAGAGTAAAAAATGGCTCCTTGAAAATGCATTCTCAGATTGGAGATTTAATGTCTGGGATGTGCTTGCTGCCTGTGCACTTTCATCATCTGGAAACGGCATGAAAACACTATTTTGTGCGCAAACATCTGGGCAAACATCTGCTGTGTTTCATCAGAGATAGTGCATAGACCAGCTCCCTGAGCTCTTCTAGCCCAGTTTCCACTACTTGAGCAAACAGCTAATTTGTGGTTGAATATCAAAGCAAAATATTCCACGTGTCTTTCCCAGTAGTATTTTTCCCCCTCAGTTACTCTTGGTCTTTTTCCATATTAAGATTGCAGTGTTTATTTTTACCTGCAACCCGAAGAGTTAGTGCAGACTATTAACCTACAGAGTCCATTTTTTTGTGTCTTTGTCTCATTCAAATGATAAAGTTTGACTTTAAACTTTGGAAGTACTTCTGCAGTGATTCTTGGAAACCTATGGCATTGGAACGGGATTATATTTTTGCATCAAAATAATCCAAAACCAGGATTTCCAAGACATGCATTGCAACAAGCTGGAATGGGAATTGGAAAAGAGAGTATATGGGTCTTTGTTGCTTCTAGTAATTGAGTGTATTTCTGCCTTTGCTTCTCACACTTACAATATATGGCTTAGGAAAAGAATATGTATTTGTTTGAAGGGCATATTTATATAAACATGATTCTGCAAATATTAGCACGGCTCAGAGTGATAACATTAATCCAATTCAGCTGGTCATGACTTCTGAATATTTGAAGTTAACTGGACCAGAAAGATTAAATAAAATCGGAATAATGTTGCTGCTTTATATCTGCTTAAAATAATCCAGGATATAGGCTTAATCAAGGCTAGGATTTTAGGTGATGGGTTTGTGTATGTATGAGGCAAAAAAAGATCCTGAAACAACAATGACAAAGCTGCTTTGAGGGTCCACCGCTACCTTTCTACTGTGCACTGTAAATACAAATTAAATTCTGCCTTCATTTTGTGAAGGTTGGTGTGTTTCCCTCCCCTTCCTTCTTTTCAGCTGAATAGCTGATTTTATCCCAGGGCCAACTTCCAGTCCAGGAAGACCATTACCTCCCACAAAACACGGATTTTGCTCTGTGAATCTGATCAGAGCAGTAATTAACTAATTCAGCTCAGGACTTAGATCCACACATTTTGTCCCACGCAGCTGTTCGGGGTTGCTTTTGATCAGGGGAAGGGGAATTGGAATTGCTCTTCAGCTGCATTTTTGGTAGGAAATCACTTAGGGCCAAACTGCAGGCAGGATAAAGCAAGAATTGTGATGAACTTTTAGTTTTAGGACAACCAAGGCATTGTCAAATAGCAGTGCCAGAGAGGTGCTTCAACCACACAAAATATCCATGTTCGTGGTGGCTCTGACTCACACGGAATCATCCTTATTTATGGGGATAACAGGTATTATTAACAAATGTCCTGAAGGTGGCCAAAACAGGAGGGGTTTCAAGAAACATGTGCATCTGGGATTAATGAATTTCCACAGTCATATTTTGTTTCAAAATGATCATTTGATCGTTTAGACCATGCAAAATTTTCAGTACTGGATTTTTCCTGTGACCATGAGACATATAAAGCAGAAAAGCCACATATCACAGAACTGCCAAGGGCAGTAGCAGAAAGAAAGTCAGTTCTGTACTTAGAGCCAAATAAAGGAAGTTCTAAATTGTTTTTAGAGGAGAATCTACAAGACAGATTTCTGTAAATACAATAAAAAAGTCCTCGTAGTGAAAACAGATTTACTGCTGGGAAAGGCTGTTGGTTTTGCCAAGAGCCATGAAATTCCAGATGAGAAAATAAAATAATAATTATAATAATATTATCACATTATTAGATATTTTAAAAAATTTATTATATTATTATTATTATTATGTTTTAATTGATGATGATCATAATGATAATGAAACAATTGTACAGTGTCACCACTGCAAGATAGATTTACTTCTTTTTTTTTAAAAACCAGTGAAATTAGACATGTGAAGAAATAAAAAACTACAGATGTCCTGCTCAACAGTTAATGGAATCAAAATCCAAAGTAAAAAGATAAAGCAAAAATAAAGGGCCTTAAGGTTGCAAGTTGGCTTCAAACTGAAGCTTGAACTGCAGTTCAAAGTGGAAAATGTGGATTTATCTCAAAAGGCCACAGATTAAGATCTGCCACCGACCCTGAAGACTTTACACTCAAAGTAAATCAATATGAGAGTCTCTCTGGGAATTTCTTAGTTCCCCTGCAAGAAGCCTTACGATAATAAAAAATGCCGTGGGGCATTTTGAGTGAACTTCCAGTTTAGAAATAAATGATTCAAACTCTGTTTTCTGTTATCCAGCAATAAATCCATCGTAACTCTTTTGATAAAAACTTGGCTCCTGTGTCATCACTGTTATCTGAAATGTTAACAAACTATGATGTTTCCAGGTTGTAACAAAAGTTGTAGAAAAAGCCCTCTCCTGACAGTAAATCTGGGAAGATTAACTAGCAAGTCCTTAAATTGTTGGCCTAACAGTTTCAATTTCTGGACAAAAATAAAATAAGACAGAAATAGAGAAACTAAAGTAAAATTTCTAACTGAACGAGACTGATTTGTGAGCTCTCTCTCTGCCCAAATGATATAAATAGAGACAATTTGCTGGCTTTAGATAAATGCAGACTTCTTTTTTACTTCATCAGTGGTTATATGGCTGTCCTGAAAAGTGTCAATTTGACAGCCCTGGACACTATTTATTCCCAGATCACATTAATCACTCACACTCATTTGGTTTTGTGGTACAATTCACAAGATACATGTAAATTTTGGGCTACTGCTCTTGCAACGCTGATGGCAATGAGAAAAGGGATTTTGCCAGTAAGTTTGTCCAATCCCAAAATTTTGCTTAAAACAACTCCTGAATATGGGACAGAATCTCAATAAAACTAAAGAAAGGTCATTCATAGGACCACAAAATCATTTAGGTTGGAAAAGGCCTCTAAGACCATCAAGTCCAGCTGTTAACCCAGCACTTCCATCTTCACCACTAAACCTTGTCCCCAGCTGCCACTTCCAGTTATTTTTTGAACACTTCCAGGTATTGTGGTTCCACCACTCCCCTGGGCAGCCTGTTCCAAGCCTGGCCACTCTTTGGGGAAGACATTTTCCCCAATATCCAACCTAAACCTCCCCTGGCACAACTTGAGGCTGTTTCTTCTCATCCTCTCCCTCGTTTGAGCTCCCAACCTCCATCAAGCTTCCTTGAATGGTTCACTGGGCTTCCATTTGCTTGTTATAAAATGGAAATAATCATATTTCCTTTCCCTTACTCACTTCCTTTGTAAACATTGATTTCAAATTTGTATGAAGACTGTTCCCATAACACCAGTGCTATGGATGCACCCACTGCAGTGGCTGATGGAAGCAAGGAACATATATCCAGCCTCAAAACTATCTTTACACTCATGAAGCCTCGCAGCAAAACACAATTGCCAAAAGGGAAAACAGAAGAAGGAACATAAAATCGTAATGGACAGGAAAAAAGGGGATGTGGGGGGGTAAGCATTAAATATCAGAACAACCATCAGCAAATAATAAGTTGTTGGCATAAGCTGTAATGTGGCACACAGCCATCTGAGCTAAGGACTCCAAAAATAAGCTGCAGGGGAAGAGCTACCCTTGAGATCATTCCAAGGAAGCTTGTAATGATTTAAGGATCTCAATGTCCCTCAGAAGGACAGGACTTCAGACCATCTTCAGCAAAAAAATTGTCTTTATTCCCACTCGAGAGGACATGTATATGTGTTTTTGGGGGATGAGGAGTGATAATTGAGAAAGATACAGGTACCCAATGCCAACATGTGGCTTGGTCACACACACTAATCCCTCAGGAATTAAGCCTGCAGGTTAGAAAACCTATTTCCTGGGGACTTATTTTGTGCACTGGGTTATTTCCACTAGAATGCCATTCATTTTTTAGCAGGTTGACAGAAGAGGCACCAAAGGAACTGGCAGAGGAGAGGCACAGGCACAACTGGAGCAAAGCCAGGAGATGCTCACAGACATGGTGCTGCCTGTCTCACCACGACCATCCTGCTTCTCCAGGAGATTATTCACAGAGGAAGACGTGTTGGGATGCTACATTAAAACTTCAGAGCAAGTCAAGGGGGACAGACTCTGTGTTTCTCAGAGGCAACATCTTTTCCCAGTCCGATGCTCATTTTCTTTGTCAGGCTGCAGGCGCGGTGTCCCACGTGCACACTTGGCTCTTCCTGTCCACTGAAGCACTAACATGGGGAGTTTAAAATATTAATGCACTTCTAAAAAAAATAAGGACAAACCCAGAGAGGCTTCAACAGGTGCTTTTTGCTTTTTTTTTTCGTATCTCATTTTGGACAAGCAGAGTCTGTGGAACACCTTTGTCTCTAGAAGATATCACTATTCAGTTCTTGTGCAGAGTGTTAAGACAGAATCACAGAATGGTTTGGTTGGAAGGGACCTTAAAGACCACTTAGTTCTCCACCCCCACTGCCACAGGCAGGAATGCCACCCACTGGACCAGTTGCTCAGAGCCTCATTCAGCCTGGCTTTGAACACGTCCAGGGCTGAGTCTTCCATCCAGTTTAAACACATCAACAAAATCTCTTACCCACGTGTTTGTTGCAAAGCTAAAATGTGGGCCCAAAACTGCCTCTCTCTAGTATGTTTTTGAGAGCCTTTGATGAACACAATAAACGATGGGGAAAAGAGGTTACTCTGCTGTTACACCAGCTCAGGTGGGAAGGGATGCATGGAGGAGGTTTGGGATGATGAACCAGACACGTGGGAGGTGCTGCTTGCTCACAGTTGGGAGTGTTTGGGTAGGTGTTCCAAATGAAGAACAAGTGGAAATTAGAATTTTGTACATCAGTGACTTGAGGGAGAAAATGGGTGTCGGTTTGTGGCAGTTTAAATACGACCCCAAATTACAAACTTGAAAGCCTTAAATACTTTTAAAATAGAATTAAATCACATTACACAAAGGTAGTATAGTGAGATTCCAAGGGATGGAAAGTCTTTGCTGTACCTACATGACAAAATGTGCTAAAAAAGTGGCAGTATGCCCAAAGAGCCCCTTCTGAGAAAGCACGGGAAAGAAAGGAGGATACTGCAAATTTACACTGAAAAATCGAGCAAGTTTATTGTACCACTTTAAAATAACACACTGTAGGGCCTCTGCAGGACATGAATTTCAAGTGTTTTTCAGCAGTGGATGTCTGCTAAACAAAACAGTGTTATTCCTGAATATATTTGGATAAGTAAATGAAACAGTTATTATGACTCTGGTACCCAGAGAGTGTTCTCGCTGGAGGATTTCATCCAGAAAGGCTGAATACAATGTACTGAGAAATAGCTGCAGCCAGATGAGAGCAAAACAGCAACAAAGGAAGGCCAGGAAAATTGGAAGATGAAAGCTTCGTGGCAATACAACTGTCCTGCTTCTCTAAGCCAGCTCATCTTCAAAGCAAACTGAAAGCAGGTGAGCAGGAAAGCTCAGGACCCTGAGCTTTGCTGCTCCTCCCCAGATGGGAGGGAGTGGGTCCATCAGCCTCCCTACCCTGACCAGGGCTCACTCTTCTTCTCACCTGAGGTATTTGAAGGATTTCAGCTCCCACAAGGCCAGTTTTTATTTTATTCCATGGCTGAGAAACCAACTCGTGGGGAGGTCGGTTGACTCCTGAGACAGCAAAGCTCCTCATTCTTGAAGAATGTAACCCTTCTTCCAGCACTCTCTGTCCTGGAAAGTTAGCCAGGAAGATACAGATTTAAATATTTAATGGAACTAAATATTTAATCCAGTTTAATACTCACCTTTTCTCTGCTATATTCCATTTCTTCATTCCTTCTCTGTTTCATGTGCTCATTTTTCTGCTTCCTGTATCCTCTCAAGTAGTTTCTCTCCCTGCAACCCCTGGTAGGTTTATACTATTTTTGCCCTGTCAGTCATAGTACTGCTGCTTCCTTCCCTCTTTTATCTACAAACCAAGTAACTTGGAACGTTTTCCATCACACACTGACTTGATGAACAGGAATTCTTGAGACACAAAACCTCTAATCTGCTCTAAGTATTCCCCCTCTCATACTGGTTTCCAATTTGGGACTTATTTCATCCCTGCATGGCTCAGTGATCTAAAAGGGGCACAAGAAGCTGCCATATCTTGTGTGATGGGATGATTATGCCCAGAGAAGCTGTGGCTGCCCCATCCCTGGAAGTGTCCCAGGCCAGGCTGGACAGAGCTTGGAGCAACCTGGGATAGTGGAAGGTGTCCCTGCCCATGGCAGGGCATGGGACTGAATGATCTTTAAGGTCCCTTCCAACCCAAACCATTCTGTTTCTCTGTGAGTTGGGTGGTCCCGACACCACGGCAGCACTTCCAGAGGGACCAGCTCCAGGTGCTGTGTGAGTGGTGGAGATGTGAGCACGTTTTTGCAGAGGGCTGAAGAGCTGCTGCTACTTGAGATCCTCTCCTGAAGTCTCCCAGTCACTGCTGATGCCCAGTGGTGTCAAAAGGCTGCTCTGGAAATCACTACTCTCCCTCTTCCCTACAGGGATAATCAGATGAGGAATGAAAAATCAGATTAGGGAATGAAAAAATCATCAAATTCCAGAACAGGCAGGAAAGGGAAGCAATTTAGAATCACAGAATGGTTTGGGTTGGAAGGGATCTTAAAGATCATTTAGTTCTAACCCTTCCCTCCCTCCCACTTTGATTATATACAGATGACAGGTCCCACAAGTAAGGTAACACTGGAAGAAGGAAGGTGTCAATGTCCTCACTAAAGCAGAGGTTTAAAAAACCCTGACACAAAGATGATCTGAAAGTTAACACTTGCTATTTTTTACAACTAACCTTGGAGATAGTTAAACTTTCACCATTCATGTTTATTACCATTTTTACAGACTTTCAGTTGAGTTCTGAAAGCAACTTGGAGAAAAGGGCTGGTTAGTTGTCACGAAAGTGAAAGACTCTGTCCTTACTTCTCTTTTATTCCTCTGAGAGTGATCCTATAATTTTTGAAGTCCTAGATTGGTGTCAACAACCTATTTGTTTGGGGCTTTTCTATCTTCCAGACTTCTCCTATGGTCTCACCCACTCAAAGACAAACAAAGGCAGAGGTGTTCAATTCCAGAAGTTTTTCAGCTACAGCATTTCACCAACCTGTCCTGAATAATTGGGCTTTAGTCACCTGATGTTATGTTTCAATTCCCTGGACTTCTACATGGAAACACAGTGAATAGTCAGTAATGGACAAAGACTTTTCCTGCTTCCAGCTAAATCAGTCCATCCACAGCTGAACAGGAGTGTTTGTATGAAGAACAATTGTTCCTTAACCCCCTGACTTAAACAAAAAATTCATCTACACAAAGAATTACAACAGCAAAATACAAAAAAAAACAAGCAAGTCTGACCTGAGCAGCTGTGAAGAATTGGGGTATTGTTCATTTTGGATATTTGTAACCAAGGCATGCAGAACTCTCCCATTTGTCCCAGATTTTTTGTCAAAGAGAAACTCAAGCAGGCTTTGCTGGGAGCTTCAAAAACATTTCCATGACATGGAGGTTGGATTTATGGCCCAAGGATTTGCTTAGCCTTTCCACAGAAGCAGGCAGTGTTAAAAGCAGTCCAAAACTAACCCTGGAGCTCCAACAAACAGCACAATATAACTTTTTCCCAAGCCAGGGCATTGTGCAGGGTGTAAAGCATTGGGCACATGCTGCCCACTGGCACTAACAGGGACAGTAAGGGACTTCTCTAGCCCACTGAACCCTGTAAAATGTGTTTTTATTATCCATCCTGGAATGTCTCAGAACCTGATGTGAGTGTGTAGCTAAGCATTGTTTTACTTCTCTTGGACACTGGGAAACTTCCCTTCACCTTCATGTATAAAATACAAGTTTCTTCCATCAGGGTTAGTCTTTTTGATCCTGGTTTTTACAGTGCTGGTCACCCCTGGTTTCTGAGCAGGCTGCTCAAGTCCTACAACACGACAGATGATTGTTCCCATTAAGTCCCATTCCTGATTCAAAGGGGGCTTTGACAGGCAAGTTCTTTTTTCGTCTCGGTGCAATCAGTTTGGAGCAATTGTGTTGGAAAGGGTTTTAAAAACCAGGCTGGAATCAGCACGTCTGTGAGACATCACAGAAGATGACAGCCAATGGCCAAAAAATAGAGTGAACTTTATTTTGCTCTCAATAGTAGGACGCTAGAGGGAGTGTCTGTCCTTTTCCTGCCAAAGACTTCTTGGAAGACTAAAGGGAAATAATTTCCTGCAAGCAGTGAGTTAAACACAATTCCTATTTAATAACACAGAATCATTTGAGGTGCATAAACACAACACTGAGTCATAACACTGAATTATCACCATGACCTCTGGTCTGGCTGCTTCTCCCACAGTCAGTGTGTGGTTCTCTCCTTCCCCCTGTTTTCCATCCTCAGGTAGGATTTTACCCTGGCCTATTCTCACTCTCCTGTACTGTACTGAACTCCTCTTTCTGCCTTAAATAATTGTAACAAGAAACTGAGGTTCTACTCTATTCATCTGGTCAGTCAGGTCAGCTGATAATCCAAAATAAGTCTTTAAAAAATCTGCAGAACATCATAAAGCAGTAGAGATGCAAAATTTGTAACTTTTAAATTACAGAGGGCAAGTAATAGTTTTGCAGATATGAACATGATTGTATATACATTCATTTAGACATATTTTATTTACATACAAGGCTGATTTTACAGATGTATATTATACATTAACATGTAAAGTATCCAAAAAAACCCCAACTTTTTCAGACTGAGGATGTATTTCAGTGCATTTTCCCCGTTTTAACCTGATGCATGGCTAAAAGTCAGGGTGAAGCAGATATTTATCTCATAGTTGCTAGATGCCAAATAGCTCTTTGACCTCCTCTTTGTCCTGCAAACAACATTATGAGCAGAACCCATTAAAAAAAAGGGAGAGTAGCAAATTTCAAGCTCCCTCTGCTGTCACAAGGGCCGTGAACTCAACAGCTACATAAAAAGGAACTCAGAGAGAAGAGGAAATTCCTTAACAAGCACATGCCAGTAATTTGAGAGGCTAATTGGTGTAGAAAGCAACATCCCAAAAGTTCTGGGAGAGATTAGATGGAAATTAATTAAATTGATTTAAAACACGTTGAAAAATCAGTGATCATAAGTGACAGTCTTGGGTTGGCCCATGAAATAACTGATTAAGTGGAATAAATGCAATTGGATCTGGATAACTAAATCACAGAGAGCCAAAAGGGGAGGGATTAGAAAGTGATTAGGCTAATCTTGAAGGGCAAATTAAATGAGAAGAACTTTCCAGTCCTTAAATGCTGTCACTATCTTTGTTAGTGGGAACAGTATTTGTTTTTGAAGAAGTGGGGCATAAGAAAGAGGTGCACAAACTAATAAATTATTGAGCAAGTGAAGTCAAAACACTCCTATATGCCCCCTCTCTTACAACAAGGAAAAGGAAGGAAAGCAAAGCAATCAGACTGCAACAGATAAGTTGAAATATTTCATTAGAAGTATTCACAGTATCTTGAGCTCCCGAACTGTTGCAGAATTCCAAGAAGGATTAGAAACTCATATAGACACTGCAAGCAGGGAGAATACTGCAACATGAGGGGGAAAAGGGTGTTAGAGGGGCCCTTAAAGGTTAGATGAATCACTCTCAAGAGTTAGGAACAGCTATATCTGTCTCATCTTCTTAAATTGCCTTACCTCAGAAAGAGTTTACCAGTTTCTGTGTAACAAAGATCAGCCCGTTCTTCTGTAAAGCTCCATGTTACAGCTTTCACCATCCTTGGAAGAAATAAAACTGGGTAACACAGGACACTGTTGTTCTCTCCTGTCAGGCAGCTGGTTCTTGGAGAGCAGATACACCTTTTACAGGTGTGCACAGCAATGGCCGTAACTCCCCTCTGGATATATGAGCTGGGAATTCACAAGGTCATCACATTCAGAGAGGCTGGCATTTAAATAAAAATGAGATAATGGTATCCATAAAAGGTTTACAACCTTTTCAAATTGGCATAAAGAAATAATAGGGAGCATGCAAAACTTACTGCAGTGGGACAGGCAGCCCACAACAGCTTTTGGAACCAGCCTTTGAAAATACCTCAGCTTTTGCTGTCATGTCATTTTGCCCCTTCTTTCCTGGAGGTTTGTGAGTGCACACAGCCACTGCAGGAGAAAATGCTGTGTCTCCAAGTGCCACCTGAGAGCCATTACTCACAGGACTGAAGAGTCAAACCTAGGAGAGCACTACAGACTTCAAAAGCCAGGAATACAGAGACGGAAAAAGAAAAGGAGCTGAAACATGACGCTCTTCAAACAGGCTCAAAACTCGTGATAAGATATGACTTAGAGCCCCACAGAGGCTTCAGTCAATGCCAGGATCTTCTTGTGCTCAAGTAAAGTACAAATAGGCACAAAGAAAAGAATCTTCCCCAAAACTGCAAAAAGCCCAAGGTGACAAGTCAAACATACAGCGTGTGGTGACACTCAGAAAGAACCTACAAGTACCACCAGAGCTTACTCACAAGCAAGTTACTCACTGATTGTAAATCTATGACCAGAAATCCTCATCCCCACCTCTGGAGCTCTGTTAACTCACAGATGAGTAATGCAGAGAGATGTGATGAAAGGATTGGCCAATGTTTTGCAGACCATAGAGGGAGAGGAGCCATCTCTGAGGTGTAGATCTGAACAAACCTGCTTGATCAACTATTTATTTGCTGCCCTTCTTTGGACTCTACATCTTGGTGTTTTACCATAGAGGAGCAAGTCTAGTTTAGGGAACCAGCCCTCACGCCATTCCTCCAACTGAAGTGCAAGAATAGCCCTACGTGGCTGCAATTCTAGTTAAAAGTTTGAGTGAACAACAGAAACACCTCTTTGGATGATGAAGGATCCAACCTGGAGCAGCTGACACTTTTGGAAGCACCGTCACCTTTATCAACACAAAGAACAAGAGCAGAGTTTTAAAGAAAGCTGCCTGAATACTTTTTCCCCACCATATATCACCTTTACTATAGAGAATAAAACAATCTTCAGTGAAGTTTCTAAGTCTGAGTTATGTAACTTGATGTAAAATCCAAACAAGTTGAAGTTAATGGAGTGCAGAGTTTTCCCAAAACACAGCAAGTAAAAACCTCAGGCTCCTCTGTAACCACAACTCTGCTTGCAAACATAAATGAAAATCTGCCTTCTGAGCAGAAATCTGTCTGACATTCCTGGTTTCATGTTAAAACTGCCTGAGAACACCTGAGTGAAGAGAAGGTGGTTTTCATGGCCAGCAATGCTAGGTAAGTATGGTCACAACAGGTGACTTACCTACAGAAAGCGGGGCACAGAGCAGATGAAATTAAATTGGAAGCATCTTGAATAATCAAAGTGGGAATTTCTGGTTCAATAAAAGGGAAAGTTTTTGATCTGTGATCAAAATCAAAGTTTTTAGAGATTGTGGGGGAAAAAAAAAATTTGGATACAAATGTAAATTAGGAACAAAGATATATGATGCCTTATTGTTCAGTCTGTTTTGACCTCATTTTATATGTTCAGGGGCAGGAAAATACAGAAGATTCTGAAGGAATAAGCTACATATCTTTTCAAAAACTACACATCTCTTCAAAAAAAAGGAGCAGTATGTTAAAGAATTATTTTAAAGCCTGATATGATTTTAATCAGAGAAACAGTAGAAAACAGGGCTGGCAGAGAATCAAGAGATCATCCCAACCACTACCTGAAAAATGCCAGCCTGGTATTTAGCAGAACCTGAGGCAAACACTTTCACACTCTTCCCCATTCTGTTTTTTGTGGGCAGTGGTGCAATTTCTCACCACACAGTCTCTTCTAGCTCTTAACTCTCCTTCCTCCAAGAAAAACCTCCTGGGTAGAGAGTACAAATGACTCTTGCTGTTATTTAAACAACTTCTTTTTCCCACATGTAGCGAACAGGAAGAAGCACATTTTTACCTCTGCTACCTTTAACTCAGTGGAAGACACTTGTCACATCTTCTCTCAATCTTCTTTAACAACCACAGCTTCAGGGTAATTTTCTAGACACTTGCATTGCTTTTTAAAATGCCTGTGATGTGCACAGTCCAAATGTAGCTCATCTCATCCAACCACACAACAACAGCATCTGCATTTCAGCTCATTACTGTGATCTCTTTGTAGTCAAGGGAGACAAACACACGGACCTGGAGCTCTCTGCTGACACAGACACCAAGAGGTGTTTGCTCACACAGAGGTGTCTGCATTGCAGAAGAGGGATTCATCTTTCTAACAGCTGCTTGGCACTACCCAAGGTGTTTCAGAGCATATCAGACACCTGCATGGAGTGGGCAGATGTGCCCAGCCTGTGGGATCTCCTGTGCTATTCTGCCTTGTTCACAAAATTCCCGAAAATGTTTTGGCCCTCTTTATGTTGGTTCTTCAATAAATTCTAACTCCTTCTCCCATATGAACTGCTGCTAAAGCACGGGTTTTTTTATCACCCTGTGATAGAAAGATGGTTTCAGAGCCCCAGAAATTTAGGAGCTCTGAGCCTTCTAATTTCTTCCCAACTTTACCTAAAGTCAGTAAGGTCATGGCACATGCTATAGCCTTTTGCACTAGTGCCAGCATGTTCTTTAGCATCAACAGCTCCTTTTATCTTCCCTGCTGTTGTTCTCCTCAAAAGCATAAAAAGAGAAATTGTATCCTTGCTCAGGCCTTGTTGTCAAGTAAATAAGGTAGCTTTCCATATTCATGCATATTTTTATAGTGATTTTCACCTCATTTCCATTATACCAGTTCTTCAGTATTTGTCCCATGTTTAATGTCCTTGCCTTTTCTGTGTTAGTCATGTTCCCCACTTCTTGATAATACAACTGTCACTCTAAAATGGTGTGACCCACCTATTTGGAGAATTTTCTTCTATCACTGTTCTGCCATTTTCTGTACTGTCATTCCTATTTTTTCATCCTCTTATTCCCTTTATGTGTTTTTGTTGCAAACTAAGGCAGAATATTTATTTTGTTTTCTACCCCTATTCAACATAACTTGTAGGTCTATCTGCACTGAACAATCTTTTATTCCTTCCTCCCTTTCTTTTACTCGTAGGACTGAAGAACCTTTGCTAAACATACACTTGGCAATTTACATTACAACTGTATCCTTCTTGACCCCAAGATCTTATCATACTTTGAGGATTAGTGCTTTTTCAATATTCCTTCTAAGCTTTTTATTCATTTTTTTAGAGCTAATTATTCAGGGAAAGGAGCCTGGAATCCTTCCTTCCTGTGCTTCTTTTTGCTTAAGATACCAATTCCTTATTACTTGTGCATTTTTGGCTGGAAGGAAATCTAGAAATCTTCTCTATGAAAGTCTTCAAACTTTTCAGAGTTAACACCACTAGGCACTTCTTTCAGCCATCAACATTTTTGCTTTGGAATTTCATATCTTATTTGCAGTCTGTTTTTATCCCTGCATAAATGTCCCAGACATCACCGCTGGTTTCTGGCTCGAGTCACGCTGAGCTTCTTGTCAACCAACACCCCCAAATCCTTCTCCCCAGGGCTGCTCTCAATCCATGCACCACCCAGCCTGTGCCTGTGCTTGGGATTGCCCTGACCCAGGTGCCAGACCTTGCCCTTGGCCTTGCAGTAAGTCACAGCTCACGATGCTCTAAAGACAGCGAGGACAACTCTTACAGCCCAGGCGATACCTGTTCTGCAGCATTAGGTGCTTATGACATTTTATTCTTATTTATTATCCTTTTCCTTGCTTGAAACAGAAACAAGCCCTATGGCAGGCTGGCAGGGGATCTACACAAGAACTTCCCTATTTTCTTCTGTGGAAAAATCATATGAAAAATATCAAAGTGGCAGCCTGAGGGGACAAACCACCTACTACCTCTTCTCGCTTGCCTTCCTCCTCTGAACACAGCAGGTTTCAACACAGTCCAGAGGAACATTGTTTTTACAGCAGAACAAAATAGGGACAGATGGGTGATGAAGTAAATAATCAGAAAAACAGAGCAATAATATGGTTATTGTTCACCTGCTGGTTACTTCACAGCTTCACCAGAATGTGCATCTAGAAAGCAATGAACTCCCAGGTTCAATGAACCTCTCAGTAACAAGATCACAGAGTTTCACCTGTGCTCGTCTGCAAGTTCTCTCTATCCCAGCACAGACCCTCTTCTGGAATTATTTATGACCTGTAAAGTTAAACAGCACACTCCAGAACAGTGATCTCCACTGATTTTTCACCTAGTTTGGGTCAGAAATTCTGTCATCAACCTGGTCACCCTTGGTTAACGTAACCTTCTGCAAAAACTGAGTATCATTTGTTTCCTTCTCTATGACTTTGAGCTCACAGACATTTGAGTACACAGATATTTGAGTTGTTGATGAGTTTCTCATTTAAAAGATGTGTGGATGTGGCACTCTGGGACATGGCTCAGTGGTGGCCTTGGCAGCGCTGGGTTCATGGCTGGACTCGATGACCTCAGAGACCATAAATAAAACTCACCA
Organism: Lepidothrix coronata; assembly: GCF_001604755.1. NCBI lineage: Eukaryota > Metazoa > Chordata > Aves > Passeriformes > Pipridae > Lepidothrix > Lepidothrix coronata. Next base: position 1,840,607 of record NW_016690336.1, on the reverse strand, counting down.
CGAATGTAGGTTTCACTGTGGGGATTGTCTTCTGATTAAAAATGTTTCTCCTTATAAGGAGAGGGAAACCAACAAAAACAATCAAAAACTGCACAGGTAAAGGAAGTTTCATAGTCATCCATGCTGATGCCCCCAGAATAAAGTTTGCACCACATCACTTGTGCATGAAACCTCATCATTTTGACTGGAACCAGAACACCTTTGGAAAAAAGCATCCAGTCTTACAGATTTTTTGGGTAAACAATTCACTTCAAACAACATTTTGTGGACAGAAAGTCTTTCTGCTTCGTGAATTATACAGAGGGATTAGACTTTGTAATTGAAGCATAGATTTCTACTATTTGAGCCAACACAATTATTCATTTGTTTAATGTCAGAAATGTCAAGTTCTTAACCTGCATGTGAACCAATTGCTAGACCAAGCTCACATTATTTTTTCAGTAACATTGCTCACCTAAGTTTTATTAGTTTTTGTGAAAATTCCTAATCTCTCCATCCACTCTAAGCCGTAGTTAGTTCATTTTAATAGAGGAGTACATGCAGTCATGTATTATAAACCTGTATGTCCATCATAAACCAAACTCGATGTGATTAAATTGTTTTGTTTTCATTTCCTAATCTGGGCAATGCCAGGAAATGAAAAGACAGAACAGATTTTTGTGTAAGTATATAACACAGTCACAGAACTGTCTCAGATCAATTTGCTGAAATGCTATTTCTCCTGCTTAAACTCTTGCAGAATTTAGCAAAAATATTTCCCACGCTAAATTCTGAATTTCCCGAGGGAAAATCAGCAAGTGTAAATACATTCCACTGAAGTTTTGAGTTGCTTGACACTTATCAAATCTAATTATTTTCCCTGAATTAGCTTAAAATTTTATTACCGAGATAAAAATCAGTCATTTATAGTGAATATATTAATCAAAAAGAATAAAAGAAAACATCTTTGCTGGAACTGATTGAAATTTTGAAGATAAACATACAAGCACCATATTCTAATAAGATAAATAATTTTTTTACAGCTGTGGTTAATTTTCACTAAATTAATAAATTATTTTTCGTGGATTTTGAATGCGACTTTACAGTTTTCCTAGAAAACATAAGTCAAGATTTACCGTAGAAGAAGAAATCAAGCAATGAAATGAAGAAAAAAGTTAATTCTCTTAGAAGCTGAACACTTTCTAGAAAAGATAGTGGATGTCTTCCACCACTTGTGGTGGAACTCTGGTTTCTAAGATAACGTGTTATTTAGTAGGAATGGGATAGGATGGGAATATTCTCCCTGATGTTTATAAACAACGTGATGTAAGCAAAATTACTTGTCCTCTTTGGCCACCGAGTCATCTTTCCCACAAGGCAGTAAAACTGAAACACAGGACAAAACAGTTTAAATATGCATTCTCTGAAAAGACACAAATCTGAGAACTTTCAGCTCAGAAGTTCAAGTTTTCTGCACTGACTGAAAACAAGGCAGCTAATTTAGAAATACAGATATTGGCTTTGCTTCTTCGCTTCTTCATACACCTGCACTGGAAAATGTAGATCTGGGACCTGCTGTTCAGCATTTCTTCTCTTGGTTCCCTAAATGAATATCTGAAGTTCTCAGGTAACCTTAAGCTGGAATAGCTTTTCTGTGTCCTTATAGACAAAGGTTGCCTTAAATTATTGTCATAAAGATAGTTACTGTGCAGAGAAATCAAACTGGCTTTTGAGGCTAAAAGAGAACGGAAGAGGTTAGGAGGCAGCGCCTGAGAAATCTCCTGAATGTTCTTTTCCTGGCAACTATCAGGGAAGTGTTTATCTGAGAGGGGTAACATTAAGATGGGGCTCTGAGTCAGCTGAGATACATCTGCCTCCAAATGTCATGATAGACATGTTTGTTTATATTTAATGGCTCCTACAAGCACACGTGACAATGTTTTAAAGCAGGGTTGAGAGTCCAAGAAATTCTTGTTTTAAAAATTTCATCTTGTCATCAGCAGCTCGTGCTACTGAGGAAGAGAAATCACAGGAAGCACAAGAGTGCACATGCAGCACACTGTTGTTCAATATTCAGAGACATGGGGGCAACTCACCCCTCCTTGGAAATTGGGTGAGATGGATGGGATGAATTAATTCCCAATGCTGTCTCTCTCTCTACTGAAACTAAGGGAAGTTTGGATGAATAACTCATATCAGACAATCAAATTTCAGGAGAGGAGAGCTCTACTCTGCTACCATTGGAATCCTTGAGCAAATGAATTGCAGTATTACTACCTGGCAAAGATATAAAGCCTAATATTTGACAAAGTGCTTTTCAAAAGGCACGAAATGGCTCAGCACACAAACCCCTCTATTGCCACAATACGAGCCGAGATCTCTTAAATGAAGAAAGAAGATGTTCTGTCCACAGTAGAGCAAACATGAATCACAAGTGTGACTTCTCTGAACTTTACAAAACCTCAGAAGAATCTGCCTGGTAAATAAAAGCAACATTTTGCTGTGAGGAAACCGAGATGTCAAGATCCCAGTGTGGAACTCAGGGCTGTTTGGCTTTGTTGTAGTCATCCAATGTAGAAAGGTGATGTGAGGAGTGAGACACATTGGACTGGGCCATTTCTGAACATTTCAAACTCACTCACTCCCATCTCTGGGCTTCTTTTGTGCCACCTTTGAGGTTATAACCAATGCCAGGGTTTAACTGCCAAGGATATATTTATAAAGGACCTGGAAACACCAGTTGCACTGCTCAGGGTGCAGCCAATCAGTCGAAGGGGCAGACTATTAAATTTTTTAATTATTTTAATTTTTTTAATTGGTTTTAATATTCTTATTTTGATGTCCAGACCCCCTGAACTGTGCTGGTTGTGTACAGCTGAGCACTAGACCCACTTTTATTGACAGGTGGGATGTGTATGACAACCGAGTGGCACAGCAGCAGATAATCAGGTATAAAAAGGGTTCATGGATGGCTGAATTCTGCCATTGTTGAGGTGCCAATCAAAACCCACATTATTATTCGAAAATAGGTTGTTACATCCACGGAGATGGAACTTGCCTGTCAATCCCAAGTGTTATGTGTAGACACAGCCTCAGACCAAGGTTTAAAAATGGTTTGACTGACAACTGTACTCTACAGTGAGAGCAGAATTCTCTCCTCCCAGTTCTAATTACACGTCTCTTGTAAATAAATAAATTTTAAAATATTAACTAAGATGTAGCTGTGTTTAACTATGATTTTCTTCCCAATCTTCCAGAAAGTTCCTTAGTGTCTGTGCAAGGCTTTGAAGCACTGTATGACATGGTAAGTATTGTTGTTAAGCTGTCTGCCTCTCAGGGAAATTACAGCATAGCTAAAAGAGGCAAGAGAGTTTCCACTGTAACCCACGACTGTTAGATGCTGAAAACTTCCCGAAAACAAAAGGGTTTTTTTAAATGGAAAACTTTTTCTGTCACTCTCCGAGCTGAGCAATTTGAAAGGAAAATAAGATCCACTTTTTTCGCTTGACATTTCCGTTCCAGCCCGTTCACCGACTTCCTCTCTTCTCATGTTGACTCAAAACTAACTTTCAGAGCCATGAATGCAACTGCAGTGTCCTGACTCTGAAAGCCTTGTACATACTTGATAACTGAATGACGGTTGTGACAGATCAATTGTATATAAACCAGCCAGGAATATGTTTAGGCTGGAAAAGAGAAGAATTTCTGCTAATTTCGTGCATTTTGTTCTGTATTAACCATTGAGATATATCTGAAGGCTATTCTAATAAGGATGATTTCACAGAACCACAGAATGGCCTGGATTGGAAGAGACCTTAAAGATCATCTCATTCCAAACTCTGCCATGGGCAGGGACACCTTCCACTAGCCCAGGTTGCTCCAAGCCCAATCCAGCCTGACCTTGGACACTTCCAGGGATGGGGCAGCCAAAAGTTCTCTGAGCAACCTGTGCCAGGGCCTCACCACCCTCATATTTATAAGGTTAAAGGACTTATGCTAAGCTGGAAACAAAATTTTCATTACAGTTTGTGTCGGGAAGATTAACTATACTTTTAAGAACTTCTTAAAAAAAAGTTGTAAATATTTTTGTGGGTTTTTTTTTCTGAGTTGTTTGCCTTGAACTTTTTACATTTCTCTTTTTTACAATTGCCATATGGACATCGGTTATGACAATTTGTGCAGGGTGCTTAGCTATTTTTATACACCATTTTTATACATTTTAAAATAGGCAGATGGAGTTTAGCTGAAATTTGCAGAGCTGTAAACAAGTGGGTATGAACCAGGGGGGTGTGAAGGAGTATGCTAAGCTTGCTCCTTGTTGTTTGCTTAACTGCAAGGAAAGATCAAAGCTTCTTAAGGTATGTTGGCATCAGGAATTGCTGAGGAGTAAGAGGAACACAACCATCCCACTGAGGTGCATCAAACCAAACAACCTTCACAGGCACAAGGGAAGAGCCTGCTCTTTAAAGGCTGCCTTGCAGAAGTGATAAACACAAAGGACTGCATGAATAATTAGACAAGAAAGGCCAAGGAGAGCAAGGACCCTCCAATAAATTTGCCAAGTTACCCAAATTAACCGTGTGCTCAACCTACAGATACTGGATTTTGTTATAATTTCCCATATGTTCATTGGGAAGATATTGAATGTGACCAATATATTTTGCCTTCTTCCATCGTGAGGGCATAAAGTGGATACAAACTGGAGATGCTGAAAGAAAAAAAAGTTGTCCCAAAAGACCTTTCTCAGGTCAGATATTGCCAGGGGACACTGAGACTCCGAAGCACAGCTCCATGTTGTGTCTTGGTTTCTCTCCACCATCAGCATTCAGGGAGGAGTTGGCAGTTGCTTTCAGAAAGGGAGATAATGGCTGGATGATGTTCTGATGTTTATTACCCATATTTAATATGTTAAATTGGGTAAATATGGGTAATATTGGGTCAATATAACTTCTGTGGTTACTCTTGAGCACCCAAACCCCCTCCAGGAAAAGAACTAGAACACAGGAAACATCCAAACCTGCAGCTGCAAGGGAAAAGTAATGTTATATCAAAACTATGGATAGAATTCTCTCATTACCAGTCTTTAGATTATGACAGGATAAGGTTATTAATTAACATCTGATCTGGGGACAGTATGAGAAAGAGGAGAGGAGAAGAGAGGGAGGGGAAAGAAGGGGAGAGGAGACACAGTTTGTTGTGTTCCAGCTAAGGGTGGGATTCTCTTTAGTGCAAAGGAATTAAGTCCATCCTGAGACCTCATGCAGGGCATGGTCCCATCCAAGGTCCCCAGACAGTGCAGCTGTGTATAAATAAATGATTATTTCAAGTACCTAAAACTGCTGGTGTGATTTATATCATTACCCTTTATCAAGTGGCTACTAAATGCCATAGCCTTTTAATACAATTTCTTGTGCTCCTGTGTCAACTTTTGGAGTGTTTTGGGGCACTGAAATTCATTATAGATAGGACTACAGGTGACATTTGGTTTAATTAATTTCTCTATTATGTCACAGCTTGAATGAGAAGCAATCAGATATTATTAAAATACAAGAGCCCTGTGCTCATTTCATAGTTTGGAAGAATCTTCAATTTACTTATGAAATTACCTTGGAAGTAGATGCGTAGAAGTAAAGTGGTTCTCCACTCCTGAAGGGTTGTTGGGGCTTTTATTCACTTTCCTTACAGCAGAAGATGGTGTTGATAAAGTCATCATGTTACTTGTGGTGAGGCCTCCTTGTCCTTGTTTTGAGCAGCACCAGGTACAGTGGGATTCCTCTCTTAAGGTGGTGCTTCCTTGGGATTGCTGCTAGAAATATATTGATTATAATTACCAAAGAGGGATATTGGCTTCAGCTGCTCAGAGGACTTATCAAACTTGCAACAAATCAGATGATAAATATGAAAGTAATGCTACTTAATCCTAACAGTGGTTAAATCCCAACCTTGCAGTGGAATTCCATGTGCAGAATTCCTCTGCCCAAGCCAGGCAAGTCCCAACAGCCACAGTGACAAGGCTATAGCTGGGACTAGGGGCTACAGAGGCCACTGACAAAAAAGAGCCTGTAAAAGAGGGTTTCCCATCATATTTGTTACTGCATCCTGCCAGTGAGAGTACATAAGTAGTGCCTTATTCTTCTTGTTTTTCACAATATGATTTGGTGGGAATGATTTTGGGCCCCTCACAACAAGAAGGACATTGAGGTGCTGGAGCATGTCCAGAGAAAGGCAACAAAGCTGATGAAGGGGCTGGAGGAGGTTGTAGTGAGGTGGGTTTCAGTCTCTTTCCCCAGGTAACAATGAGAGGAAGCAGCCTCAAGTTGCACCAGGGGAGGTTTAGGTTGGGTATCAGGGAAAATTTCTTCATGTAAAGGTTTTAAAGCGCTAGAACGAGCTGCTTAGGGGAGTGGTGGAGTCACCATCCCTGGAAAGTGCTCAAAAAACATATGGATAAGGCACTTGAGGAGGTGGTTTAATGGCAAACATGGTGGCAGTGCTGGATGGATTGTTGGACTTGATGATCTTAGAGGTCTTTTCCAACCTTAACAGTTCTATGATTCTCTGATGGTATTTGGTCAGGAGCTGGACTCAAGGATCTTGGAGGTCCTTTCCAACCTTAAAGATTCTATGATTCTCTGTTTCTGTGAGAAGCCACCTCTGCATTCAGCATATCCACTGCAGTGAGGAAAGGTGAGTTGGGCCAGGCTGCTCTCTGGCCAAACCATGCCATGAAAATTGCACTGAAACCTAGAGCCACAGCCCTTTTCCTTGTCCAGAGTGGTCAGAATCCAGATACAGGTGCCTCAGAAGATGCTAAAAGGCAGACTGGAGGCATTACCCAAAAATACAGCTGAGTAGCTGTAAAACAAAATTAGGCTTCTTGCTAAACACACTGGTGGTCATTATGGTCTTTTAGGACAGAGGTTGAGCTCACTTTTTAGGCAGTATGCAAGAATTTAGAGTCCTTTAGAAATGGGAGGCCTGCCCTCAGTCCTTTCTGTCCATGAAGAATCTGTAACCTGCACGTTGGATTATGGAGGGGGATTCAACAACCTGGGTGTGCAAAATAAATAAATAAAAATCAAAATGCACCAAGTCAGAGACCCGAGACTTGCAGACATACCTGTGTATGGTGATCACTGAAAAACCCAACTCTCAGGGGACACTGAGGTGCTGGTTTACATTTTACCCAATTGCTTTTTAGTACAGCAATCAAAACACTGATATCTCCCCTTCCTTGCCTTGAGTCGTCCCATTCCTGCCCCTCAGGGATTTATTCAGCAGCAAAAATTAACAGGTAGGTTCAAGCAGAAAAGTTTTAAATCAGGCTGACAAATGGCAAACATTGCTTGGATGGGAAGTAATTAAGATTGTGATGATACGTTTAGCTCAGGAGGTGGGGAAAACAGAAATAACACCTTGTATTTGCAGTCATTAAGCACTGAAGCATTTTGCCAATTAAAATCCTACAGTGAAGGGAATGCATAAAAGCACTTGCAAGGTGATGACTTAGTGTCTTCCTCACACAAACCTGCTAATGAAGAATTTTTCATGCCTTCCCATATAGATTTCTTCTCACCTGATCCCCACAAAATAACATGAAATTTGATTTATGCTGAATTAAAATATCCTGGAGGGACAAATAATCCCTATTCCTTTAAAAACACACTACTACCTGGACAACTAATTCAACTGTCAGTGTTAAGTTACAATATCCCAAAAGCTAAATTATGTCGATGGGTATTTTTAGGTGCTACCTGGGTAGGTTTTGGTGCAGTTTAGACCACTCTGTCAAACCTGTGTGACAGGATGGGCCAGTCTGATATTACTGCTAACATAAAATCATATTTAAAAAAAAAAAGGAAGACAAAAAAATAAGGGGAAAAAAAAAAAGAAGAAAAAAGCGTAATCAAATGGGGAAAATAAAAATAATATTTCTTGCAGTATAAAAGCTTTGTAATAAATATAAAATGGATATATGCCATGTGGGGTTCATTTTACACTGAAGGGTAAGCAGCATGAGACTGAATTTCACTCAAGCCTGATTGATACATAGCTATATTCCAGATGCTTTATTGTCAACACTTTTTTCACACGGGAAAACATTTCCCTGCCTTCAAACTGCCTATCCCCAAGTTTGTTAATATTTTTAAAAGTTTGTTAATATTTTTAAAGACTCCTGAAAAAAAAAAAAAAAGATTGCCTTTATGCTTTGTTTCCCCTGCTGCCAAGTAGGAAATTTATATCGAATTCCTAAGGAGCAATGCAAAAGTGAGAAATGTAATTCCAGTGACTTGTATTTTAGACCATTATCTTTTCTTCCCTCCCCCCCCGGCTTTACCCCACCTTTCTAAAAGCAGATTAATTAAATGTATTATCATTAGGTAAATAGTGCAATTCTTCTTAACAACTGGCCATGGCACTCAGTGCTCTGGTCTAGTTGACAAGGTGGAGACTCAATGACCTTGGAGGTTTTTTCCAGAATGAATGATTCTATAATTCTGTGATCCAGTTTGTTGCACTGGCACTCGTGTTCCGTGTCTGCCGAAAAGCCCACTTGAATTTTACTGGGACAAAATTCACTTAAAAACTAAAATTCACTTAAAAAACCCACTTGCATTTTATTGGGATTTTTTCTCGGGTCTCACATACAGCTGGGTGGTGGTCCTGTTTGTCCAGTCCCACTCATGCATGATTCGTTGTTCTTATTTTAAAATGCATGGAAAACACCTCCTGAATACAATAACTACGTAGAAAATACCGTGTTATGTGGTCATTTCTGCAACTGCACGAAGAGTTTCTGTACAAGTCTCTTTTTCTACGTGCACTGATCAAGACACTCAGCTGCCCACCGACCTTTTCCCAATTACTATCTGCTGGCATTACACTTGGCTGGTCATCACTGAAGCCCAAAGTACTAAAAATTTCAGTGCTCTACTACTCATTACTGTAAAATTCCATATAAAATGTAAAGGTAGGGTTTTGTCCTGCTTAGTGGTTAAGGAAAATGAGTATAACATTTTGCACTGGGCTTCTCTGCAACACGGTTTCAGAAAATTCACCAACTGCCCTCTGTTTATTTTAAAGCTGGATATAGGAAAATAATATTCTGCTTTCATCCGCAGCTTTAAAATGTAGGAAGAAAAAAACAGCAAAACAAAACCCCTATATGTATTGTAATCAAGGGATAATCCAAAAGACTTCCTTTAAACAGATTTTTAAGACACAGTGGTAATCTAAAGGTTATATAAACTGCAGCTAAGCTTCTTAATATAGGTGTTTAAGCATTATGGAGATTTGATTTTTAACTTAGTGTCGTACAAAAAGGCCTTTATCCTAGGAAATATGTGAGTTAAATTTGAATGCTAGACAGAGATTATTGGTTATTAAAGCCACCATAAAGCACAGATATATTGGTAGCTAACATGAGTCACCCAAACTTAAGACTTTGGGCACAGATTTCTCTCAAAATATCCTTGTTTCTGGGGAGGAAAAAAAAAAATTAATTAAAATTAGATTAGCATGTTCCCAGAATAAAAATTCATTCAGATGATGTGGAGTGCCATAGTGGGAAGGATATTACTCATTCTTCTCTGACCTACAGGGTTTAATCTTTCCTTATTAAAAAAAAAGTCAGTAGACCATAGTCTCTCTGCTATCCATCACATCATAAAGCCTTTGTGAATAATTTGGTTTAAGTAAACACAACACCCACCAATATATTGGAAGTGGAGATCTTATTTTCTGATTTTAGAGGCAAGAAAATACAGTCAGGAAGACTAAACTTGAATCTTTTGAGATATTAATTAGCAGAACAAGAGTTTGTTTCTTTGTTTCTCGTTGGTGGTCAGTTCTTTAGGGCCGCTCCCAGGGCTTTCAATACAACCACTGCATCTCTTTAAAGGGATGCTTGAAAAAATGATGGGAATCCAAACCCAACAGCTTTCAAGAGAAAACCAAAGTATTTCAGGAGACATGAGCTGACAGTGCCACTGGTCTGCACTGTGGAGGATGAGTGATTTACTCCCTGATCACACACTCCGAGCAGCAGGAGATGGGTGCACGTGTGGAGGAGGTTTACACAAAGTCTGCTCCTAACAACCACCCACTTGCCAGTCCTAGTCCTCCAAAAAGTGATGGAAAAAGAGGAGCATCAGGAGCTGAGGAGCAGCATTGGCCTGGCTGTATCACAAATCTTCCCAAAATGCAGTTTTCCTCTTTGACCTTATTCAGACGTCATTCTCAGAGGGAATTAATTATCTCTGATCATTGCCAAATGAAAGCACTTAGAGCTGTTATCACCGAAAATGTATTTATTAACATTTATGGGCCTTCCCAAGAAGCTTCCAGCTCCTACAGCAAATGAACTGTAGGGAAAATAGCAATTTTTAAAAAAAACAGGGTCTTCAAATCTGCTCTTGGTTTCTATCAACTAAGAAATGTTCCTTCCATGGTGATTTGTGTCATTTAGAAGGCCATCTACTTATGTAGGGAATCAGATTTTACTCTTTGCCAGTCTCATGCTGCTAAAAATGCTGTTTGTCCGTTTGCAGCTCTTGCTACAGAAAGACTGTCTTGCACAAGTCAGGTAAATAATGTATTTAATTGCCACTGCAGTGCCAAGTGGAGCATAAAGTCGGTGTGGGGTAGCATTCAGAGCTATCAAAAAGATTAAGATCTCTATAAGATTTTATGTTACATGTTTCTCTCAAAATGTCATTTGGCTTTATGAGAAGCCTGGATTGCAACTTTTCAGGGTAATGAATAAGAGACATGACTCATGGCTATTTTTTTCTTTTTTTTTTTTTTTGGGTGGGGGGCATTTAAAGCAGTAACTTGAAATATGGTGTGTTTGCAAGAACTTTATTTAATCCAGCAGAGACCAGGGTAGTAAATCAATGTTAATCAGGTAATACACCCAGGGGAAATTGGAACCACTGTCACATTTGGCACACTTATTACATTTATGAGCTCATTCAGTTAATTAATTGTTATAAAACTCGCAGTGTGTCAGAGTGGGACCCTCTAAGGATTTTTCTCCTGTTTATAATGCATCTAAAATGTTTTCCATTTCACAGCAAGGGTGCAAATGCCATGAAATGTTTCCAATTCCCAGTACCTGCAAAAGATACTATTTCAAATAAGTCTCGTGAGATGGGGTTGAGCCAGAGAAACAGGATACTATAAAGCAATTAGGTATGAACTTTTCACCTGTTACCTTGCAATATCTGTTCTCATGCATAGTTATAACCACAAAGAGTGGGCCATAATTTGGGGTAGGTTATCAGGCTGTACAGGAGTGGGGCAAATTTGGTTTGAGTTTGCCTCAGGACTAGACCAAGTGCAAAGGGATCTGTAAATCCACATCCTACAGAGCTTATTTTGTGGGGGAAAAAACAAAACAAAAACAAAACAAAAACAAACAAACAATAACCAAAAAAAGCAACAACAACAACAAAAAAAAACCAAACCAACAAAACTTCTGGGTAAAACAAGATGAAAAATAAGTCCAGGCATAATCCTGCCTGCATTCTGGGAAAGCCTGGACCTGGCTCAAGCACCTCTGCAACAACAGCATCCAAATAAAAAATTTCTGTTCACAATTTGCAGAGGTTCCTGGAAGATTTCAGGACTAAACAACTGCTTGAATTATATTATCACCAGGGGCTCTGTACTGTTGTGGCATGAAGATGCTGCTCCTCGTGAGTATTTAAACCCTTTGCTGAATTTGGAGGATGCACATCACTGAACCAGAACCTCGTTTTCCACTGCAACCAACAAATTCCTACCTTTTTTACATATATTAATTGTGGCTAACTGCTCTGGGCTTTTACTGTGGGAAACAGTTTTGTACCTTGGGACAAAAACTAAAATAAAACCCAGTAATTCTTTATAGAGACAAGGACAATGGAAATATTTTATACATTCAACTCTGAGTTATGCTGATTAAAAAAGACTAGGAGGTGGAAAAGCAAAGAAGGCCCAAATAGATAACACAGAAGTAACTAAATTATAATTATATGGCTAGTTTGTTCTTCTTTGGAGGACTTGCTGACAGGTTTCTTTAGAAAACAGCTTTAAGAAGCAGAAAGTAGAGTAGTCCAGACATGAGTTGCAGGTCTCTCTCAATCCACTTCAAAGATGTTGCTTAATTGCAGCCCAAACATCCTTCCCTTCCTACCTAAACAGCAGGAAAAGGGATAATCTTAAGGATCTGCAAGAAATGAAAGATTTGGGCATTTACTGAGAAGAAAAGTGGAGAAGAAAAGTAGAGTTCAGGAATGCTGCTGCCAAAGCTCCTGTTTCCATGTGCCATCGCCTCCACCTTCACTCACCAACAAAAAGATTTCCAAAATTGCAAAGGCAGCTTTAGGGCTGTAGCTTTACAGCTACTACAAACTAAAGCACCTCAAAACAAGCCAAAAATAATAGATTTTTAAAAATTGTCCAAGATTTTAAATCTTACGACATGCTGCTGAATTCATTTCCAATCTGTCCATTATATTTTCATTTCCTTCTTCCTGAAAAGAAACAATAGGCTCTCTATAGCCTTCTGGGCAGGAAAAGAGTACAGAACTTTCTCCTTTATTTTAGCTTTTCCTTTTTTTTTTTTTTCAAATTTTCAGTCCTAACTTTCTCGATGCATTGCTAGTGCATCTTGTTTTAATTTACTACTTGTTTGATTTTGGTAAAGAGTACAGGGGAAGTTGTCTAAATTGATGTGAAATAAGTTTTGAAAACAGTTGCAGTATTTAGAATGATAATTGGATTGGCCAGAGATGAGTCATAAGTAATGAAATGCAAGGAATAAAAATTTGATGTTATCTTGCTTGGCTGAAACAGAGTTTTATTCCTTCAGGCCAAACAGAGTCAATAATTATGTCTTGTACCTTCTATTTTTATGGGGGGTTTTTTTGTTATGTGTTTAATATAATGGGATTATGCATCATGCTAAAAGGGAAACATGGTTGTTAAGAGCTTGCTCTAAAAACAGCTACTTTGGGATATGATCTCAGAATTATTCTTTTTCCCGTCAAAGTCAATTCACTGCCTGTTTAACATTTTAACATTAATATCACCTGTAAGATTTATAGAAAGTAGCAATGAAGTAATAAATATGACCCTTCTGATATCAATCACCCTTCACAAGGGATAACAGAAAAACATAACTTGTTTTCACAAAGTCAGGAGCCACACTGAGAAGTTTCAAAACCAGACTTAAGTATGTACAAGAAGAAATACAGGAGCAGACAGGGAGCAGAGGAAATGGCCTCAAGCTGCAACAAGGGAGGTTTAGATTGGATATTGGGAAAAAGTTCTTCATTGAATGGATGGCCAGGCACTGGAATAGGCTGCCCAGAGGAGTGGTGGAGTCAACATCCCTGGAGGAGTTCAAAAGGTGCGTGGACCGTGGTTTAGGGGTGAACACAGTGATGCTGAGCTAATGGTTGGATTCAATCTTAGAGGGCTTTTCCAACCCCAGTGATTCAAAGAGACTATGAAATAAATGGAGGTACATATATACACATATATATATTTATATATATATGTATGAGAGGTTCAGCTGAAGAGAAGGAAAGATGTATAAAGAAGATACACAGAAGAACACAACCATATATTCATGATCTATTTTAAGAACTCCTTTCCAATCCACTAAGATCAATTTTCTACCCAGCAGATAGATATCAGGAACCCGCCAGGAGATTCCCAGAGCAAGACATCCCTCATGGCACAGGCAACTCCCACAGAAAAGCAGGGCAGTTCAAGACTTCCACCATAAGTCAGAAACCACCTCTCTGTGTCTCCGTCCCCTTTGCTCACTCAGAGCCCTTGGTTCCTCAGCCAGAAGTTGTTTTGCTGTATCACAGCAATGCCAGGAGAACAACTCTTCCCATTCCACGAGGTGGTTGCAACCACTCATCATATTAATTACAGACACAGTCCTGCTGATGGAACTCCAACATGTGGAACGTGAACAGTCACAAGGCTTGGGAAAGTTCAAGATGCAGATCACACTCTTCAAAAGTTTGTCCCCACATCTGTAGTTTAGTGCTGACTCACAGTCCTCTTAATGAACTTGGGTAATTGCCAGAGTGGCATTTATTGGGCACAGACAGTTCTGAGTTCCAGAGCTGGACTGTCTGTGCCACTGCTCAGACTGTGTGATGGAAGCCCAGCAGCCTGTCATCCACAGCCAGCTGTGAACATGTGGAACCTCCACGTCTGGAGGCTTTCCCATGGCTCATACCTGTAGGAGCCCAAACCCTGCTGTCAGCAGAAAGGAGCTTAGAGGGCCTGAGCCATAAACCTTGGAAAACAGGGGCTGAGAGGAATCCCGTGACCTGAAGGACTGGACCTTCCTCACGACTCCTGTTAAAGTTCAAACATATGGATTAGCCTGGCTCCTGCAGCAAAATAAGAAAGGACTTCGAGATGAGGTGATTGTATCAGACCATGTTTAAACCCCTTTATCCTCTTCCCCCCCATGTAATCCTGGTTGAGGGAAATATTAACCCATTGGGTAACTGTAGTAAAAATTTGTGTAATTCCCTAATTAACATAGCTCGTCCTCCTCATTAATATATCCAACTCCCAAGGCCCTTAAATTGTGTTCCCGTGTTCAATAAAGTATTCCAGTTTATACCCCATACCTGGAATCGCTTAGTTATTGACTCCCCACTCATACCCTGAGGCCTTCAGCCGTCACAGGTTTGATTTCCCAGGAAAGGACCACATTGGGCTTCACCCAGCACAGAGAAACACAAGGTTGTCAGCCCAAAATTCACCAAACACCACAATGTGGACTCAACACTGGCACCACCGTAGCACCCAGAGGAATGTGGGCAGCAGCCCTGGAGGGGAGGAATTTTTGCTGTTTTTTCCTCCTCTCTCCCAGTGCAACCACCTTTTGGGGTATAGCAGGGTAGGTTAGTCAGGAAAGGCATATCAACAGTAAATAATTCAGAGAAGAACGTGAAAACTGCATATGCAAACTGCCTCATTTATTTTATTTTTTTTTCTTTCAACAGGTAAGAAAAGGTTATCCTTCCTAAAGTCTATTCAAAGAAAAAACCCATCATATTAGTGCTATCAAAGGTTTATAGCCTTTTAAGAACCTTGACAATTAATGCTAAATGTATATAAGGCCACATCTACAACAGTATTCAGCAGTGTGGATCTGCTGTAGACTTAAAGAACAGGTAGCAAATAGTATTTCCAGTCTGTTCTTGTCGTAATTCTTTGCCCTCTGATACATATTTTCATTGGGCAAATTTTATGACCAAACCTTGTAGATTTAAGCTCCTTACCCTCTTCTATAATAGTTAGACTTCTCCTTGGCTATGCTGCCTATCTCAAAGTCACAGGGTTTGGGTTTTTTTTTTCCCAGAATTTCTCATGATGAAGACAAACAAACAGTAATTTATCTTTCTTTCTTTTTTTTTCTTTTTTTTTTTTGTCCCCATAGAATTATAGAATAGTTGAGGTTGGAAGGGACCTTGAAGATCATCTTGTTCCAACCCCATGCAATGGGCAGGGACACCTTCCACTAGACCACGTTGCTGCAAGCTCCATCCAACCTGGCCTTGGACACTTCCAGGGATGGGGCAGCCACAGCTTCCCTGGAAAAACCTGTGCCAGGGCCTCACCATCCTCACAGTAAAGAATGTGATATTTTATTCTTTTTATTTTTGGCAGATCACAAAAAGCAAGCAAGAGAAAGGCACAACATTTCCAACTGATAAAGGTAAAACAACGACAAAAAAAGTATGCTCAAGGTTGATGCAATCACTGCTACGGAGTGAAAATTTTACTCCATGCAGGAACTCTGATGTGGGACAGCAGAGAATCTACACAGTAGATGAGATTTTCTACCTTCAAGCCCACAAAAAGATTAAATTAGAAAAAAAGGAAGATTTTCTTTCCTCAAGATGGAAGTGCGTGTTTATGAAACGGAGAAACTTGGACACAGTTTCAGCTTCACACGTGATGGGCAGAGGCTTCTGATGCATTTTTGTTCATTGCTTGCAGGGCAAACATTTAGTTCCAGTCTGAAGTCTTGCATTTCCACATCCCCTGTGGTGACTCCCTGTGGGAAATGAGCCTACATCGCTTTATGCTTCAGGGAATTGTCATATTCCTGGAAAGTGAGATTTTTATAGCATAGATTTATGGAGAGACAGTGCTATACCTCCTTTTTTCTACCCTTAGGGGCCAAATCCTTCTCACTGTGCATATCCACCTCCTGTGAACTAAGTGGTATACAGGGTAATCCAAATAATTCAAATAATTGGTGGTCTAACTGCATTTCCCATTTGATAAACGTCTAAATTTTCAGTAATTTCCAGAAAGCCATGGTATGAATACACATGGACTTGCAAGACCTTGGTGGGGTTTAGTTTGTCTTTTCAGATCAACTGAGGGAGCACTTGACTGATAAGAATCTGCCAAGAGGGATTAATGGTTTCATTAATGTACAGTCTGTTGCTTCCCTCTTCCAAACACAAGCACACACAGACATACACCCCCTCCTCAGAACCAGAGCCCCACTCTACCAGGTGCCTTGACACCATGGTGATAAATAAGACTGATTTCAACTATTTGCAGCATTTTGTAGAGTTACTGCTTGACAACTGCGAGTTAAACCCTCCACTCCTCAAGCTTAATGCACCGGAAGAGACAAAATTATTTTGTGAGAACAGTTTAGGAGTTGATTTGCATAAAGCAATTCCAAGCATGTTCTTGCAGTTTACCAATAACATCAATCACAGTGGAAAGATCATATATTGAAATGCTTGGAGAAGTTTCCACCTGGAAAGTGTTTTGCAGAATTACTGTGCGGACAGACAATACGAAATTTATTTGGTTTTGTGTCTTCCGGGAGACTGCGAGAGGTTTGATTAATCCCAACTGGAAATGTCAGGATTTGAGCCTTAGCTCTGGACTTTCGAACCACTGGGGAAGACTTAATCTTACAGTGGTAAATCGCGCCCTGGGCAGGAATGATTTGTGTCCTGGAAGTGTCCATTTCTGTCCATCATGTCATGACCCATTACAGACGTGAAGAGTTTGCTGAGATGAATCTTACCCCACAGAATCAGAAACATGAGTTACTACAGCAGCTCTCACCTAACTTATCTCGGTACTACTAAATCAGTGCTTATTTACTACTCCAATTCCTATTAATAGAATTTCTTTTAATGCCTATATGTAATTATTTTGTTAATAAAATTACATTTATATTGTTGCATAAATGGTAATGCTAATTATTAATATTTGTTACCTTAATAAGCATTTACTACTTAAATAATACAAAATATCTGTGTGGGAACAGACCCTAGATCTCCTAAGTTTCTTAGCTCCTAAAGGAATCATGCTCCAGGGAAATTTATTGCCATCTTTTTTACACTATTCTGGGATTATAGAATATTTGCCCAATATCAGAGCTATCCACAGCAAGAGTCACGACTTTGGTAAGAGGCCCAACATATGGGACTGAGGGATAATGAAACCAGGATTGCAGTCTGCTCTGCAGTGCTGGGATCTATTATTCCAAATAGGAAAGCCAGGATGCATAAACTTCACACAGATAAAGGGAAAAGAATAAACTATTTCATCTGGTTATTGCCCAGAGAAATAGCATTTGGAAAATACACACTACTGATGCAAGATGAAGAGTTCTGTTATGTGAATATCATCCACCACAAGGATAATTTAAAATAAATTAATAGAATAGTTCGACTGTCAGCAGAATATGAGGCAAACTAGTTCAGATAACATGTTATATACTGATTTACACAATGCCATAATAGCTCATAAATCCTCACTTCCAGTGTTCAAGACTCACTGAATATATAAAAGCTATTCAAGAAGCAGAAATATGCTGTTGTATTATATTATAACATTAACTCTCCTCGCTTTGCTGAAACAAGTTAAAACAGATTAGAGTAATTGGAAAGGCATTTTTTTAGAAATTGAATGCTGGCACGCTGAATGTTATCAAGATAAATGCTCTGTTCAGGCTCAGTTCTCTCTGTTCTGTCCACTGACTGCCTTGAGCCAGAGAGAAAACACCACGAAATATCCAAGTGGTAAAACTGGCAAATTTATCCGGAGTGAAAAATTCACTGCAGTTCAAAGGAGAAATCAATCCCCCCAGTCCCTCCATCCTTACTCCTCTCAGTCCTCCCACGAGCACCAGAGTGCAAATGAACCTGAATTGATGCTGCCTGGGTGGGGGCACTGCAGCAAAGAGCTCAGTAACACTGGTTCTCCGTTGGGTCAAGGAAAGTTGAGGGGATTCAATATCCCTTGGCATCAACACCTTCAAATGAGACATAAAGACCTTTCTTTCCAGCCAACATCGACACTGCAGCTATTTTCAGACCCATTTTCTTGATTTGCTCGAGTTAGTGCTGCGATTAAGTACAAAAATCATGGAACTGCAGACAAAGAAAAGCCAGGCTCGAGATCTCCATTGTATTTATATTTGCCATTAAGGGTGACTCATCTTAGGGACAGGCAAGACTAGACAGACCCACATAAAGAAAAATCTACAGTTCACCTGGTGCTTGCAGGAAGGAAGGAGGTTGTTGATGCTGGGTATTTAGTAGGTAAGTTAAGCCTTACCTTGGAAAATAATAATAGTAGGGCCTGTTCCTTCTTCTCTGCATCTGAAAACAATTAACAAGGTTGGATTATTTCTTCAGAGGAAAAAAGGAAACTGGGAGTTTCAAGCAGAAATGAAAGCTGGAACCTGGACAGTCTTGGAAACCTGAGGCTGCAGATTGTTTTCTTAGGAAGGTTTCAATTAGCAGAGACCCCCATTGCCATGAATCAGCAGATGGTGATTATCCCTGAAAGAAAACCCCCACCTTTGGTTTTACTGATGGGAAGTTCGACCACTGATCCAGTTAAGAATTCATCTCTAAATGTGAACATGGTAAGAGGCCACTGTCAGTTTTCCTTGCCAATTCTGCCAGATAAACTTCACTGCTGTTCTAATAATGCTAAAAGGGACAAAAGTAAACAAGTTACTCTGGAAACTTTCACAACTGACATTCCCATTAGGGGTCATGGTGGACACAAGGAGAAGGATGCCTTGGACTGTTATCTCAGACTATTGATAACATGAGGGTTGGAACTAGGTGATCTTTAAAGTCCCTTCCAACCCAAACCACTCTGATTCTATCTCAGATTGTACAGATTCTCCTTAAGAAAACAGCCTTGTTTCTAGAGGGTATCGTGAAGAGTGAACCTCAAAAAAAATTAAGTCCTTTCAAAAGCAAATCTCAGGAATCTGGAAAACCTCATCAAGCACTGTTTAAGGATGTGCACTGGAGATGTAAGATGACAAATTCATGCCACAAGCAGTAGTTCCATTACAGCTTTACTTAATGCTGTCTGTACTTTCAGTCATACTACAAATGACTCCGGAGATTACTGATTTTCTCCACCTGAAAAAAACCTTGAAGGCCTTGAAGGAGAAAATTCTGTGGTACAGACACAGGAGATCTGGCTGAGGAGATTCTTTTCCTTTGTTTAGGGCCTGCTGGAAAGAAACATGATGTCTCTGGTTAACATTCATTCTTGAAAGAAGCCAGAGCACATATTCAGATATCCAATTTTGGACACACATAAATCTATAAATATGGAGGTAATTGTGGATACACAGCATGAAATAGCTTTCTGCTCAAAGAGAACCCTACCAGTGCGTTCCTTCCTCTGGCTCTGCTTCCATGACTTCTCTTGAGAGTGGCAAGGAAACTTGATATGGGCTTGGAAAATGTCACGGAGAGGACCAGTTGTTCAGTTCCAGCATTTAGCCCTGAAGGCACTGAAATAATCTCAGAAATAACTGAAATCTCTGATAAAAATAAAGTAAGTGCCAAAACATACCAGTAGAGAAGGGAAATGCAAAGGTTGGGGACAGAACTGAATAGAAAACTAAACATTATTCACTCTAGACTATCTATGTTATAAATAGTAATTGTTAAATTGTTTTAGTCAGCACCAAAAATAATTTGTTTAATGGCTCATTATACTTTTTCTTTTTTAATCATAAGAACAGAGACACAAATATAACATGGTAGATTTGCTCTTAAAACTCTGTGTTTAGGTAAGAGTTTTCTCACTGACCCTTAAGTTAAGGCTTCTTAAACTAGGGAATATCTTTTCCCAGTAAACTCCGTTATTAAGTGGGGGAACTTGGACGACCGGACAAGGTTTGCACAAATAAATTATCTGTTTGTTTCCTTGGTGGAAAAAAACGATCCAGACTTAGAAGGAGGGTGGCCCCTTGTAAAGGAGGAACCTGAGCTCCAGGGTGGCCTTCAGACCTCTGAGCTCTGTTATAGCAAGTTAGTGAGACCACCTGAGAAAGGCACATTGCCAGTGGATCTTTCTAATACCTCTCTTGGAGGCCTTACAGCATTCCCATCTCACCTCTCAGTTGTTTTGAGATTGCTTTAGGAGCATATCCTATGCTGCAATGACTCAAGTGTAGTCATCATTACAACCACGGAGGTTTCTGCTTTCTTTCACTGAGCTCTCAAGGCATTTATTCATGTTTATATTGAACTTCTACAGCCTTCTCATCTCTCTGCCTACTGTGCCACTGGATCTCCAATAACAAATGTGAAATCTAGTGTAGGTAGAGGCACATTAATTCTGCATCTGCTCAGTAAGGTGTGATTCAGGAGCAGAGAGCAATATAATGCAGTAGATGTTAGAGACAACTCCATTTTTCACTGGATGACAGTGGGAAACCACTTGTCCTTCACAGACCAGCCTCAATAAGAGCAGATAATTAGCAGGTCTGTCCATCAGCAAAAACCAGGTAAACAACCTGTGCTACCCACACATTTCTGTTCTTAGGGCTCCCTGGGGATTAAGGTGGAGGCACATGCTGTAGGGAAGAAAGCACAGATACCTTGGTAACAACAAATACTGGCTAACACCAAAGAGCTGCTATTACCTTTGAGGAACGCACTGCCATGATTGGAATGCTACATCCAGTCAGGAATTCAGCTGCTCTGTCACTCCCCTCCTCAGCTGGGCAGGGAAGAGAAGATAACAATGAAAGGCTCATGGATTGAGATTGGGGCAGGCAGAGATCACTCACCAGTGACCATCACGGACAAAACAGACTCAGCTGGGGGAAATTAGTTTAATTCATTACCGATGAAATCAGAGTAGGGCAGTGAGGAATAAAACCAAATCTCAAAACACCGTCCCCTCACCCTGCTCTTCTTCCCAGATTTGGCTTCAGTCCCGAGTTCTCTCCCTTCTCCCCTCAGCAGCGCACAGGGATGGGCAATGGGGGCTGGGGTCAGTCCCTCACACACGGTCTCTGTCACTCCTTCTTCTCAGGGGGAACTCCTCACACGCTTTCCCTGCTCCAGCCTGGGTCCCTCCCTTGGGGTGCATCCTTCAGGATCAGGTTGCTCCAATGTAAGTCCTTGTGGGGTCACAAATCCTGCCCAGCAAACCTGCTCCGGTGTGGGCTCCTCTCTCCATGGAGCCACAGCTCCTGCCAGGATCCTGCTGCAGCACGGGCTTCCCACAGGGTCACACCCTCCTTTGGGCATCTCCCTGCTCTGCTGTGGGGCCCTCCATGGGCTGCAGGTGGATCTCTGTTCCCCCTGGGCCTCCCTGGGTGCAGGGGCACGGCTGCCTCACCATGGGCTGCCCCTCGGGCTGCAGGGGAACCTCAGCTCCCATTCCTGGAGCACCTCCTGCCCCTCCTGCTGCTCCACCCTGGGGTCTGCGGGGCTGTTCCTCTCACACATTCTCACTCCTCTCCCCAGCTGCAGTTGCTGTTGCCTTGTTTTTATCTTTTCTTACACGCATTGTCCCAGAGGTGCCACCACCATCTCTGATGGGCTCTGCCTTGTCCAGGGGCGGGTCCATCCTGGAGCCATCTGGCATTGGCTCCATGGAAATAGGGGAAGGTTCCAGCACCTTCTCCCAGAAGCCACCCTTGTTGCCTCTCTGCTACCAAAACCTTGCCACACAAACCCGCTTCAGTTCTTTCCCGCATTCATTTGGAATCTTCAAAGGTGAGATTGAATGGGAAGAAAAGGTTACTCTAATAATTGTTTTACATTGTGTTTGTGACGCTTCCAGCACACATCTCGGTTTAAGCATAGCATTACCTAATCAATAATGAATCAAACACTGAATAATTACTTTAATCCGTATTTTTAAATTAACCTCAGCTATGAGGTAAGTTCTTTGGACTAGAGATGGAACAAAATATGCCTGCATTGCCCTCAAAATGCTCAGGGTACTTTCTACGGAGCATTAAGATAATGATAATAATGAATATTCATGTTTCAGAGTTCTATGTCTCCTGGGTGAGTCGAGCAGGATTTAAATTTCCCTTGGTACAAAACTAGGTAGATATATTTGTGTGTCTGTGATTTACTTTGGCTTGGTTTCATTGCCTGCAGCTGGAGGCAGGGCAGGAACAGCACAGGTCAGTGTGCACCGAAGCAGAGAGAGAACAGGACCTGCTTAGAGACTTCATTCACGTCTGTGTTCACAGCATGCATGAGGATGGGATTCAGCAATAAATCACGGGGGTTGCTGCCACCCACCCTTTGAACCTTTTCTCTTTGCTCAGATCCCACCAGGCATCCCCCACCTACTCCTTTTGAGTTGCGGCCCCAATTTCCTCCATACCCACAGCATGTTACAAGAAATGAAATTAAAATCATCTGTTTCTACAGCTACTGGACTGATGGATGCTGAAAATCATGGTGCATGGTGGGCAGGTGCAAACTTTTCTTTCAGACTAACTGGATGTGAACAGACTTTAATTCCCAATGGACGTGGCTTCAGTACTTGTATTAGCATAGCCTGAGTACTTTGCTACACAGAATTACAGATTCATTTAGGTTGGAAAAGACCTCCAAGGTCATTGTGTTCTGCCTGTGCCCTATCACCACCTTGTCACCCAGACCAGAGCACCGAGTGCCACCTCCAGTCATTTCTTGAACACCCCAGGAATGGGGACTCCACCTCCTCCCTGGGCAGCCCCTTCCAATGCTAAACAACCCTTTCTGGGAAGAAATTCTTCCTGCTGTCGAACCTGAACCTCCCCTGGTGCAGCTTGAGGCTGTTTCCTCTCCTCCTGCCACTGGTTGCCTGGGAGAAGAGGCTGACCCCCCATCTTGCTACCCTGCCCAGTCTGATGTGGAGCTGCTCTGTGTCATGTCAACTCAAAAACAATTCTTCATCTGTCTGAAATCTATTCTCTGTATAAAGTAGGATTTAATAACCAGCCTCGACCTTTTCCTTTCACTACAAGAAAGCCATTTAGGGCAATGGAGCCAGGGGAGGGTCTGAGGCAGAAGTCTGATGAGGAGGAGCTGAGGGAGCTGGGGGGGGCTCAGCCTGGAGAAAAGGAGGCTCAGGGGGGACCTTCTGGCTCTGCAACTCCCTGACAGGAGGGGGGAGCCGGGGGTGGTGGTGGGAGAAAGTTGGGCTCTGCTCTCAGGGAACAAGGGACAGGATGAGAGGAAACAGCCTCAACTTGCACCTGAGGAGGTTTGGATTGGATATTAGGGAAAATTTCTTCATAGAAAGGAAGCATTGGAACAGGCTGTCCAGGACAGTGGTGGAGTCACCATCCCTGGAAGTGTTCAAAAAACATGTGGATGCGGCACGTGGGGACATGGGTTTAGTGGTGAACCTGGTGGTGGTGATGGGTTGACAATTGGGCTTGATGATGATCTTACAGAACTTGTACAACCTTAACCATTCTATGATTCTATGAAATTCAAAGCCAGGTGAGACTGTGACATTTATTCTGATCTCTTTTATATTAACAGTCCTAAAATGAGGATGCAGAGTTAGTAGATATATTTGAACTTCATCTTCCTGTGTTTCAGTTTCTCATCAAAACAAGCCCAGTAATTAGGGAGCCTTTGCTCATCCCAAGCAGGTGTTGTGAAAAATTAACTACATTCATATTCAGATTGAGAAGGCAGAGCACTGTATCAATGTCAATGATAATAAAATCCAGAAGAAAGTTGATGATTTTGAACCACATGTTGTACAGGAGCATCACTCATGGTGGAGGGGGAAACAAAGAATGAATAATTTTTCTTTTAGGGAGTGCTGTCCAAGAGAGGCCATGAACAAGGTACAGCTCCTGCAAATAGAAAAGCAATATGTGATTCCCTAATTTCAGAACACAGCCACATAATGGATGCCAGAATTAGATAACTGGGGAACCCTCCCTTTTGCCTTTTTCCAGTTACAAATTTGCAGCTACAATGGTGTTCTTTGAAAATAACAGAGGAAGGGTGCTGTGTGTGTGTTTTGTTATACACACACAATTCTTGTTAGACTGGGTTTCTTCCCTTTTGCACAATGTCAGCATCACTGTTTTCTGTAGAATAGTTTTCACACCCATTGTAATTTTCTGCTACATCTCTTCCCTGAGCATGTACAGAGCTGCACGGATTCTTAGTCATAAATGACAAAACTGGAGTTTAAACACAAGTTTTATTCGCATGAAATACTTGTAACAGATTAAAGATCATCAGATCAGTGTCAGTTTTAGTTACATCAACATCTGTAATGTTGTTATTAGGTTTTGCAGCTACGTAAAAGATTACTCAGCAGATCTCATGCTATCTTAAATAGCTATTCCTGATAAATTCCTGTTAGCTTTGGTAGTTCTCCAGTACTGAAAGAAAAACAAAGTCCATCCCTTTGAGCATCTCCAAACATTTCAGTCTAGCAAGGAATTACTGTTTTCACCTCATCCTGTGTCCTCGTCATTTTGTCTAATCCCTGAGACACCACAGAAGGTCTCAGGCAGTGGTTCTGGTGCTGTTTCCATTCTTCCTTTTGGGAATTCAGCACAAAACAGGGAGTAGAATCGGTATCTCCAAGGACTTTTGTTTCCCTCCAAGACTCATCCCTTGCTGGTCTGGAACATATGTTACTAAACTATGAGTGGGTTGCTAAGAACATGTGTTATTTTTCCTTTAATTTATGCGTATTTGATTTATACATAAAATACCTCCTTCTAGGCTACAGATTTGGTATTTAATGCCTAGGTAGGTGAACTTATGAGCAAAAACCATTTAATGTGTTTGCTTATTTAAAACATTTATGTCAGCCTAGCTGCAATAGTTATACAGCCAACATATTTAGTGTATTTGTAATTCATTTTCAAGTAATGTTCTTCTCTGTAAAGAAACACTTTTGGGTAAGTGACAATTATCTCCAAATGAAATTTTGGATTTAATTCTATCCTTAGTCACTAGAAAACTTGGTACAGCTTTAAATCCACTAAATATTCAGTATTTGAGGGTGCAGCCTTGCACTACCTCAGGTTAATCAATTAGCAGCTCCATCTTGCTTTTTTTGACATTTTAAAACCTTATAACCTATAGACTAATGAGAATTTCACTGTTATTTATCTGAAAGAAGGTGATGCATGGTTGCCATGTAAGTTAAACACACATGGCACAAGAGAAGAAGCAGACAGGGTGTGAAGATGAATATGTATATGCTACTTAAATATGTGCTGTTGGTGGATGAAATGCACATAGACCCAAATTTGAATTTGCAGGTTGCAGGAAAGAGGACTTCAGTAAAAACCAACCAAAGTACACCATCAGCTCTTTAATGAACACAAGAGGAATGATACTTTGATTTCCTGTCATATATGACTGATAGCACTGTGCCCCAAAGCTGTGGCCTTTAAACTTTAATCATCCTCAGGACACATTGGAGGGCAGAGACATCTCCTCCCTGAAACACAGAGAAAAATGTTCTTGCCATTAGGATGTTAACCCAGGACGTGGGAATCCTGCATTTAATTAACTTCTCAATCACCATCTTCCTGTAAAGCACCTGGCAGGTTACTGAGCACCAGCCTCATTACTCTCTTGAAAGCAAGAGAGAAAAAAACACTCCTCTGTCTTCAAGAGCTGTTGCCATGATAAATGTTTTTAAAGTTGCAGGCAGTTTTGTAGTAACTATTCCCGACAGTGACTTCAGACAAATCTGCTAAAGATGAGGGTAGATGAGCAACTGCAGGAGAACTGTTTGTAATAAATATAATTGTTTAGCCACAGTTCACTTTAAAAATTCTGCCACAAGGCCAAAAATCATTATAAAACTCCACCCTGAAATTTCTCTTTATAAAGAGGATGGAAGACATTCTCATAGTTCTGCAGATGGACAAAATGTTTCTCCAAAAAGTGTTTTATTTCATATATACAGAATTAATGGTCAGAGGTAGTATTAATTTAAACTCATCTTCTTTATTTTCAATGATGTTCTGATGCAAACAGAGTCAGAACACTAAAAACTAGGAGATATAGTTTTTCTTGAGTGTGATTCAACACCGGGTTATCAATTTTCTTATAAAATTAACATATTCTCTCAAGTGGTCTTCAGATTCTTTTGTTAATGGGAAAGTTTTTCTGACCATGTTGGTTTCCAAGGCAAAGTCTTTTGGGATTTCTTCAATAATCCCAAAAAATAAGCATCTATGTGATGGTGATGAGTGAATTGACTGAATCCCAGCCTGGAATCAATGACTTGCTCTTCTGACAGGGAAGAGTAGTAAGAGGTGATTTGCACTTAAATCCTTGAGTCACAATCTGTTTTAATTTTTTTTTTTTTCTAACTTCAGAAGACCCTTAAGTGTCTAATCATATTCTGATAAAAGTGGTTGATGTTTTCTTTTCTTTGCTTGTAGGCATTGCTCAAAGTGAAAGATTGTGTACAAGAAAATCCCATTTCCTACTCAGAGGAGTTCAATGCTGAGAGTGAACACTGGATGAGGAGGTTTTGGCATCACCATGGCAGTGATCAAACACTGCAACGTGCACCAGGAGAA
The DNA here is from genome assembly GCF_001604755.1 of Lepidothrix coronata. Classification (NCBI taxonomy): domain Eukaryota; kingdom Metazoa; phylum Chordata; class Aves; order Passeriformes; family Pipridae; genus Lepidothrix; species Lepidothrix coronata. The sequence continues at coordinate 1,813,762 of NW_016690336.1, read as the reverse complement.
CCTCCATCCTTGAAGATGCTCAAACTGCACCTGGTTAAGGCTGTGAGGTATCGAGTGTAAATTGCAAGTTCACCCTGCTTTGAGCAGGTTGGATTAGAGAGCTCCAGACTTCCACCCAAAATACTGCCATAATTCAGCATGATTTTGGGCACATCTGGCCTTCCAAGACAAACCTTGTGCCAGCTACCCTTTGAGAAGGAGCTCAGGTCTCCCGAGGTGCTGGTGAGTGGCTGTTTGTAGTGGCAGCAGAGCGGAAAGCAGAGGGTGATGGACGTGCACAACCCAGATGTCACAAAAACTTTCCCCAAATGCTGTGGGGCAGGGTGGTTGTCATCACTTTTGCGGTTCCCCTTCGGGCACAGGAGTCTGTTAGGAAGAGTTTCTGCTGCAGGAGGGCACAGGAAGCCAAAGCACATTAATCAAACCTCCAGAAAGCAGTTTTTATCCGGGCACCTTGTCATCTTTGTGCTTCATTGCCCCAAGCTTGTTGTTAATGTCACCTCTAGAATCCCATTAAAAATAGACCTCTCCAGGGCCTGGGCTAGGTCTCTTCAGAGCCATATCTAGCACCAAGCACCCTTTTGAATGCTCTCCAAATATCCCTATCAGAGCCTGAGTGAAAAGTTAATAAATTGAATACATTGTCCTCTGTGGAACAGAAGGGGAGCAAACGCAGCATCCATTTAAAGAAAGTCGTAATTTGTGATCTGAAAATGTGCAACATTAAGCATAGTGATATTTTAAACTGCAAGAATCACTTCACGGGGCTAGAGAGGTTAGAAACCATTTCTGTTTGTATTCCAGAAGCACTTAAAAAGCTTTGTTTTGAAAGCTTTATATTAGCTTGTAAAATCAGCTCAGAAAAAGGTATTGTTTTGTCATTGTCACTACAATGGTGGCACCTACTTACCTGCCCCTGTACTTTGTTCTCCTTATAGTGAGAAACAAAGATCCCACGTACTTTCTTTTTACTCCTCCTACAGGCAGTGATTGGGGTGCAGACCTGCCAAGTGGGAATAACAATAGGTCTAAAAAAATTTAAAAGTTCTTGAAAAATACCCCAGAAATTTCCCTCTGACAAAGCAAGACCTTACCCTGCCCCCAATTTCCTCTCATCAGTGATGCCTTGCCTTGAATCCTACAAGTGAAGGCTTCTCAGGCACCCTTGGATACCATCAAATCCTGGATACCTGCAGAAGTATTCAGTGACCCTGAGCTTGCACATCTTTCTTTGCTTTTTTTAAAAAAAATCAAAGTGTACTGAAAAGAGCAGCTGACACGTGGTCGTGAATCTGGGTATTTGTGATTACTGGCAAACTTGTTTGGTCCTGGATTCTTAAGATTTTAACCAACTGCAGCCTTTGGATTTTATCCATGTATGAGTTGTAATTGATTCCTGTGCTTCTCTGTCACCTTAGCAAACTTTTAATCCAAGGTCAGAGATATTTTATTATGATTATGTTCAATCTTTGATACCTTCCAAGTGCTCAGAGCTCTCATGGGAGAGAAGAGCTAAACCATCATTTTAAAACATTCAAAAAATCGCTTAATAAAACAAACAACAACAATTGTTCTTTTATCACAAAATATTTCTTTTAATCCACTGGTGTCCTGGAGGACAGGAAGAGGTTCCTGGAGGAGTAGTTGTCTTCACTGGACACAGCTCACATGAACTTCTTTAACTTTGCTATGTCGAAAATATCCAACCCCATTCTAGCCAAGGTCAAAGCTCACAAATCCACTTATTTTCCACTTTCTCCTCTGCAGCAAACGGCATAAAAAAATGTCATTACTTCTATCTCCTTTGTACCTTTGCCTTCTGGAAATAAAAAATTAAAAAACTCCAACGCCCTCCAGCTTTGCATTTTATCAATTGTATTAGTCAATGAGTTCATAACTCAAAGCTTTGCTCTAGTTGGCATTAAGGTTTCATGCCCATGTCTCCATGAGGCTGAAAACAAGCCCAGGGGAGGGACTAATGATGACCCAGCCTGGGGCAAATGAGGGATGTTTTCTGCAATTGAATGAGGTCCTTAAGTTGGCAGCCCTGGGACAAGGATTTTCTAAGTGCCACCCCTTGGAAATGGCAGATCAAATTAATCCAACAGATTTGCAAAGTCCCATATCAAAAGGGAAATCATCTGCAACATTGCTGGCAAAAGTATCTCCCACTCAGCACTGAGCTTGGCATTGGTCAATAGGAACTGTCCTTGTGGGCCAGAGGAAATCTGGCAAATTTTTTTTTTCCTTTTTTTTTCTAATTTATTTATTTCAGGAATTTTGTATTTGAGTGAATTTGGAATTGGACTTCAAGCCTGGAAACTGCGTAATTACAGTATTTAAACCTCCAGGTCCCACATGCCAGATTCACTGTCACAGAAACAGGAACCTTCCCCTTCCCAAACCAGTTCATCTGGAAAGATGTGACACTAAGGAAAGACACACCTGAAGCAAAGAAACCTTTTCCTAGTGAAGGTAAAAGTCACTTCTCAGCGCTGGAGGAAATAGCAGCATTTTAATAGGGTCTTACACTGGTATCAGGGTTTCAAATGAAGTTGGGGTGAGGATGGAAGGAGGGACACTGGACAATACATTGAAGTGAACCATCCTGGAGAGTTTCAGGGATTCTTAGACTTTGTCTTATGCGAATTTTTAAAAGCAAAAGTTATGCACAGACTGGAAGCTCTGCCTTCAGCTCCTGATTCAGACACACAGCCCATGAGAGGCTGCACTGTTTTAGAATCATAGAACCACAGAATGGTTTGGGATGGAAGGGACCTTAAAGACCATCTCATTCCAACCCCCTGCCATGGACAGGGACACCTTCCACTAGACCAGTTTGCTCCAAGCCCCATCCAACCTGGCCTTGAACACTTCCAGGGATGGGGCATCCACTGGGCAACCTGTGCCAGTGCCCCACCATCCTCACAGGGAAGAATTTCTCCCTAATATCCAATCTAAACCTACTCTCTTTTGCTGTGAAGCCATTCTCCCTTGTTCTGTCACTCCAGGCCCTTGTCCAAAGTCCCTCTGCAGCTCTCCTGGAGCTCCTTTAGGTGCTGAAAGGTTCTCTAAATTCTCCCTGGAGCCTTCTCTTCTCCAGATTGAACAACCCCAATTCTCTCAGCCTTTTCTCATAGGACAGGTGTTCCATCCCCCTAATAATTTTCACGGCCCTCCTCTGGACCTGTTCCAACTAAAAGAAGAACATGGACATCCTGCTCACACCCACAGGGACACCAGCTCTGTGTCCCCAAGCCATTCACCTTGACTACAGACATCTTTTGCAACGCAATCCAGCCACAGCTGTAGTTCAGAGTTTGCTGCTCTCACAGCAGCAAGCCTGTCTTTAGAGCATGAAGTGCAATGTGTAACTATTCACAGCTGCCTGGTTGGCCTGCTCCACATCAGGGCATTCCCATGAGGAAAGGGACCTGCTTCACAGCCCCAGGGACTCTTCTCTTTGACCTGTAACTGCTGCAGCATGGTAAGAGCAGAAGATCATGAACGCTTCTGCTTTATGGATGAGCAGATGTGCAGCCAGGACACACCTGTTTAAGCTACTGGATGTTTTGGGGGCTTTGCTGGAGCTGCACAGGAAACATCAGAAAGGAGGCAATCCTAAAACCACATTAAAGGAAAACCTCTGCTTACTGAAATGTAAGCAGTGCAGTAAAGTTCCCCAAAGCTACACAGAGAGAGCTCTCACTGATGGACAGGTTATTGATACACTCAGGGGAGGACTACAGTGCCATTTCTGAAGTTGAGTCTATATATACTCAGTATGATGGAAATTATATTCATTGGACAGAAGGGAGCTTTTATTTTTATTTTTTCCTTAAAAAAAAAAAAAAGACGAAAGAAAGAAAGATTGCTGCATGTCTTTGAGCCAGATCCACCTAATCCATGCAGACAGTCCCTGAGTAGGACACTGTCCTGGGAAAATTGCAAAGATTCTTCCTAGACTTTCCCAGCCTTCCTCTTCACCATTTTTTAAACTCAGGCTCCAAACATCATCCCGTCCTCCCCTTTCCCCCTTAGGTACACACTCTCTTCTGTATTTGACTGTGACAGGCATTCTTTTTCAATATTCTCTTGCTTGGAATGCAATGCTTTGGTTTTTTCAGGCTTTCCTCACTGGGCATGTTTTTTTAAGGAACTACTCAGTATCTTACGAAAGTAATTTTCTCCAAGATAAGGGTTTCTGAATGTGTTGTTTTCCCTGTAGGCACATAAATAGCAACACTGAACACAACCTGTTAATACTAAACTTCCTTTCTGAAACTGTTCTATCCAGTGGGTCACCAGAGACCTTCCTAGGCCAGACATCCATCTAAAAAAAAAAAAATTGCTTATGATTGGTAAGGTCTAAAACCCCAGAAAACCCCAAGAAGAAAGAAAATTTTCTGGCTAATAATGTCTCCTCACGAGACCAAGCTTATCTCTATTCTCTGAAACCACTGAAAAGGCACTAAATGAAGCCTGAACAGTGAAGGGAGTATATTTGGAAGGGACGGGAGTAGGAAAGGAAGGGGTAGTGCCACTGTCTTGTCAACAGAGGTTTCTGTGAAGAGTTTCCACCTCTTAAACCATATGATGTACCTTTTTAACCTTCACAGTTCTAGAGGTGTACTGAAGTCTGTCATCTTTACACATAGTCTGCTGAATACTGAGTATTACTTTGGTGATCATGATGTGGCTCCACTGGACTTGATTTCCAGAGGAATGTCATGACTCCAAAGGCCCTTGATCTGAAATACAGAAAAGACCCCAGAATAGCAACAGCACTGCTTCCTACTGTCTAGTTTTGCTTGACTGATTTTCCCCTGTGTTCTTTTTTTCAACTGAAAAGAGAACTAATTAGTCTGTCTTTTGTATGCGTATTCTTTGCACTCACTTAAGGAAGGAAATATCATCAGCTACAGCTTAATCAGCTCTTTCTCAGCTGCCCACTTCCCAGTCTGGTTCTTATTCCTTACCTAATTAACCTTTAACCCGAAGATAAAAGGGCTTATTGATTAATTTGTTTATTTGATTAGAGGGGGTAAATGATTTCTGGGCCTGGTTTTGTAATCTCTGTAAGACCTATGGTGAAAAAAAGAAGAGAGATTAGTATTAGCATTCTAAGAAAAACCCCAGGTGATCTTCACAATCAAAAGGCCTCAGATCAGCAGCATTTCTCTACAGTGGAAAAGTGTCAGGCTGCTGACACTTCCAGAGCCCTGACCATGAGTCAGAGTGTCTCGATGGGCATAAATCACAGAAAGTGTTATTGATTGACTTTAGTCGTGCTGCATAATTCACCAGCACGAGCAGCATTAACGTGCATTGCTCCTGGACAGCACATCAGTTATTGCAGCCAGTCCTTGTGGAACCTTAGATGTTGTTGTTTCAGAGCCTGAGGGCAGTTTTAGCCTTTCCAGGGTTGAAGGACATGGGACAAGGATTTGCTGTGGCCCAGAGGAGGATGAGTGAACCGTTAAATGGAAGTAATTGGAATGTTTATGGCCATAAACCCGTGAAGTTAGGTTGGAATAAAAGCAGCAATTTTTGAGTTTTTCTATGGAACACAAACTTACTTTGCCTTGAAAAAGCAGAACTAGATGATTCATGGGATGTCCTTTTTTGGTTTTTTTGTTGGTTTTTTTTTGTTATATGCTCCCATGTTACACCATTTTGTCAAGACATAGTTTCTTTCCCAAAGAAGTGCTTAACAAAAGCAATCAGAGCCTACTACTGCAGCCCAGATTTATGGGTTGAACTGAGAGGTACATTAATTTACTTACATTAGTCTTCCTTATACAACCTCTGGAGGAAGTCAGGCATCTCCAGAGCCTTTGGTCTTAGAAGAGCCAAATCAATCACTTACCTGAGGGTTTTTCAGTTGAGATTAAAAAAAAAAAAAAAAGGAGACCAGCTTCCAAATTTAGGCATCTAATTTTGGACCTGGAAATGTGGAAAACACATCACTTTCCTTGTTGGCCTTTCAGAGTAACTCATCACTCTGTAACGAGTTTCATGGCTCCCTGCAGAGCATTCAGGTAGTTAAAGCTGAAGGCAGCTGAAAGAAGATAAAAGGTCTGGATGCTGGGAAGAAAAGAGAACAAAGTACTCAAAGCAGAGTATGAATGAAGATATTCAGGTCCTAACTGCCTTTAAACTCACAAGTACAACTCAAGAAAGTAATAAGAATGTCCTTGATTCACACCAACCTTTGAGTTGTCCTGATTTTCCCTGGTTTTCCACAGAACTTGAGCAGGAGTCAAACAGAGTTCTGAAAGACAAAGTATAGATATGGTGCATGATCTCCTGTTCCACCAGCTGTTTTCCAGCACACAGTGTCAGAGTTACAATGCCAGTGGTTAGGTAAGCCCTACCAGCAGTCTAAATTAAAGCCCTGGGTAAGTAATAAAACAGGCATGGTGGCTTTAAGTCAGTAAGTAGAATTGGACTGAGCATTATTTATTAAAAGTCTTCTTTATTCATCTTTAACTCCAGGGCTAAACTCCAAGTCTCACAGATTTGTAAATATGTACGTAAAACATATTTACTTTAATATTGCTGGAGAGATTTCAAGGAGACTTCAAGAGAACCAGTGTTGTCTACAGAGGCAAACTCAGACCTGTGCCTCAGAATCTTCGGAGTTCTCATCACAGACACTTCATTTTCTCCTTCCAATCCATACTCCACATTATTGCCATGGAAGTGTTAATGTTTCTCATTCCTGCTCAGAAAATTAGATGAAAAAAGAGAAGCTTTCACACCAACAAGAAACCTTTTCAGCCTGTATATAATCCATAACACATGAAAAGCAGGAAATAGTTGTGTGTCACTTTTTAGCAGTTCAGAGTTTAGGTACTGGAGGAATTCCCTGAGTTTTTAAGCAATGTCAGTACTCTGCAGCCTGTTTGAAATGCCCATTCCTGAAGGCTGTGTTTTAAATAGGAAACAAAATTAATGATGTGCCAATAGTAAATGTATGCTGTGCCATGCAAAGGAGACCCCTAACTTCACACAGTGTTGCTGACTCAGCCCATAGCAGCAGCAAAAGTAATTTAAAAAGAAGTTTAAACTTTTTTTTAAACTTGGGATTTCTTTTGGAGCAGGAATGCAGCCTGTGGTAATTTCATAACCTGGTTCACTCATTTTCTTAAACCAGAGTTTGTAACTCAGTTTATTTTACAGGTTTTAAATTGTGATTTTTTCCAACTATATGAGAGACTCACGCAGAAAAGGCTGCATAGATTATAAAAGACAAGAACAGATCTTTGCATAACAGTGAAACTCATTATTCCGAAGGAAAAAAAAATAAGCATTAAATCACATTTGCAAGAAGCATATGGAATAGATGAGGTAGATTTTTAAATTCCTTGTGCACAAACAGTATGAACAAAACCTTTCAGTAATATACTCTCAAATGGAGATTACAACAGGGTGAGAGGTCCTGAACACAAAATGCCAAAGAGGAGCAGTGTTTATTTCTGCATTCTCCCATTTAATGAGCAGACTTCCACAGCTACCACATGCCCCCATGATCACCCCAAAGCTTCGCTGAATGGATAGACAATTAAGACAACTAATGAGTGCTTCAGTGATGTTCTTTATTCTAAGAAGGAGAACTGGGGTTAAGTGGAGATCTGGAGAGAGTTTATGCACAGTGGAAGATGAAGTCCAGAGCTGATTTTTTTTATCAACCTGTGTCCCATTTGCAGCAATTTTAAGCTGTAGCTGCAGATGGGAAGTGTCCTTCTGTCCTGATGATTTTCCCCAATGGATGTTCAGGCAGTACCCTCTGACCCAGCTGTGGGACAGTACATCAGCAAGCACAGAAAGGGCCACCAAGACAGTGCCATTGTATCCCTACAAAGAAGGTGCAGGGCGTGTTAAACACTCGAAGGTCTGCAGGGTGACACCAAACCTGCAGCCCTCAGGCCTCTGGGCATGAATAGATCAGTCTCCTCTGTGAAGAGACGTCTCACAGAAGACCATGAGTACAGGTGACAGTCAATGAGGTCACTGCAGCGTGTTTTCAGGAGTCCTGCAGTGTTCCATGGACAGGACATCTCCTCCTTCTGTTCTAAAAAGAGAACATACACATCTGTGCCACCACAGACAGGAACTCCAGACTGGAGCCATGAATTCAATATCAGAGCAACTAAAGTGATAGATTTGCTACAAGTCTTCAAATCTGCTCAAAATACCTTAAATTCCAGTTAACCCTCAATCCAATTTGATCTCAATCCCAAACCAGAAACAAGATCTTCTCCAATTGGATCAGCAATTTGTCTTTGTGGTTCTACCTAAACTTCACACAATCTCAGAATGGGTAAGGTTGGAAGGGACCACTGTGGGTCATCCCAGGGCACATGGCACAGGATTGCACCCGGAGAGTTCTGGAATATCTCCAGTGAGGAGACTCCACACCCTCTCTGGACAATCTGTTCAGTGCTCACAATTAAAGTTCTTTCTCATGTTCAGGTGGAACTTTCTGGGCATCAGTTCCTGCCCGTTCCTCTTGTGCCATTGCTGGGCCCCCTGAGCAGAGCCTGGTCCATCCTCTGCCCCCTCCCTGTGGACAATGACAGACACGGGGGAGGTCCCCTCTCAGTGGCTCCTCTTGAGGCTGAACAGCCCCAGCTCCCTCAGCCTTTCCTCAAAAGAGATGCTCCAGTCCCTTCGTCATCCTCATATCCCACCACTGGACCCGCTCCAGGAGCTCCACATCTCATGCTCTTAAGAGTTTCCTTGCTCCCAAAAGGCTGTGGAATCGACCATCATCTATGTTCTCATGAAGTGATGTGCCAGGGGGTCATCTCCAGGGCTGTGTTGCTCTTGTAGACTTTGCTGTGAGCTTATGTGACAGACAGAAGAGATGCTGGCAGGTGACAGCATGAGATCTCTAAAATCTGTCAGCAAATTATACATTTTACCAGTCATTTTCTACTCTGAAGGATGTTCTGCATGTCTGTCTAATTATAGCAAAACTGTACAGATTGTGTCAAAACTGCCCACTATTATCCAAGCTGTGCCAGCTACGGCTGACAAAACATGCACATCTCCTAATTAAGAACATTTTAAAACTGACTTATTTAAATTAAGAAAAACCTCCCAACCTTCACTTTTTAACAAGTTACTCTGAGATTTTTGGAGGAGGAGGAGAAGGAAAGCAAAAATATTTTAGATTCCTTCCCTCATTTCTTAACTCTACAGAGCACCAAAATAAATTGCAATGTGCAAACAAGATATCAGAAAGAAAGGCTTTGGCTTGACAGATTGCAGGGCACAGCATAAAATAAAACTGTGTTGTTCTGAAGATCTGAACTGCAGAATGTAAAATGCTTTAAATGCTTTTTGTTATTCTCCAGATCTCCGAATGTTTGGACATCCCAGGTGATAGCTCAGTTCATTCATCCGTTGATTCCATGAAGTTACTGGCGGGTTTCTCTTGCTGAGCTCTTATGTAGGAGAGCAGAATGAACCTTTGGTGATGGTACAGGAGGCCTTCCAGCTTGATTTTCCCCAGTTTCAGTCTGTGCTGGGGATAACCTGAATATAGGGAGCAATTCCACCTGGCTTCCTTTTCTACACAGTCCAGTTCACTGTCATTTTGTGCTTACAAGTGCACTTTGTGAGGTAGGAACTTCTTCAAGCACTTGCAATTTTGTTTTCCAACCCCAGTTTGGTAATCCTCACTTCCAATCAGCTCCAGTTCGATAATGAAGAAGGACCAAATTCTGCACCTAAGAGGATTCAGTTTAATCACAGGTTACCTGTGTGTCTGTGTGTTCTAATTCACCAGGGCCGTGCCAACATTGTTAGCAAAATACTAAACTGAGTGAAAAATGGAGCTCTCTGAAGAATTTAAGTGCAGGTTTCATGCCTAAGAACTGGTGTGAAGGCCAGGAAGGGAAGAGGCTTTTACTCACCTCAAAAAACAAAATAGAGCCACACTCGGGGTATGGTTGGGCATCACTCAGTGAGTGGTGAGCAATTGCATTGTGTGTGACTTGTTTTGTATATTCTAATTCTTTTATCATTACTATGATAATAATAATAATAATAATTATTATTATTATTATTATTATTATTATTATTATTATTTTCTTCCTTTTCTGCCCATTACACTGTCATAATCTCAGCCTATTGGGAAGAAGAGAGCGAGTGGCTGCGTGGGGCTGAGTTTTAAGCTGGGGTTAAACCAAGACAAACACCACCTGATGGGCTCATCCAAAGATTTTTCTTCAAGGAAATGGTATTTGTTTCCAAATCTCCAGTGAAAAAGACAACAAATTCCATTTCTGGTTAAGGTTTTCAGTGCTGAAGGAGATTAATACGGGCTTCAAACAAGCACTTGGCAGAAAGAGGTTTAGAGTGAAAATCTCAAGATTTAAGCCCATTGTCTTCCAGAGCTCATTTCAACTAGAGAGAAAATACCAGTTTGACATGTTTTGCTGAAAGGCAGTTGTTCAAATTCAGGCCTGTTAGTATCTCACTGGCTTCTGCAGTTTCATTTTTCAGCCCTTAAATACATGGAAATCCAAGCGCAGAGCACATGAAACAGAGAAGTGCTGTAGTAAACGGTTACTGGGAAGGAAAGTAAAGCTCCAAGAAACATTTAAATTTAAAAAATTACAAAAATCAAAGTGTTCCATGATGCACAAGCAGAGTTGGGTATGAGTATTGTTCAGTGATAAGAAAAGCTATTTTTTAAAGAAAAAAATCATGTGTGTGTATATATATATATATTTGTGATAACCCTATAATACTAATTGAATTAAATTTGTTAAATCCTGAACTGAGTACTCTCTGAAATTTTGTGATCAATAATGCTTTTTCATTATATTTTCCAGGCTCTTGATCTTAAAAACTGGATACATCTAACAAGGAAATAATCTAGGAAGGACAAGGTTAAAGAAGGCAAATGTGTGTGTGGGGAAAAAGCCCTATAAAAATTCAATATCATTTTGATAACATTTTGGCATGGAAATTACTACTAAAGCACTTCAGAAACCTTGACGAAAACCACTTTGAAATAGAGCTGAAGAGATTTTCTATTTCTGAGGTGGATCAGAGTCCATCTTAATTAAAATGCCTGAAAACAGGACTTCATGAAAAAACACCCTGTCTCGTCCAAAGACTGGCACATTGTTTTCATCATTTTCTTTCATTGTTATGAATAATGTGTTTAGTGAACCCGATGTTTGGAAAGATGGAGAATAGTTGTGAGATATCAAGACTCTTTTTTGTAAAACACGGTGATGTCTAGTCACAAGTGCCAGTAGAAGACCAAATGCTGCTATTTCATCATCTGTTTAATAAAACTTTACTGATTCCCTGAAGATGGCAACTGCTGTTGTCTAACCTGGCAAATTACAAAACTGCTTTCTTCATTGTCATTCTTTCTTCATACCTTAAATAATCAAGAAACTGCAAAATTAATTTTATGTGGTGTCAAACACTCGAAGAGAAATAAATGGAATTTCGTTTCACTTCACATATTTAAGACATTCCTTACTTGAAAAGCCATATCTCCTGTCCTCCTTGCCCTGCTGTTTTCAGGTGAAGATGCAATGTCAAGCTTTCCTCCAGTTTTATTTTATTTATTTAATTATTCTAAGAATTAAGTAGGCAATCTATTTTGGAGCTCATAGTATGTTGCCCACTAATTTCATGAGTGCACTGATTTTCAGCAGTTCTCAGTCTTGCACAGGGTAATGATTTTAGGATTCATATTGCAACCACTGGAAGATGATAAAGTCTTTTACCTATTACTCTGGACAGTTTACTTTTGTCTGAAGGGAAAGAGCATGACCTTAAGTACTGAAATGAAATGTTTTATGGATTTTATCTCACCTGCGTAATACCAAGCCATAAGTAGTTATGCAAATGCCTCCTTGAAGTATGGAATCCTGATACCTGGAGCTGGAGGGATTTCAAATGTTCAAAATGTCAAACATGGTTTTTCTTCTCATTTGCCCCTTGATGCACAGCTCATGGAGCCAAATATTTCCTTTTTGGGGTTGTGTGTCTCATTTTCAGGCTCTGATCCACACTGGTACATGCTAATTAAACTGGGAAGGTTTTCACAAGTGCTGCTAATGAGCTTGTGGAGGAGCAGTTGTTCGCATGACAATTTGCCTTGTGAACTGCAAAAAAGAATTACAGCTTCTTTATTTCAGTTGTTCCTGAATTAGACAAGCAACTGGTCCTGTCAGCTGAGCCTCTCACTTTTGATGTACCTGGGAGCAGGAACAGCTGCTCCTTGGGGGATGAATGTGAGCAGTCTGACTTCTTCCTGCATTTTAGTCTCCCTACTGGAAGCTACATGCAGGATTTTTAGGAAGGTGAGTGCTGCCTGACCTGATGTTGTCCTGTCCCTCCTGGCTATCATGGATAGAGTTGACATTCCCAGCCATTAAAAACATCTGCACACAGCAGGCTAGCATGGGTTGTATCACCTCAAAGTGACACAACTTGGGAACTACTAATCAAAATCCTGCTGCTGCTTCTTCTTATAACCATAGAATCACAGAATGGTTTGTCTTGGAAGGGACCTTCCAAGGTTCCACTCCCCTGCCATGGGCAGGGACACCTTCCACTGGCCCAGGTTGCTCCAAACCCTGTGCAACCTGGCCTTGGACACTTCCAGGGACGGGGCAGCCACACCTTCTCTGGGCAACCTGCGCCAGGTCCTGAGAAAAATAAAAAATAGTCCTTCCCTACAGTGAATAAGATTCATTCTTTTTTTCCCCCATAGCTTCAAAGCTCCTTCCACAAGCACAGGGAGGAAACCATCTCATCAGGGTAATGTGTTGTGGATTTCCTGAGGGCCAGGGGCATGCTGACTGTGTTCAGGATGGCAGTCCCTAAGGACTAAATAGATTTAAAGTGACACTGTGGTAGGCACAATCCTTGTTGCAAAGAGGTGACATCTAAGTAAAGATGACAGGCAGAGAAAAGAAAGGATAGACATTGCAAATGGAATAAAAAAATGTAATAACAGCAGGTGTCACATTAGTTGGATGACTCCCCTTAGGAAGTGAGAGGACACTGAAAGCAGGGATAGGCTGAGACAGAGCTGAAGCCACAGACCAGCTCTGTAAGCAGGACATTGCCTGTACCAATTTTCCAATCAAGGGTTTAGTTTTCAGTGCTGAAGGAAGTCTCTGAGGCTGAGAAGCTGAGATAATCAGGGGTTTGACAGAAGCCAGGGGTGTATCTGACTCGAGCTGGCAAGCAGCTGTCCAAAGCTGTGTTCTGTGCTCACATGGTCTGAGCTGCAAGATCAGAACTGCCTTGTCAGCCGTCACACCAATTTACACTTAAAAAGGTAATTTTTTAGCTCAGGGACCTCATATTCAATTGGTTTAATGTCAGTTTGGATCATCCTTTCCCATTATGTTCCCTTTCACAGTGCCAATACCACCTGTGGTGCCAGCCATGGATAATTGATCTCTCCTGTTTAAACCCCAGCAAGGTTGTTCCAGATTGGAGTGGTGAAACCTTGCGAAGCACCTGTGATCTTAGAGAGCAGGGAGGGTAGGATTTAGAGGAGGCAGTGCCACGCCATGATAAAAGACATTGTCTGCTGTGAAAGTGTCTGCAGGTTTCTGCAGAATATTGCACATTTCTTTGTGTCCTGTAAGGTTGAATTCAAAGCCTCAATTTTAGAACCGGGTCCCTTGTTGAGAGTCCTTTCGGGCTCACTCATGCACAAGTACAGGTAGACACACAGATTACAAGCCTAGGGCTTCTAAATCTTGCTGAAAAACCTCAACATGAAAAAGGACTCTGCTCCTGGTATTTTGGACAAATCCCCATTATTCAGCATGCTAAGCAGGCTATCTCTGGGAAAAATTGGGTTGCAATCCTGGTTTTAAAATTTGCAGTATGCTACAGTAAATGCTGTATAAAAGAATAGCTTAAAGCCTGGCAAGTATTTCAGAAGAGCATTCACAGGCTCCTCTGTGCTCACAGGCAATTGCCAGTTTATATCCCTTGCTGCCAGAGATCCCTGTGGTCATAATTGCTGGTTTTCAAGATTTGAGAGTCCCAGTGTCCTAATCTGTCCAGTGCCTTCATCCTATAATTATACTAATAGAAAAGACTATTTTTTTCAAAGTCATAATGAAAACCTGCAGACTACAGTGGTGGTTTTTCCCCAAGGTGTAAGATATGTGGGGAGGTGTCATGCAAAAATAGACTTTGTACAAGTCTAGAATATGTGCAGTGGAGGCAGCTGACCCTTCTTCCTGCCCAGCAACATAGGTGGAGGATTCTTCTATAATCTACTGAAAGTGTCATAAATGATGATGTTTTTAATTTATAAACCCATCTTTTTTTTCCTTTTCAGAATTTACTTTTGCCTCAGGTAATTGGATGGTCCTTCAAGCATGGAAGGAAAGAGTGAGTTTGTGTAACCTGTTCTCACCAGGCGTTGGTCACTGAGAAGTTGCTGAAGTTACCAAAGAAACAGCTCAGCACCACAAATCTCTGCCTAAATAACGAGGAAAAAAATTAAAAAGTAGTGTCTGCGGATGGAATTAATTTGGTCTAACCTTTAATTTTTTTTTCTTTCCAGACAGTCACATGTGAGCCAGACACCCAAGGCTCTCTTAAGTGTTAAGGAAGAGAACCAGGCAATTTTAAATCGTGAATCATCAGACCTACTTTACACACCTGCATCAGGAGCTGACTCATCTCCCAGACTCATTTGAGTAAAATCACTTGATTCCCATCAGATGGTAAGGAATCCTGTAGTGATTAGCTCTGATGTAGAGGTTTGCACTGCACATGTTCACATACAGTCTGTGTCCTTCCTTCAGCAGGAGACTGATTGCAGAGCTGAGACTCCCACCCTCCAAATGTTTGAGTATCGTGGAAAGGGCTGAGGAGAAGACACTTGTGAGACCACTAAGGAGAAAAACCACATTTTTTATACTTGACTCTTCTGTTCACTTGTAAAGAAAACCTCTTTCTTCCAGAAATTAAATGAAAGTTCCTCCATAGAAATAATCCTCTCCCTGCCGTGGAGTCAATTCATTTTTCAGAAAATACTTTCAGTGGTTAATAATTGAAGTGTTGTCCTTGCTGGTCAACTTGGGTAGACAAAAACTCCCCAACCCAGAAAGGAAGAAGTAGGTTGTTTTCAGAATCTTCAGTCTGTGTCATATTATTTTTAAACAGTGCAAAAGACCTCACTAGCCAATAGCAATTACTCTCCACCAATTAAGTTTACTCCAAGATTGTCCACTAGCTCTGCTGACAATCTGCACTAAGCTTCTCCCATATTAGACATCAAAATCTGATTATAGGAAATTAATTTCCAGAAGAGCAATGGACCCTTGGTTCTTGAGGCTCGGGTGTGATTTTTAGAAGGCTTGGAACTGAAATTTTGAGTGTTTCAGTGCACTTTACATGTTTTCTCAGCTTCATTGTTGACTTGAAGTCCACCTTCACAGAGAAAGAACTAGAACATACCAGAAAAACAGGGAGGTGGTTCTTGTGTTAAGTGGACAACTCACATCATAAGGGTAGGGAAAATTATTGGCAAGACTGACTCAACAGAGCTAATCTAGTTATTGCTCAGTTAATGAAATGGTGTCATGAGCACAGCTTTAACAAAACCTTTTAACCAGTGTTATGTCTTCAATCATCTGTTCAGACTCAGTAGAGTTTTTCTCCACTGCAACCATGTAAGATGTTGGCATCTCTAATTTTCTAGAAGTTTCTTTAGCAAATGTCAGCAAGATAAACAGTTCTATCAAAATACTGATTAGACACATTCATGTCCCAGATGTCAGAACAAATCTGAGAGTTGTTTCATCTGTGGCATCTGTGACCAGAAATTTGGTGTGATAGCAGAATGTCCACACATTTACTGCTGGTCTTCTCAATTCCAATTTCTCCAGACTTAAAAAATCATAATAAAATCATATAATCTTTTTTCCTCAGTTCCAGAAACACCTATGCTTTCCAAAATCATGATATCCCATCACAGAATCAGAGAATCACAGGATGGTTTGGGTTGGAAGGGGCCTTAAAGCCCATCTCGTTCCAACCCCCTGCAATGGGCAGGGACACTTTCCACTATCCCAGGTTGCTCAGAGCTCCATCCAACCTGGCCTTGAAGACTGAGTCTGGTCCCTAAACCCTCCAATTTAAGTCTAGGCAGAAATTCAGTGGCTTGGCACACCCTGTGATCATAACTGATTTGTCAAAAAAAAAAAGCCAACCCAACCCATTCTGTGATTCTATGATTAAAAATTAGCTCAAAATGCTGAAGGTTTTGTGAGGGAAAAGAGAGAGCTACACCCAGAAAAAAGTGCTGGAGATGGTAGGAAGTAGGAAGCTATAAAACTTGGCAAGTGCCACACAAGTTCTAAAAAGCACAAGTTGCCTGTCAGAGTCCTTTTTGCATTTGGAACATTTATTTTTCCAGTGCTGGACTGAGTTGTGAAGGAACTGGTGAATTTGTCTGAGGAGATGAGTGTGCACAGGGATGAGGGAGAAGCTGGTATTGTCTGATTAAACAGATCTTATTCCGTGTGCTGAGGAAACAGAAGTCTGGAATTACACGAGAGAGTCTAAAGCTTTGGAAATCAGAAAAACTATAAAAAATTCACAGATGGACTTTCAAAAGCAATTTTTGTAGAAGGCACACAGAATAAATGCAGCCACTGCTCAGCTCTGTGTGATTCCTTTTGTCCTGACTTTTGGATCTGGTTTACGAATAGTGACGCCAACAAGGAGCATCGTGCAGTCAAGAGTCACCAGAAAACAGTGTGCACTGGTGAGAAAGGATGTTTGGTGCTAGGATACCAGGGCTTTTTTTTTCAGCTGATATAATGCCATTATACCTGGGGTTGTGCAGCTCTTGAAGTTATTCATCTTCCTCCACTACTTCTGTGTACGAGCACTTAGGAGAATTAACGGTGTTATTTCCCGTAATAAGCTGTAAGCCTGAGTATTGCTCTGACTTAATCGTACTTGTGTGTTGCCTGTATGGGTTTTTTGAGGGTGCAGAGGCTTTGAAAAGCCTTAATAAAAGAAACCAAAGCCTCTGATGAGTCACAGCTGATTAGTCATAGGTGGGATTCACTTCTGAGGGTTGGTTGCCCTCTCGCAGACCTGCCCTTCAAAATTCCCAGCAGTTGTCAACCTTTCTCCCACGCTGCCCTCAAGAGTAGGAAGAACTCTGTAAATATCCACACAGTCTCCTCTAAATTCAGCTCTCAAAATGCATAGAGAAGGAAACAAACTCAACAGGGCAAGTCCATTGTGTCACTACAATTTTATCACCAAAAAAAATATAAATTTTCTTATGCTGTTCCTGTTGATTATTTTACAACGTATTCTGCTTTGTTTTAAGTAAGATTTCTGGGACAAGGACAGTCACATATGCTGAAATTTTGTATACTGCCCAACAAAACTGGGCCTAAGGTTCATCTTAGACATAAATAGCACAAGGCAAAGAATTTCATTGTCACGCCACTGTGAAGTTGTGAGCATATGTGAAGAGCATAGGCTTTACTTAAATCTGGATTATGTATAGGAGCTATATCAAACCTTGCACTAGATGAAGAATAACCCTTCTTCCCCGATAGTGGCCTTACAGCTGCTTGGAATTGAGCAAAGGATTCTGAACTCAAACAGTGGTTCAAAAGGATATAATTGATTGAAAAGCCACCTGCACATACTCCGAGAAAGAAGGTGTTGCCAGTGTTGTCAGCAGTGGGCAGGGAGTTTGGACCAGAGACAGCTGGGCCACTGAGTCAAATAAGCCTTTTCACAGTGTCTTCAAATAAGGCCCTTTCTCCTTAAATTTCATTTTAAATTTAAAATTGAGAAACTTTGCCGGTACCTTCTTAAATCAGGACCTAAACTTTGATAGGGACGGAGATGCTTTCAGCTGAAGGATCAGGTAAATTACTTGGACACAAGACCACACCTAGTTTGACTAAACAAATCAACACTTTTTTTAGTGTGAAAATCACAAAAATACTGACCCCGGTTGCCATAGAAAATAGCTTATTCATACCAAAAAGACATGGCCAGACATCCTTCCTTATACTACTGCTACAATCCCATCAAGGAGATCAAAGATTCCCTTCTGGTTCCCAATTGTTGCAAAGGGCTCTCTCGAAGGAGGGCACATGTAATGACCCAGAACTGAAGGTGGCCGTGGACTCCTCAACACCACAAATCAAAGAGGGTCTTGAAGATAAAAAAAACCCCTCAACTCTGATTTCATAATAAAATCACTGAGCTCTTGTCGGCATACAAGTGCTCTGATGTCCCACAACCAAAGCTGAAATCATAAACACATCTACTGATATCTGATTTGATTTCCTCCAAGAGCTTATCCTAAAGAGAGTTAGAAAAAAAAAAAAAAATCAATTTTTTTTTTTTTAATGTACTGAGATTAAAACAAAAATCAACTGAGACAGTGCACAATAAATGCCTTTGCCTCTGAAAGGGGTTTCTTCATCATCAGATGAAAAAATTTATGAAGTAGATTTAAAATTCAGAGAAATCAATAACATTTAAAGGCCTAAAATTATTTTCTAGCAGAAATGTAGTTGAGAATTCAGGAAGCAAATCTATAATTACAGCAAATTATGGGAGAAATGGCTAAAAATTCAGGACAGAGGCATCTTAAAAGATTTCTATTAAGAGGACCCTTAAAGCAGTGTTTGCACATTTATTCAATATATTCTGAGCACAGTCATGATTCCTAAAAGCATTAAAGGATATTAATTCCCTAGAAAAAAAGGTGATGAAAAAATAAAATACATTAATAACTAGAGGCCAATCACCACTAAATAAATAGTGCTGCAAATAGCTGTGTGGATCCTTTCCATTAGGTTGACGAAGACATGACCCATTAACTTTTGACAAGGAGGGATTATACTGCTCTCCAGCTTCTCAAAAAATAAAGATTTTGCAGCTCACTATGCAACATGCCAAGAAAAAAACCAAAAGCTTTGGGTGGTGTGGTTTTCGACCTATTAATGTATGAATTGTCTCTCCTGGCTGTTAGAAGGGAAAGGTTTTGACCAACACGTAATCAATGTCATTGAAAATGCCTATCAAAATGGCATAATTGATCTAGAATGGTGAAAAGAGGGGAAATGTATTAGAAGTGACCCCATCTCAAAGTGGAGGTCAAGCAAGGAGACCCGGTATCAGTATTTTTTTGGTCTGCCATTTGATCTGCAGTTTTTCACAAGGAAATGGTGGCAGTGGCTGTCAGTAAGGAAATCTCAGATTATTTGGAAATCTCAGATTATTTGGTTTGATTGAGCTTATCATTTGAAGGCTTGAATTACATCCTCACAACTGTTGTTTCCTCTTGCTCCTTGGCTGGCCCTAAGACCCACGTTAAAAGAGCTACAGGTTTTACATTAAACACACTCAAAACTCATTTACAGCCAGTGACTAGGAAGTGTAGAAGGTGGGCACTGGAGAGCTCCAAAAGTCTGGAAAATACCTGAAATTCTGGTTGATCCTGAGCCAAAACGAGAAGACTTGGGAAAAAAAAGTTGAGACCTGCTTGACAAAAATCTCTTGAAAGAGAGGTACTCTTGAAATGGCTGGGGAAGCTCCTGCTGGTTCGTGGGGTCACAAGCCCAAGACTCACCCATCCAGCTGATCATTCACATGCAAAGGACACTTCACTCTCATCACCAGTGAGGAAAAAAGCTCTAAAGACACCACCTCCTTGCCTGAACACAAAACAATTTCCATGTGCCAGTACCAGAGATGGAGACCTGTGAGTGATGAGATCTAAATTTACTCTGCTCACACGTGCCAGCCCTCTCTGGTGACTCTGTTATCCACCAGACTTCTTGGGGGAGAGATGAGATTCCACAAAAAATATGGAGAAGCTATTTATGACTGCTGGACACACAGGGAAGGAGAAGGTGTTTTATTTCTATTTCTATTTGCCAAAACACTACTAGAAGCTTTTAAACCACCAGTATGTGCAAGCAGGTCTTTTGACTCGAAACAGTTTTCCCAAGGCCTGTAAATAAAGAAATACTTCAAACAATAAACTAAACTATGAAGGCAAGGCTTCAAAATGGGACATTTTGAAAATTGTCCAATTAGCATTGACTGGATTGTGAACTGTGCCACTTGAGAGGCACTTGCTGATAGTCCTTTAACTTTAGGTAACATATATCCCACCAGAGATTTTTGGAGCTGGAACAAAAACAATACTGGAGTGATTCACAGGCAGCAGCTTTCCCACCTGGCGTGTTTGAAGTATCCTCCAAGTTGTAAGGGAGGCCTGTATTAAAACAACAACAAAATGTGCACTGAGAAACCAAGAAATACGTGTGGGCAGACTATGAAAACCTTCATCTCAAGGATGAACACGAAGAACTCAAAACTTGGCTTGATATTTCCAAGGGAAAAAACGATCCAGTGGTGGACTTCAGTGTTTGCTTTGAGAGGAAACCTGCTGCAGTTAGGGATGCTCATTATATGTATGAAATGCAATATCGTGGAGAGGGAGTATATGCATTAAAATAAGCTAAATTCTGTTTCCTTTTAAACCACCAATTTTAATACCTTTAGTTACATAATTCTTACCTGATTCCACTGTAAGTCAAATTTAAGACTTTTTTTTTTAACTTTGCTTTTTTTCATCTTAATATCTTGCACTTAACTTCCCTTTCCTGATTTTATTTTGCTTAATTTTGGAATTTGACAGATCCTTATTATCTTTTTACTGCTTTTCTAAATGCTGTTTATACTTTCAGCCTTAGTGCCATCACATTTTTTTTTCTTTGAGAATTAATGACTTTTAGTGAGTTATTCTTGTTGTTTTAGGTTTCAATCAAAAAATATTAGATCATTAGACAACATTATTGATGCCTAACACAGATACAAAACAAGAAGAAATAGTCCTGGAAATCTTGTCACAGCTGAAGGCAAGGTCAAGGTGGGTCTGGACGTTTATGACTCAATTTTGGTAGCAATCAGTTCCTTGAGTTTTTAAAAAACAACAGTAAGGGGCCAATCAAGAAAGCACATTGACTACAAATTGACTTTTGCAGTTGAAATTTCCTTCTTACTCAAGAGAATTTTGCATCAATCTGTTTCACCTTTCCAACTTTTATACAGATCCCTTGAATGTGAAGTGGCTCTTTTCTCCCTCAACACTTTCCCCAGAAAGGAAGGGCTCAGACCTTTTAGAACTCTTTCACAGTTATTCCTTAACATCAGTTTAAAACAGGCACATTCTGAGCCTGGATTTTTACAGCTTTACTTCCACTAAATTGCTTTATTTTCTGTGAGCAACAGTTACAGCAAGAAAGAAAAGGCAACCCAGAATGTGTTCAAGAATAGCAGAGAAGTGAAGGAAATCCTTCAAATTCCTTTTAGTACTTCCCATGGCACAAGAGAAGCAACTAGAGATGGAAATATAAGCCATATATCTCAACAGGAGATCCATCAGCCACCTTTCTTCTCTTTCTGTCTCTTGTTTAAACTGAAAGCCCAGATGATTCTTTACCTGAACCATCAGGGAAGGGTCAATAAGTAACAGCACTGAGACAGAATGGCTGCTCAAAGAACCCTTGAAATTGTTATTATTTATTCCCAGTTACTTTGACCACAGAAAATGCAGAGGAAACTTGTTTAGATCAATATCCATGAAAGTAAAATTAGTTTGGAGCTGTTGGAGTCTTGTTCTGGGATTGCCTCTTCGTTCACTTACCGAAGTTTTTAAACCCACACACGGGAGGATCGAACAGTGTGAGAGGTTTGAGTGGAGAAAAACAGTCAAATTTGCAAAAAAATCCCTCGGGGGGTTATGGTTGGACCACGGGAAGTGTATTGTAGGATCACAGAATCACAGAATCACAAGGTGGTTTGGGTTGGAAGGCACCTTAAAGATCATCCAGTCACAACCCCCTGTCATGGGCAGGGACACCTTCCACCAGCCCAGGTTGCTCCAAGCCTCATCCAACCTGGCCTTGGACACTTCCAGGGATTCAGGGGCAGCCACAGCTTCTCTGGACAACCTGTGCCAGGGCCTCACCAGCCTCACTATCAGGAGGAGTATATCAGTTTCCATTCTGGTCTGTGTTTCTGTCTAAAAACCACCTTTCCTGACCCAATAGAACCCTGTGTGGACTTTGTTATATGCACTGATCTACTTAATCTGCAGATTGAACTCAGAGACAACTCACCTTCCATGGTCAGCTCCATGGGATATAAAATAAGTGACATGATTTTTTAAAAACAGGTGTTCTAGAATGGATGTGTGTGTAATGCTACATTTAAGCGTTGACTGCAACTGAAAATACAGGATTTTAGCTGCTGGATTTTAGCAGTTGTTCACTCCAGATCGAGATAAATCAAGTCAAACTGGAGGAGGCTTTTAGAAGGGTTGGTGGGAGGGAGACAGAACGGAAATCCCACCATGGGAAGAAACAAAGACAATTTTGTTTATCAGGTCTATGAAAGTGATGAGCTGAATGGAAGATCTGATTGCCATGCATAAATGCTTTGGGGTAGAATTGAAATCACTAATAAAATTAAGACAGGGTAGGAACAAGAACAAACATGACCAGTAATATATTTAGGTTGGAAATTAGAAGGATTTTTGTCGTTTCAGAGCAATGCAGTTCTGGAACAGCATCCCATTAGGACTTGCAAAAGCAATTAGCTTGCGAAAGATAATACACTAGTAGGTCTCACAGATCCCACAAGAGTTGTGGAAGACAGACATAACATTCAGAATGATCTGAGGAAATTAACAATATGGCCTGAAACAAATAGGATGCTGCTCAATGCAGGGAATTAAAAGATGCTGCTGATAACTGGGAATAATCAACTGCACGGAAACAAGACGAAAAATCCCTTGCTACAAAGTTCTGTAGGAAACATACATGGAAAGAAGAATGGGCAAGAGAAAGGGGGAGTCAGCCTTACCAGGAGAACACACACTTCTTACCACGACACCCACAACATCGCTGTCAGTGTAAGGTGTGTGGAGAAATGCATCCTGCTTTTCCCAGGCACTGGGAATATCCCAGTCACCTCTCCAGACACTCCAACCACAGAAGCACACTGATGGTTCAAAGACTAAAATAAGGCAGTGAGAATGGTGAGAGTTTTGGAAAAGAGAGCTTCTAAGTGAAAATCCAGAGGGACACGCTGCAGTTTAGCTTTAGGGAAAACAGCACTGCTTCAAATACATGGAGTCAATGGAGGTTTGGGGGAAAAAAAAAAAGGATTAATTTTTTTTCTCTTATTATTTAGTTAGGCATTCTGCCTAATTCAATTTATTGGAGTCTTGTGCCAAGCAAATATTTTAGAAACTCTCAAAACAAAGTTGCAGTGTTTCCTAACCAAATTATAAACCTGATGTGCATATTTCATCGACTTTGTCCATGAAGCGAGACAAACTGAAATAGTCAAGTCTGAAGTAATGTCTCAGACTTTATACATGTCAAAAAACGGCATAAAAGTAACAACTAATAAGTTCCCTGAAACTGAACAGGCATTGCTAATGAAAATATGTGTTGGTATTGATTATGCAACAAAACAAAAATAAAATATTTCCCTGTTTCTCAGGCTGGTCTACAAATAGAAGCAGCCCTGGAGCTCTTACGGATATTTCTGCACAGAACAAGCAGATATCTAGATTTTTCTGTCATTTCTAATTAATAATATCATGTCATGTACTTTAGAATTTCAGTGGCAAGGTAACTAATTATCACAAGGCAAAACATGTGCAATTGATCTTTTAAGTTCCTATGCTAATTGCAAACCTGCCACTTGAGGGTGTTCTAAATATTGATTTCTAGTGTAATGTCTCATTCAGCTTTTCCATATGGACATTTTCAGCTTTGCTCATTATCGTGCTATTCGAGTGTATGAGGACATAAACTTATTTGAGAAGATATGAGACAGTCAGGAAGGGAATTGGGCACCGAAATAACACTACCAAAAAAAAAAAAAAAAGCCATTTTAATGTATTATTTTCTGAGAATGGAAAAGCCTGCCAGTTAATTAATCACTGATAATAGGGGCAAATTTGAAGTTAGAAATAGGGGAGGAGATGTGGTGGCCTCCAGGGTACCTCTGCCACTATGGAAAGCACCAGGATTTGTGTCCCAGCTAGCATTAGGGAGGGGAGAGCTCCTGACTTTAATTCATTGCTCTGCCCTGTGGTAAAGCAGCAGAGGTGATTCGAGGAGAGGAAAAATTCAGTCCAACCTCTGCAAATGGATATGTATTCAGAATAGCAAGAGGATTGGGAGATAATAGGATTACAATGACTCAGAATGGTAGAGCTTGTTAAAACTTTATATTCCACCCACATGTAGGGGCAAGCCAGGTCTTTCACTGGGGGGCCAGAACTCTTGTACTATTAAAGATAAAATATCATTTTTTGTGTGTTTTCTGCAAAACTTTCAGGATTTCGGCCAAGACGCTCAAAAGAAAAAAAAAACTGAAATTTTCAGGATTATGTTTATTTCCTTTTTTTTTTTCCCTATATGTTTTTTCCACTTCTTGGAAAGCATCTTTCCCAACCTGTACAGATATGCCCGAAGTTTTAAGAAGGTGGATGAGGAGAGTCCATCCCAGTTTGCATTTAAGTCTGGCCAGGGCACAGTTCAGTGCAGAACAGAGGTTTGGCTGTAAGGAACATCCACCAGTTAGAAAGGACATGCTAAGGCCAGGAAGTACCTTCATGTGGCCCTACAAAAGCTAAAAAATACGACCAGAAACATTCACTTTTGCACAGTAAGCCCAGTCCTTTGTATTTGAATATTTTTCAGCAAGAGAGTTTAGACTTGAAATCTTCTTCACAGGTGCAGTCTGTCATAATCCACGAAGGTTTTTTTTTCCCAAACATTGTTCCACACTTGGTGTTCAAATGATTGGAGATGCATTTGAAGCAGACAGAAAACTGGAATCTTCCTCAGATTTTTAAACACTTGGTATTTCCAAAATTAGCATTGGAACTGGGAAAGGGCGGGCATTGCAGATTCTACAATCTGAAAAATTACAGTTTAAACTGGTTTTGTTGTTTTTTTTTTCTGCAGCAGTGAAATCAGTGTTGCCATTTGAAGGTTCTTTTTCAAGTCCTCAATGTTTCGTACCAGATTTCTCCACACGAGGTGCAACTGTAGGCAGAGCCCACCAGGGGAGAAGTGCATCATCCCACATATGTGGGTAAGGAAGGGGAACACAGGAGGACTGGGAAGGAGAAGAATACAGTGCTCCTGGAAAACAGCTCCTGAGAGGCAGCAATCCCCAAAAGATTGCTGATGAATCTTCAGCCACCTCGCAACAAAGATCAGCTGATCATTTCAAACTGAAATATTTCAGTGTCAGTCACGTTGACCTGAAATGCACAGTTTTAATATTCGCTTTAGAGCTGGGAAATTTTGATCAGAAAAGTGAACATTTTCAGCAAAAGCGCATTTTTCATTATGTGACACCGGGAGGGAAAAAATCCTAAAACCCGAGAAAAATCCCTTGTCAAATCTTTCACCTTCTAGCTTAAAAATTGACTGGGATGAATCTTCTAGTATTAGTTCTTGTCAAACTTTCCTCCTGTCATAAGAGGAGAAAATATAGCTGCAAGCATTCACCCTAAGGCTCCTCAGGAATTCCTGCCTGGTTTTTCTCTTAGTATGTGGGCAACTCACTTCAGGAGATATTTTTTTATGCACCTCATCTCTCACCTGTGAAAAAAGAGGGGCTGGGATTTAAATGGCAAGTTTTTTTCTTTCCTTTTCTTTCTGGTCCGTGTACATTTGGGTTGGTTTTCCTTTTGTTTGTTTTGTTGTTGTTTTTTTAGGAAGGAATGGGTCATAGAGCACAAAAAGTATTCCAAGTGTATTATTCTCAGAATATTCAGTCCTTGAGTCTATGATCTTTTCCTTGCTGAAGGCTATGGAGGCCTTTCAAACATACTTGGTGGGTCTCAAACACACAATTTAGTGTTATTTATAATAAAGAGGAAAAATTCACATGGCTGCAGGCTATAAGAAATGAAGTCTTAGATTTATCTGGACTCCTCAACATGTTGATTCATAACTGGAGTCTCCTAAAAAGGGCACTGTGCTAATGGCACTTACTTGTGCACTAAATACTTTAATGGGGATTTTATGGCACTATTAAATTTAATGAGACACTCCTCTATAAAATAAATATATAAGCTGGAAAACAAGTAAATCCTCAGTTTTAGAACAGGCTTTGATTTCAGCTTAAGTGCTGTAAGATTTTGGGTTGAAGACTGAATTGATTCTGAAAAAATTCACCACCTTTCAAATCTAGCAAGTGTTTTTAAATCAAACAACACAGGAGTTAATATAAAAGGCTCCAAAATTTAATTGTTATATATTATTATTTGACCTTTTTATTTATGGTGGGAACATTTAGGATCTAATTATGGTAAAAATCTTTGATAGTCTCTCCCTGCACCCTTCCAAGACCAGCTATGGATGGGTAGACATGAGTGATATGTGAATTGATTTTCTGGAATAAACTTCTTTTATCCAGTCTTTATTCCTTCATGGTTTTAGTGGTGTATTGTAGAGCTTAGAGAGGAAAAAGGAAATCATACAGGAAATATTAACTTGAGTCAAACATGACTTCAAAGCAGAGCAACAGCCACTGCCCACAGATTAGCACTGACCCTGAACAAGCAAATTGTTGAAGAAATAAGGTAAAGATGAAGCTTCATGGCTTCATTTCAGTTGAAGCTTCATTTATATTCCAACCTAAAGGATTGATTATAGAAAGGAGATGCAACTCTAGTATGCAACATGCTCCAGAGGGTGTTTATGAGGAGTGCATAATACTTGTCTATTTATGGCAGTCTATGTCAAACCTGCTGTGATATTAAACAATGTCAAAGAAAACCATCTGATATTCACTGCAGAAAAATGTCTGGTTTCCCAGTTCACCAAACTCACTTTCAAAAAGGTCATGTAAGGTGATTAATCACTTTTAGGACTTTCTTACCCTAAGAAAGGAATAACATTTCTCACCAGTTGCCTTTCAGTTCTCACCTAAAGTGCTCTCAGATCACTGAGATACAAGCAGACTGCTGTATTATTATTTATACCTTTCTTACACCCTTTAATTTCAGTTCAAACATCTCACACATTGTGTCTTCAGGAGCCTGAGTCATCTTTGCAGCTGCCTCCAAGATTTATATCTTTTCTGACATTAACAGCCTAATTTTGCCTCCATGAGAAATAAGACTTACACAGAAACCAGTCTCCAAAAAACTTATCTCATCTCTTGTTTTAGACACATTGGGCTTTCAGAATCTTTTCTCATCCTGCCTTCAAGACACCATTTTGTACAGATACTTAAGAAATATGATACATTTTGTACAGATACTTAAGAAATCAGTAAAAACTATTCTTAAAAACCCATGGATCATGGATTAAAGAGAATGGGAAGGACATGCTTTAAAAAGAGAATCAGAAATACCTCTATCAAAGTCCCTAAGCTTCTGTTTCTGGAAATAGTGGAATTAAATTATTAAACTTTTCAGAAGCACGTCATATTAAGGTGATAAAAATATGGTCACAATGGAACTGTCAGGAAGAAATTATGGTAAAGCAACCTATTTTCCCTCTCTGATAGTTCAACCTACGTAAATGGAGAGAAAAAAGAGGAAACAGGAAGATCTTAAAAGTTTCATACTGGTATGATCTTCCGAAAAAAAATTAGGGAGTATGGGCTATATTTTACACATAAATCAAAAAATCACCAGTTAAAAACTTGGAGCAGAAGAAAAGTGCATCCTTTCAGTTAACTGCAAACGGGAGGATGTTTCAGGTGGAAACCCCACAGAATCTGTTTTGAACCTGGCTTAATTTAATGTTTTCACTTGTGACTTGATTATGGAGAAAGAAGGTGATCTGACACCATTTGTAGATAATGGGATAGAAAAAAACAAACTGAAAATACTCTGAAAAACAGAACAGGAATTTTAGGTCTCCTTGGTTACTTTGACAGAAGATCTGAAATCCTTATGCAATCGAAGAAAATACAAAGTGGTGTTAGAATGAAGCAAGGGGAATCCTGCATAAATAAAGGGCCTTTGGAGGTGTCCTCTCCCCAGCACATTGAGGCTGAACAAAGTAAAATCATCAAGGATCCTCATGGAAAAAGCTGAATTCCAGTCTGGACTATGTTAGTATTAGGTCACTGCTATTATTTGTATTTGTAGAGCAATGCCCTCAGCTGGAACACTTGCCTTCAGATTTGGGCACTGCAATTTTTAGTCTAGTCACACTTTACAGAGTTCAGAGAACTGTGCTAAAAATGAGAAGAGGTTTAAGAGCATGACTTGTGGAGAAAGGTTTGGAAAAACTCGCTTTGTTTAGTCTAGAAAAGGGGGGATTAAGAGGAGAGTTTCATGCTCTTGATATATGAGGTGCTGTTATAGGGATGAGAGTTCTCAACATTCCCCAGGAGAAAGGGGGTGAGAGCAAACCAGTGTAATCAGCAAAGGCTGAGGTGGTAAGAGGAGCAGAATACAAAAGTACAGTGGTAGCAAAGTAACTGCAACAGAGTAAGGAGGGTCAGAGTACCTCCTGTACTGGAGAGTTTCAAAGACTTGGCCAACACACTGGAAACAGATAAATTGCTTTTTGTTTCTGCCTCAGAGATGACAGCAAGCCTAGAAGACCACCTGATGTTCCCTGTGCTTGGAAAACAAGAGGCATGGGAACAGCAAACGACAGGTACTGGACGTCCTTGTCCAGTCCTCATGGGCTGATGTTATCAGGGAGCTGAGCTGGGACCTCAGAGCACAGCACAAGCACTGCTCCATCGGGCTGAAAACATCCCAAAGTTTCTGTTGTTCTGGAGTCAGCTGTTCCAGGAAGGCAGTTCTGAATTTTTAGCACTCACCCAGGCTCTCCATTTAACATTTCCTTTGAAAGGGGGGTGCACTCTCCCGTGCCCTGGAAAGCAAAATGTCACCCAGGGCCCCCGTGATCAGCACAGACCTGGCTGGTTTTTGAAAACCCACATGTGCACAACTGGGTATTTTCCCTCTGGTACCTGTAGCGAGAGCTCAAATGTCTAAGATGAAAAAGGGGCCGTATCTATTTCTGTTGTTATAAAGTCAGGCACATTAACACCTCCAGAAATTACGTTGCTCTTTTTTTCCCTGAGATTGATTTGCTTGAAACAGAGCAAAATATTTATTGTGAGTCGAACCACTCACACAGCAGTTTTAGTTCTTGAAACATTGTCTTTTCTTGCTGCATGTTCAACACAAGCCCATGGTTTTTTTTTTCCGTAAGAAGATTTCTTAGGACACCCCATACCTGATCATTTAAAATGTGTAATCAACACCCAGCAAATTGATGCTTCAGGAACCCTAAAAGATATTTGCAAATGCTTGATCTTATTCTGTTTAGTGCAGCTTTTATGTAACAGTTCTTATTTACATGAGAAATCCTAAATTTAAGAAAGGAGAAGTGACAGGAATGCAAGCCAAGCATTCAGTGGAGGTTTTATTGGGAAGATTCTTCTGTAATGAAACCTTTGCTCAGATATCCCTATTCTGCACAGACAGATTTCACTGCTTGACTGAAACAGCAGGAACTAAGGCATGTCAAAATCCTGAAATCACTGTGTTTAGGGTAGAGTCAACGTGCTTTTACTTCATATCTCTGCAAACTCCTGCTGGCAAGCTCTCTGAGGATGGTGCCTAGTAGAGAAACAGAAAATGATCCAGACATGACTAAATCATGTTTGGGATGACACAGGGAAAAAAACCCACAACAATCTGTTTCCTCCTTGTTATTCAAAACTACATGTAAATATTGCTGATTTCCCGTACTGAATTTGCCTCTGGAACTTGCTGCTGTAGAGCCCTACTGGGACTGTTCCTGACCCTTCACTTTTCCAGCCATGGGAGCAATTGCAGTATTTTTTGGTTCACAAGAAGCTGCTGCCCCTCAGGGCTCAGGAGACAACCTCCCACATTTAGTCTTGCCAGCTCAGCCCCTGCACCAAGAAGAAAATCACCATCATTTCAGCAGTGCCTTTGCAAGTCCTTATTTTTCTTTGACATTTTGGCTTTTTTTTTTTTTTTTCCTGCAGGAGAGCTGTGCTGCTGGCTAGCAAGTAAGGGCTTCGGGGTTTGAAAATGGTTCATGTAGACTGTTACCACTCTGTTATCTAATGCAGGGGTCAGAAAAAGCACGACAGCCACCGATGGAGGTGGATGACGCGGAGTGGGAGCTGAGACATCTGATTAAGATTCAGCTGGAGCAAAAAAAAAAGGAGATACTGCACCGAATCATGATGTCAAAGATGGGCCGACGAGAAGCGAGAAGCATCTAAACTTTGAAATGCGATATCTCCTGACCCTGTTGGATTCCTACCAGCAGATTTCTGATTTAGAAAGAAAACTATCGTCGGACGCATGTGTTTGAAAGGCTGTCAAATCCTTTAGTGTCAGTGGCCCTGCAGCAGCCTGTCAATCACAATGACCTTGCGCTTTGAATTGCTTGGAGTTTCTTTTCCAGTAACAGGAGCATTCTCTCTGATTTTAAAGCTCAAGATGCACAGAGGAGTCTGTTCTGAAGAAGGACGAGTTCCTTTTGCCAGAGAACAACTGCGTTGTCACATTTTGCCTGGGACTCAGGAGGAGGGGGTGGGAAGCCACAGGAAATTTAGTTGTACAGATCAAACTGAATAAATGCAATTATTAGGATGGATTTTACCATTATTCTTCTGTCCCACAGAAATAATTAACGGCATAGCTAGATTTCTTCAAAAATTTTTGAGTAGTTATGGAGGTTCAACACATTTTTTTTTTCCAGTTTGGGCTCTGCAGTTGCACATACTCTTAGAAAAATATCCCTGTTATACACCAGGAGCCGTTCTCCAAAACAATCCTATGAAGGCCCAGGTGGGCAAGAAGTTGAATGTCAGTCCTCTAAGTGTGACCTTGTGGCCATAAATGCCCAGATGCATCCTTGGCCCTATTAGCAAGAGAGCATCCAGCAGATCTGGGGAGGATTTTCTTCCTCTTGTCCTGAAGTTTTGATATGTTTTTTTCCCCACTTTTGTTTACATATTTGATCAGAGTTGGTCTGAAAAACACTCATATTTCTACTGCTCTGGTGTCACCATATTTCTTACTGTACACACCATAATACCATTTTTTTTTTTTATTTTTTTTTTTTGCTTCTCAGGGAATGGCATATTTTCTGGACTTACTATCTCTGTGTTTGTAAGTTCTTTATGTTTTACAAACCACCCAAGTTGTTTTCAGGAATTCTTCATTTGTGTTTAAATGAAACCTGAATTTTTACTTAAAATTTTACTTAAAATCCCTCTCATCACATAGCTTCTTCTTCAATTTTTTTTACCACGTCCCACTAGCTCTTGGTTTATTTTTTTTCTACATATTCTTGAGATTTCCAGAGATGTTCCATTTTTCTTTAAATGATTTCTACTATGCCAGGTTATAAATTATGTCCTAGGATCGCTGCCTTCCCAACACGCCAGCAATGTATCTGCATTTCAAATGCACTCAGCACAGTATCTAAATGCCAGCAAGGAATTTAACCTTGTCATTTTGCCTGAAATTAGGTATTCAAATATTTTCTCTTTGGGTGTTTATTATTTTGATTTATTAGTGAAACCTTCTGGTCCTGAGTTTCCATTTTGGGATTGGCTCTGAAGGTGTTTTAAAAGCACTGGAGATGGAAAGGTGTTTTCTGCCCTGGTAAGATTTTGCTGGAGATTATCCATATGCCAAATTACTTTGTATTTGGGTCAGACCTGATTTAAAAGGTTCACTTCATTATTTCAGAAGCGCATTTAAAAAGCCCTTCATTCATTTAATTTATTTTGTTGCTTTAGAAGACAGATAACATTAGAGGTTCTCTAACCCTTTGGCTGGATCCTTAAAGGCGTATTAGGATCTCTTACTGCCTCCAAAATCCTGACAGGCACAGGATTGACAGGCCCTCAGAGAACCTGTGGCAAGTGCCTGTCAACCAAAGCCATCACAATTTCTTGAATGACATGAGAAACAGGGAGGGGTCTTTTTCTTTTTCCTTCTTTTTATTCACTGGTATGCTGCAAATTCTCGTACAATTCTTATCTTACACAAGGAAAGGTCTTTTAAGTCTGTTACAAGAGCAAGTCTTTCCATAAAGAGAGGCCAATTCTTCTTTGCCATTGAAGAACTCCCTCAGGAGATAACTCTGTCCCACAGTGTTACGTAGCTCTTTAAAGCCTAACGAGAGGGTTGATCTCATTGCCCTTATATCGACTTGTTTTAGGTTCCTTCTAATTCTAAAAGGATGTTGAGTCCTTTTAGAAGCCTAAAGCTTAAGCATCATTTTATGATGCTTATAATTTTTCTTATTAGCAGAAAGTTGCAAGTTTTGCCCATTTTCATAGAGTTCAGGTATCTCTGGCGAAGAACTTGGACTTTGAAGGGATGTAGTCTGTGTTGCTAACAGGAAACCTGAATGCATACACATTGAGATAGTCACTGTGACATGCAAGTGCTCTTATCCCCAACCTTGAAAGCTTTGCTTGACCACTTCTGTCAACTCAAGAGAACTGAATCTTAATCTCAGTGAAAACACAGGAAGCCTAACATGATCAAAGACCAAAGTTTGTCACTTGAACTTGGGAGACTGGACAAGTTAGGAATTGTATCTATACTTTTATATCCCTAAGCTGCACTCTCTGTCCATCAAGGGGCTCTCAGGAGAGACATCACTTGCAGAGAAGTGAATATTACTGGAAATGCCATTCAAAAGAGGCCTGACATTGCCTTCCTGTGAAGGCATTAAGGTACAGAAAAAAATACAGTCACAATCTAAATGTATGCAACTTCCTTGCCAAAAATGACCCACTGAGTTATTTTGGCAAAGGGGCATCATTTTCTTAAGTGGTTGATGCTGCACAGTGGAGCCTGCCTTTATTTCTACCACTCAGACCTTGTCACATGAATACAGAAGTGAAAGTACAGGGAAAGTCCCTACCTATATGGGTTTATTTTACCAATTGCACTCGTGGTGTCCTGGTGTAGCAAAGTCACTGTCTAAACTCATAGAGTCACAGAATCATTTAGGTTGGAAAAGCCCTCTAAGATCGAGTCCAACCATTCCCCCAGCACTGCCAAGGCCACCACTGACCCATGTCCCCAAGTGCCACATCCACAGGGCTTTTAAATCCCTCCAGGGATGGGGACTCCACCCCTGCCCTGGGCCGCCTGTTCCAATGCTCCCAGTTTCACTTGACAGCAATATCCACAATGTATTTTATAAAATACTGCCAGTTTCAGTAATTTTGATATCTACAGGTAAGTCAATGCCAAAGCTCTGCTTTGGCATTTAAACCCAAGGAGACAAACTATGGATTCTTACTGTGTTGCTTTTCCAGAAACTCAGGTGTGCATCTTCTTATTTATTTTAGGGACACAAGCTCCTTTCAACAGGTTGCTTTGGACTTAAGCTTTCTGCATTTCCTGGCTACACTTTTAATAGACCTTCACAAAGCCTAAGAATGAAATCTTCATTCCCTCTTTAAACCTTGTATTCAGATTTCCCACTACTGGCACCCAATCCTCCAGCTGATATAACCCACCTGGAGTTTTTTCTAGTCTGGGCAGAACAGGCTGATCTGTGTCTTTCCATCCATTTCCACTTGTGCCAAAGCAAATTAAGGCTTTTGTGGGGTCCTTGATAGGCCTCAGTAGTCTATTCCTGCTGATTCCCTGTGTGTGCAAACAAACCTGTGCACAGAGAAGCCTGACACTGAAATCTGTGCTGTCCCCAGCATGTCAAATCTCCTGTCAGGGTGAGGATGAAAAGCTTCATGAGCTTTCATCATTTGTTTTTGTGCTGCAGCAGTGGCACCAGGATTTCATCCAAAGAACTGCCAGTTTAATAAATTGGGAACTATCAGGAGCAAGCCCTTGGTGAAGGATGGAAGCTGGGCTAGGTCAGCTTCAGGGCTCTGAGCAGCTTTAGGCTACAGGAACTGTTACCCATTTTCACATTCCCAAGCCTTCCCTGCTCTCACTTCTTCCCCATGTGCTGTGGCTGTTCTAAATCTTGGCAATTAAATTACTGAGTAAACACTCTTCATTACATTATTAGGAAAATGTTTTTATTCCAGAGGGTGGTTGGGCACTGAACAGGCTCCCCAGGGCAGTGGGCACGGCCCCAAGGCTGCCAGAGCTCCAGGAGGGTTTGGACAATGCTCTCAGGCACAGGGTGGGATTGCTGGAGTGTCCTGGGCAGAGCCAAGAGTTGGACTGGATGGTCCTTGTGGGTCCCTTCCAGCTCAGAAGATTCTATGATTCTGTGTGACCTCTTTCCCTCTTGTGTTAAGTGATATCACTGGGCTTCATTCTTCTTTTTCTCCTGTCCCCTTTTTCAATGTGCTTGGTTTTATTCAGAGTTGGAGTTTTTTTCTGGAACAGAGAGCAGAAATGGATGCCCTGGTTTTGATATGGACATTTTTGCATCCATCTGTTATTTTTGGTAATCTCCACTCAGGCTCCTCCTCAGAAGCACACACACGTATGTTGTACACGTCATTTACTTGGAGTATTTATTTCTGCCAAAGTTTACAAAAGTCAAAGACTCTCAATTGAAAAACATCTGTAGGACAAAGGCCCTGCCATGAAAAGAACAGCAAAGATTAGATTAAAGAAAGGTGAAGTTACTGAGACTAAAAAGCTTTTGAAAGCCAGGGGAGAATGTGTGTGAATGAACAAAAGAACAATACATACAGGTAACACCACACTCAGGATGTTAGTTCTTAGTCACTTATGTCAACAGCATTATTTGTCAAAAAAAAATCATGTCTCTCCAAAATTTTTCCCCCTCTTTAAATCCCAGTCACACACACATTTGCTGGGCACCAAGATTGATTATTCACTCCATTGTCATTGCCTGTTGTTCACTGAATTCTGACCTTTTCTTTTAATTCAAGGAAATTCCCGCTGCAGAATAGGAAAAAAAATTCCCTGTTCTAAGAGATGACTCATTTCTTTGCTGCCACATCAGCTTCTCATAGCATGTTTAACTTTGAAATATTACTGGAACAGGGGAAGAGAAAAGAAAGATGTGGATCAAAAGGTCATTAGTAACTAATGTTTTAGAAAGGAACAGGCAAATGTCAGGGGAGTGAAGTCAAAAAAGGGATGTAAAAAGGTTCACTGAGGAAAATCGAAGGGGTCAGCAATAAGAAATGACTGGGAGTCTTTAGGGGAGATCACAAAGTAGAAAACCAAACATGAATATATGAAATGAACTAGTGAAATAATCAATATTCTCCCAAATCCAAAGAGATCAATGTGTGGCTCAAACCCTTTGGACAGCAGCACAGAGCTAAGGGAGAGGAGGAAGATTATGAAACTCAACCACAAGTCAAATATGAAACATACCAAGAACAATGAAAAAAAAATTGAGATCAGCACTGAAAACCTTTATTTTTAAAAGCCTTTTCAATATGTGAGGAACAACTCACTCCTCAGCCGTTCACTGTTCTGAGCACTACCTGGAAATTCATGAAAGATGATGAGCTTCTAGAAGCAGGGAAAAGATAATGAGTGTTCATCAGAGCTAAAACTCTCCGACGCTGGAAAGAGAAGGGAGGAGAAATTTTTGTTCCTGGGACTGTGTTTTTTTCTTATTTCCAAGAATCTGTGTGTGGAGAAAGGAAGAACTTTGCTCACTGGATGTGGGCTCTGTCCTACCAAACTCACAAAACCCCAAAAGGCTGAAGTGTGATTGTGATCCCAGTGAGGAGCTTAGGACTGTTTGTCTGGTCATTTGGGGAAGTATGAAGATAAATTAGCCACACCACCATTTGGAGCATTCAGATGGAAAAAAATATATATTTATACATTTGAGTAATTTTTCCCTCTTGATGACAGAGGGACACTATATATATTGGGGAAAGGGGGAATACGGTGGTGACTTTAAAAATGCCCACTGTACAAACCAAAAGGGGGAAAAAAAGGTGTGAATTCATCACTGAGAAAAGGTGATGGAGTTTTAGAAGAGCTAAGGTATGATCTATAAATTTGACAGAATCAGAGATGAGAGTCACACCTCTTCCAAATACCTACCCAGTGCTCTTAATATGACTTACTCTTGCAACAAGATAAGGTCTGTCTTTAGACATCACATGCTACAGACTGATCTCAAACTCTTCTTTCCCTCCCTTGTTATCTTTTAGGCATTTAATAAAAATCATGAAGAAAAAAAAGTTTAGTAAAACTGACTTTCCCTCAAAACTTCCATTTAAGCCTACTCCCAAACTGCAGTCCATGGCATCTCTTCCTCTGCTTTCTCTCAGGACAATTTCAGCTCTTCCACTAAGCAGGCAAAGAGATTCAAAATAAAATCACAGAATCACAGAATGGTTTGTGTTGGAAGGGACCTTAAAGCTCATCCAGTTCCACCCCCTGCCATGGGCAGGGACACCTTCCACCA
>NW_016690336.1:1761557-1773681 GCF_001604755.1 Lepidothrix coronata | reverse complement strand
CCAGGGATCCAGGGGCAGCCACAGCTTCTCTGGGCAACCTGTGCCAGGGCCTCCCCACCCTCACAGGGCAGCTTTTTTTTCTAATATTTAATCTAAACCTTCTCTCTGTCAGTTTAAAGCCATTCCCCCTTATTCTGTCAGTACAAGCTCTTTTAAATAGTCTCTCTCCATCTTTCCTGTAGGCTCCTTTCAGGTATTTAAAAACAGGGAAAAGGCAGAACTAGAATCATAGACTGAGCTTTTTTAACTTCCATTTCCAGTAACACGCTAGAAAAAACCCCACCAAATTGTTTCTAAATATCTATAAGACAAACAGGCTATTGAATAGTATTTTATAAGGAGAATGTCAAGGCTCAATTCTTGCAAAGCAATGCAATATTTATCTTTGATTTTTGAAAGATTGCTGTCAAGGCAGAACCTGGTTGTAGCAGTTGAGGACATTGCAAGAGGGGATGTAAAAAAATAGAGAATGGGAGATTTGGTCAGAGAACAGGTAAAAACTTCCCAGTGAACGTATTTAAGCAGCTAAAAGGGACAAGTTGTGTGTTTATCATTGGAAGATTTTAATAATAAACATTTGGAAAGTCGTCTGATAGAAAGTTATATAAATAGAGGTGGTCATGTCTTGGAGCAGGAAAGAGGAAAGATGGTCCCTTATGGGTGCTTTCAACTACAGCTCTGGGGGGCATCACTTGTGACTAAACATAAGAAATCTTCAGAATTGGAGCATTAAATCAGGCTTTATTGAATATATCAACTGGATTTCTCCTGCCTATTGCAAGTTAAACACTGACAGCTCCTTTTCTCCATTTGCTTTCCTGATAATACTTGCACTAAATATTTTTCATCTTAAGGCAAAAGCCTCAGACAGTTCTAGAAGACAAATCTATATAACCTGCTCTGACAATAATAGCACCTTAGATGGAGATGTCAAACTTCCAGATATCAGCAATAGCTGACGCAAATCCTATCTCCTACTCAGAAATACAGGAGAGGATGTGCAGGACAAAACAGGAATAAAACATCAGGAGTAGGTAGTGAAGACTGAAATTAGTTTGAGGCTGGAAGGCAGATTAGAACAGCTAAGGAAGCTGTTATTCTATTTCTCATAAAAAATACAAAAGAACTTCCTGAAGTATATTACAGAGTCAGGAGGGGGTTCAGAAATTGGTTATGAAAATGATCAGGGTCCTGGAATAAAAATTTCATAAAAAGAGATTGAGAGATTGTGTGATTGTTTACAGAAGAGATGAATACAAGGAGTTATGATGAAAATATATTAAATTTTGAGAAGTTAAAGGAAGAGCTGCTTATTCTTCATTTTACTGTATCTAAAATCTCAACAAGAAATCTCTGTATAATTCTCAAGATACATGTCATTAAGGGAAACGTCGTTTCTTGAAATATGTAGACCAGCTATGGATCTGACTGCTGAAGTGTAGTATTGAGGGTATATGAAAATAAATGCTAAATACTGGTAAGCTATACTAATGATAGTTACAGCAATCAGTTTTACATCTGAACAGTATTTTTTCTTTTCATAGATATGAGCCTAATTTTGCATCTCTGTGTGACACTTGAAATGCAGCAAACATCCCCACTACAGTGGAATTCACAGGTATCCTTGCACACAATTTCTGATGGGTATCTGTGAGCAGAGGAGCATCATGGACAAATTAAAATGGAGTTTGGTTTTTGCTTCTCCCTTCTGATATTACCACTGTGTGGAACAATGAAGTTCAGCATCAGTTTTGTCTGGCATACTAACCTGCCTGCCTCTTGAAGAAGTATCTTATTTTGCAACACATTTTATTCCTACAGGATATTTCCTTCCCCTCATAGGGGAAGAAAATGATATTAATTTCATCTATTCATATTCTTCCTCTGGTCACGCTCAAAGAATAAATCACCAGACAACATTTCTCCAAGTATTCAAAATGAAAGTGAATAAAAAAATATGCTGGTCCATAGGGCTCCTTTTTATTTCAGAAAAATCCCCTTTTGTGGGATGAAGATCCTTCCCAACCCTGTTTCTCTCACTAGCCATCAAAAGGTCCCAGTGCTTTGCCTTCTCTACCTGTCTCACATTTATACTGCCGAGTTTAGGTAAGTAAAAACTTAACAGCAGTAAAGCAATACCAGTAGTCATTTATTTTTAAGTTGCACATTCATAATAGTAAATGTAATGGTGATAGCCTGATTTGCTTCCTGGCACCTCGACATTCAGACTGTGGGTATTCCAATCATTGTGGGTTTGTTTCTGGGCTCAGATAAACTTATTTCATTTTGCAAACTTAATTCAGCTGACCAGGTTGCCACCCAAACGAGATCCCGGGGTGCCAGGTCGAGCCTTGGCACCCTTGTTTGAACAAGTCGCGCATTAGGCAAAAGCAATAAGTGATGTAATTATACTTTGGTGGAATCAAGCCCTACAGTTCTCTGTAGTGGTTTGTATTGAACTGATGGAATGACATTAAT
This sequence comes from Lepidothrix coronata, assembly GCF_001604755.1. Lineage (NCBI taxonomy): Eukaryota > Metazoa > Chordata > Aves > Passeriformes > Pipridae > Lepidothrix > Lepidothrix coronata. The sequence continues at coordinate 1,771,203 of NW_016690336.1, read as the reverse complement.
CTACAAGATTATGGGATAATTAATAACTTTATTCAGTAAGTGAAGGAATTTAAAAGTCTTGAATCCTGTAGATGAACGCCAGAAACATCAATTCAGGTAATTAATGACAAGCAGGATGATCATTACACAGAAACTATTTAAAAATTACAGCACTTGAGTGTTGAGAATAGTTTTAGTAAACATTCCAGTTACAAAGTGACCCGAGCTGGACTAAAGCTCAAACTGAACTTCTAAAGGCATGAACTTCATTTAGAAATTAGTGTTTCCCTTAAGAATCAAATTGCTGAGGTTGGCAGGGTTTTCACTTTGGTTCAGGATTTTTAACTTTTGCAACTTCAGGATTTGGGTAAATCTCTAGGAAAGAGTAAGAACTACTTCAGAACAAGAAATACTTTCAGAAGTCCAGTTGCCATTTCACCTTGAAAGTTATTCATCACAGCAAATCTGCAGTTCTTCAAATGCATATGAGATGAAGCATTAGGGAAAGTTATCCTTCATGAACTTGTAGAACATAATTACAGAATTAGAAGAGCTGGACAGTGTGCAAATAGCACCTAATGCCAAGGCAGAAAAGATATAGGTCCTGAAGATTTATGGCTGTGCTAAAACAACTCTCATGAAGGACAATTTTAGTTAAATTACCTCAGGTCATCATTGCCACCACAGACAGTTTTACTGCAAGGCTCATAATGTGACATTTTGCTTTGAACTTCAGCCCTTGCAGTAAAACACACATGAAAGTGTTTCTGGCTGAGAAGAAAAAATGTAAAATGACAAAGGTACTTGTGACAAAATCCTGATGAATTTTTAGGAAAAAAACCCTGCAGACATCTGAAAACTAGAGCTGGACATTCTGCATTGGGCTAAATTTATCCCAGGGGTTCAATAACACTAAACCTGAAAAAAAAAATCTGTCTGAAATCCAAAAGGACAAGGTCTTTGCTCTGATCTCCAGCATTACAGAGACCTTACTGATTCATTTGTGTCAAGACCATTCTTTGATTAATTCCTTTCTTTTTTAAAATAGAGCCTGAGATTACCCAGATCCTCATTCCATTTTTTAGTGTGAGTTTGTAGCCAAACACCTGGTGGCAGACACAGCAGTGAGGGGCGGGATCTGAGCTCTCCCAGTTTCAAAGCTGCTCCGTGGATTTGCTCTGGTTAATCTTCCACCTCTCTATTTTACTTTCTGAGATCCCTCTCTCACATTTACAACATTCTCTCCACGGCGGAGCATCAAACATTAGAGATGATTAATGGAAACAAGGGAGGACTGAAAGTTTCACAAGAGCTTCCACACCAGCACCTTTAGGGGAAAAAAAAAAAATCATTTAATAGTTTAAAAAAAAAAATAAAGCAAAAGGAAAAGTTGGAATGTGAGAGGAAAAAAAAAACAGCTTTGCAATGTACAGCATGCCTAACTAATCTAATTATGTTATGCAAATATAAATTAGGGAAATACAAGTGTAAATAGCAAAACTTTTTTTCCAGCAATGTAGCAATTACTTGCATGTGTTTGCTTGCCATTTCAAGGGACTGATTTCTAGGAATGAGCAAACCTATTGGGTTTTGTGTTTTCTTTTAATGGTGTAGATTTTTTTTCAAAGCTCTCTGGTCCCAACGTGATGAAAAAGCACCCAGCAGACGTGGGACCATGGTTTGAACTTCACTGTATATTTATATACTGGTATTGAATACCTTAAAAATATTATCTAACGTCTGAAAAGTTGGAGAGGGTTTTTTTCCCCCTCCTTGTTCTTCTGTACCTGGGATGTGAAACCTTTCACAGTGGAACCTGCAACCCAGGTGCTCTGGGACTAGAACTAAAACACCAAAACAGAAGCATGTGATCTTCCTCGATTCTATGGTCAGATTAAACAATTCTGCTTTGAAATAATTTCAGGGATGTGCAGCCAACAGGTTACATCATGGTCATCTAATCTGATGTCTCACAGCACCTAAACACCAGGTCTAAAGCCAGTGCACAGCAATGCAGGATGGTCAGTTCTTACAAAATCCTTTTCTTAAGTGACCACATAAGAAAAATTATTTGCAATCAAGCATCTTGCTCAACTAATATTTGACAGGGAACTTTAAACCTAAATTAAGAAAAGAAAATACCTTATTATGCTGATATTTAATAATAAAACACTTAAAGCAGTATTTCTAACAGGCTAGAAAACAATGCCACGTAAACAAGGTGTGTTTGCTTCTGTGCAGTAGCTCTTCACTATTAAACAAATACAAGAAATCACTATTTAAAAAAAAAAAATTGTCTCAGTGAGTTGGAAGTTCTATTGTCAGCCTGGAATGTAGACTATTTTAACAGCTCTGCAGATTTTATTTCTTGTTGCTGTGCTTGCAGCAAGAATTGTGCCCTAAATGTTGTTGAAAGAGCTGAAAATTTTGAGCTGACTTTTACCTGCACTAATTATTTAGCCTTATCTTGATAACGCTCAAAAAAGTTTAGCAGCCAAAAGAAATTTAATTTTACTTTTTTATTTAACATAAATTGTTTTCCTTCTTCCTTGCAGAGAAGCTTAGAAGCACCAAAAGAGCCTAAAAGTACGAAAAGTACTAAAAGCTCTACCTAAAAGTACGTTTTCTTATTAAAAAAAAAAAGGAAAAAAATCTTAAATAAGAAGTGTTTAGCAACAACTGATATTAGAATTAATTGAAAATATAATAACAAATAACAAACCAACTTTCAGCTGCTCCTTTTCTTCTTATTTTCACTTCAATACAGCCTTTCCTAAGCACATAAAAAATATTTAAATACATTACAGAAGGATTATTGACACAGAACTCATTTATAAAATAAAGTCTCACTGGGAGGAACTCCACTAATTGACAAATAAGGTAGGTCATTATCTACATAAAGAGAATACCTATCTGCAGTTATTTACCTTTTCTTGTGGAGGACCTTTCAGCTGCCTGTGAAAGGGAGTGTTTGGAGTAAGCAGAAAAGCAGTAGCTTTGTTTAGGGCTTCTGTGGAACTGAAATAATGCTCCTGGAAAAAAAAAAATCAAGTATTTGTAATTGTTAAAAAATGCTGGCTTTCATTTTTTTTTCAGAACTACGTGTTTACTCTTAACTCTTCATTTTACAGTACTTAAGGAAAGGGAAAACGAGGGGATGACTATGATACTAATAGCCTCTTAAGATGTTTAACAGCTACTGGCTTTTTGTTAATATACTCCCCCCAACTTTATTTTATTTACCAACTGTATCATCTTTTCCCTACCCAAACGCCCTACAGGTTATCTGAATTTATTCTGACCTCCATTTCATCTTGCAGCAATCTCTGCAGAATTAAATGGCTTGTAACTCGTAATTTGCTCACAAAAATAACATCCCTTCTCTCAGTGCTCCACTACTTGGATATTCAGTTCCTGAGTCTCAGAGCTCGACTGTGGAAGCAACACCTCTGGTTACCTGCAGTGTGTGAAAGGGTACAAAGCTTCTGTAGGACTTTTCCAGTTGCCGTTAAAACTCTTTAGGGACATCTAGGTTTTTATAAAAAGACATTGGGAGATAAAGTATGAAGGAAATAGGTCTTAAAGTCATTATATTTTTCCTGGCCTGTACAGCTTCTATTGGTCATAATGTCCTTATCTAGTTACTGCAGTAGAGACATGAGGATCTGTAATATCACCGGATCCTAATCTAGAAATTATGCCTTTTAAGCTATGAAGGCAACACCTCCTGCATCTTTTTCCATCTCCTCTTAGTAAGGTGAAAGACAAGCTGTAAAATATCTTTATATATTTAGATGCACTTTGCTGATTTGAATTTTAATAGTGATTTGGAGCTCCAGTCTTCCTCCAGCATAGATGTTCTCTCCTCCTCCAGGAGACAGGAAAGTTGCTCAGACTAATAATTTCTGCTTTACTTTTTGGAAATGAAAATGGCACTGAACTCTATAGCTAAACTTCTATTCAAGCCACATCCTGGTGTTGTCTAAGACTCTTATATGAATTTACGTATGTATTGCACTGTCTAAATTCTGGGGAAATTCTCCTAAGCATTACACTGGGGAATAAATTGAGCAGACTTTGGAGAAATATAGATTTTTTCTTTTTTCCTTCAAGTTAAGTTGAACAGCACAAAACACACTGGTGGTAATAATTAAACTAGTCATCATCCTAAAATTTAACTCGATACTTCACATTCTGCCCTGACTAAAAAGATAAACATACCAGAAAATTTGTAAAGGACTTGGCAAGTAACCTGCATGAGATGAAAACTTTCTTTTCTTCAACATAAATCAGAGTTAATGAAAAGGAAAAGTAAACTTCCTGCTTACTGGCTCTGGGTGGTGAACTTGGTAGTGTCCTGGCCCTTAAATAAGACCAAATATGGATGTGTGTTGGAGGAACCTGAGTAGAGTTAAGCAAATACAGGATCTGGAAATACTCTTTTATAAAATTTGTCTGGAGATTTGAGAAAAAAAAAATAACACTTTGCTGATTTGATGCTTGGGTGTGCAAAGGGTAATTCAACTTCAGGCTCCTGAGCACAACTGTGAGTCTCCAAAGTTAAAGGCAAGTGGGTCTGCAACATTTCAAGTTTCAATTCTGTGTGGAATTCAGATACCTGAGCCAATCTGAGTCATTGCTCCCAAGTCCTTCACATCAGTGTGTGTTTTACTAATAGCTGGGAAGAGTTGACCCATCTTCTGCTTAAACAAGCATTTATGTTCCAGGGTTTATTATTTGTTCATATTCATATTGTCTATATTTGTCTTAAAACTATCTTGGGGATTGAATACAGAGGTTAGAGTAAGGTTATTTCTTACTGCAGGCTTTAATTGGTCGCTGATTCATCTGAACACACAGGCTGGTGTACTCCCTGTGGATTACTGGCTTGTTCAACTGCAAGAACTGTTTTTTTTTTTTTGTTCACAGCACCTTGAATCCTTCAAGCAAATCTGTATGTGGAGTTACTGATCAGATTGCAGACACAACTGGCCACCTTTTCTCTGGGGTCTTGCTAATTGCTGCCTCTCCATGGTAGGTAGAACCTTTGCCTGTTTGTCTGTCAGCACATCTCCCAAAACAAGATTTGGTTGGCTACACGTTTTCAGAAGAGGGGAGAGAGACAGTGAGGAAACAGATGGTTTGTACAAAAAAGCTGTTACCATTTGGGATTATACAGAAGACCTGAAGTACTCATTTGTTAGACAGCCTGCCTGGACCTGAGATTTGTTAACAGATCATGCCTATTTTTCCTCTATTTTTCCTCTGCTGCTCTTCCGTAGGAGAAACAGGCTGGATTTATCACAGAATCACAGAATTGTTTGTTCTAGAAAGGACCTTAAAGATCATCTCCTTCCAACCCCCTGCCAAGGGCAGGGACACCTTCCACTAGACCAGGTTGCTTCAAGCCCCATCCAACCTGGCCTTGGCTTCTCTCAGTAAAGAATTTTTTTCTGATATCTGAGCTAAACCTACTCTTTCAGCGTGAAGCCATTCCCCCTTGTCCTGTCACTCCAGGCTCTTGTAAACAGTCTGTCTCCAACTTTCTTGTAGGCTCCCTTCAGGTACTGAAAGGCCAGCAGGTTTTTCTTCATAAATAAAATATTTTGCCTAAAGTTCTTGAAATTTCTACCCATCCTTTCCTTGAGTTAGGGTTGTGCTTTGTTTTGATGCCTCCCTCCCATTCTTCATTTGATTACTTAAGCACCTGTCCCACAACATTGCCCATCCAGCTGTGGGCTTGCCTAAACAGCTGCCTTAAGCTTGCTTTGCATAAAGTCTGCTGTGACATGGGTAGTGTGTACAGGCTGAAGTGCAGAAAGAGTCTTTTGGATCCTGTGTCACTTCACGTTCTGTTTGGGTTTCTACACTGAGAACTTTTAGAATATCTGATATACCTGACAGGTCTCTCTTGTGCAGTGCTGATTAAAGACCAAGGTTTTTGAGTCAAGCACAAGAAGCCCCAAGTCGTTAGTTGCCTGCTCGCTGTGCTCCTGAAGAACACCATGTATTTTGTGTTGAGAACAAGGCTTTGACCCTCTTTGACCTGACAAAAACACTGTGGGCAATGTGCAGAATGCACATTCCTGTGATGCATGTGGTTATTAAAATCTTCCTCAGTCTTGCAGCTCTCAGTGAAATTTATCAAATTGTTGATCACGGCCACAATTTCTTCAACAAAGGGAAACATGAGGTTACTGCTAAGAAGTAACTTTTGAGTAGCCTTCCATAGTTGTAGTAAAACTGTGTTTACTGAGCAGCTGGTGACAACAGTAACACCACAGGATATTTTCAGGCATAATGAAGTTGGCTGCATTGTCTCAAAGACCTTCTGGAATTTTTTTTCCCCAAGAATTTGCTAAGCTCTGGGTGAATAACGCACGAGGAAGGCTTCCAGTGCACACCTATGCACAAAAACTGCATGAACCCTCTTGAAATGCTCAGAATTTTTTATCACAGACCACCTTCTACATCTTCACAAGAGACCTGCTTTCCATCAGTACCCCCTTGTTTGTGAAGGTCATGGAATCACAGAGTGGTTGTGCTGGAAAGGACCTTAAAGACCATCGAGTTCCACCCCCTGCCATAGGCAAGGACACCTTCCACTAGCCCAGGTTGCTCCAAGCCCTGTCCAACCTGGCCTTGGACACTTCCAGGGATGGGGCAGCCACAGCTTCTCTGGGCAACCTGTGCCAGGGCCTCACCACCCTCACAGGGAAGAACTTCTTTCTCAGAGTCCCTTAATGCTTCAGTATTGATGCATTTTTGCAGCCATCTTGTGGTGCATCCAAGAGAGAATTATTCACTGTCAGGAAGCTCAGGATGGTCCAGTACAGATGGACCAACTGAGCAGGGATGGGGTGGTGACCAAACCAGGCTTATATGAACCCCTAGGCAGAGGATGGGATGGAGGCCTCAGGGAAGTCTGGTCCAGGAATTCAACCCTACAGTTGTTCTAGGGCCCTGCCAAGTTGTAGACATGCATATGTTATGGTTAAGTAGGAAATGGAAATATTATTACAGAAATTGTTTGTGGTGCTTTATTTGCGGGGGGGGGGGGAGCTGATCTTTGTAGTTAAATAACAAAACTCAGTGATTTCAGCAGAACAGGTTTAGATTTAATATTGGGAAAAAATTCTTTGTGGAAAGGGTGGTCAGGCATTGGAATAGGCTGTCCAGGGCCCTGGTGGAGTCCCCATCCCTGGAGGGATTTAAAAGCCACGTAGATGTGGCACTTGGGGACATGGGTTAGTGGTGGCCTTGGCAGTACTGGGGGAATGGTTGGACTTTGATCTGAGAGAGCTTTTCCAAACTCAACAATTCTGATTTTGGAGACCCTGCAGCCCTTCTCCATACTTTGTTCACCTTTGGGGTGCCCCTGGTACCCACAAGGGCTCTCTCTTTGCTGTTACAGATACGGTGTGGCTTTGTGGGTGACACATGGGATGCAATATCTTGCCATTTACCCTCATGGGAGCTGTGGGGAAAGTGTCCTTGTGGTGGGAATGGTTTCATTTTGCCCAGTCCCAAGTAGATCACCAGCATGCCCAAAGGCTTGAAAAAAACTTTTGGGTGCCTAATTGTTTTCTGATGAAGACAGAGATCCTTGTGATCCTGACCCCACTTGAGCATCATCTCTCTTCCAAGAGGTGAAGAGTGAATGGCTTTCCCATGAGACAGCAATTTGCTGAAGGAGGTTGAAGGTGTGTGACGCTTTATAAGTGTCAGATATGTTAATGCCTCGAAGAAGAAGTATCTTCTCGTGATCAGGAGCCTGCTTTCACACCATCTGCAGATCTTTCTCTCCTCTCCTCCTCCTGTAAAAAGCACAAAGGAAAGATGCCAAAAAGAACGTGCACCAGATTCGCAGCTGCTGCAATGTAAACACATGTCAAGCAGCACTGAGGACTGAAATACAGTCAAGGGCTTTGTGCTCTGGTTATTTCTTCCAAAGCCACGTGCCAAGTAGTTCAATAACACCGAGCTACAAACCATCAGCTACAGAAGCCCAGCATGACCTATTGAATGAAAGCCTGCTTTTCTGAAGGCAGAAACCAGCTGAACTCCAGCATTCACTAATCTTAGCTATTGTTTTTAAGGGACAAGTTGATTTTTCTGGTGTAAAAGGAACCTAGGAACACCTGAAATCACTGATTTTTTTTTTATAAGGAAAATGAAATCAGTGATTAACTCAGGCTGATAATGAAGTATCTGAATTTTGTGAACGACCTAAAACCTTCCTATACACAGTGAAAAATTAACCACTTGTCAGAATTCTAGTTGTATTCTATTATTTCCAAATGAACTCCTACTTCTCTGGTAGAATAAGGTCATGTTAAACTAGTTACTTCCCGGGTAGGAAAACCATGAGGTTTCTCTCTTTTCCCTACAGTACTTAAGTAAGTGTCAAATCCAGATGAGTTATTAAGCAATTTTCTCCTCTTCTCTTTTCTGGATGGCAGATAATTCTCTAAATGTGATCCTGTTTGTGTTCTTGGAAGTCTCATGACATCTTGGGAGCAAGTTTTGACTCCTGGGACTTCAGTCCTAATGTTAGGTTGTTCCATAGTTTACAGTTAGTAGTCTACAATTAAATTCTTGAGAAATAAGTCAAGATAAAATGAGGGCCTTAGGGTCAGAACATAAGTTAGAAGAATTCCACATTTTTATCATTTAATATCCTGCCACTAAAACTGAGACACTGTTTAAAATATTTCTTGTTTTAATAAGAAAGGCTGGCAATAGCTTATTCTTCCCTTTGTCCCAAATCTTCATTCACATGTATTTTTAAATATTTCCCCCGAAATATGAAGATCTGACTGATTTTTTTTCCTTGCACCCTCTGGTGGCTGCAAGCCCACATCTATTCAGTGGAGATCAGCATCTTGACAGGATGTTGTTCCTCTGGCAGAGCTGGTATTACTGGATCACTGCCATCCTTCCTATGGCCATAAACACTCCAGGGAGCTTTTAGACTGGAGCTGGGGCAGGGGGGAAGAAATGCAAAACTACGTTCGCAGGATTAAGTTCCATATGACTCTATCTCCATTAGAAACAGATTTGGGAAGTCTGACCACAAACAAGGACCTAAAATATAAGCAAAATGTACCTTCCTCTCTCCAGGTGCAACCCAATTTTAGGAAGACTGGGAATGGAGTCACTGCATTGACTTCAGAGTTTGGTTGTACAGCCTTCACTTAGGACATTTTTCCCGATTCCACTGGGATATATTTTTTGCTTTGCTTATAGAAAGGAATGCAACTGATTTGCAGTTTTAAACAAACACTGGACGCACACGCCAAGTGGAATTTGTTGGATGTGAATCTGAGCTGTCAGTTGCTCTGCCAGTACCTTAACGATGAATAGATATATAAACCTTTCATCAAATGTTTTGGTGAAATAATTTTACTTCATGGAAGTGACTCCTCTGTCATCCGGGATGTGCAGAGTCTGTAGTGACCGCGCACATCGTGCAGCGATTAAACTTCCTCTGTGATCAGCTGCAAGCACTGACAGGAAATACTGCGCTAGAGCTGAGTAAAGCCTGTGAGGGTTAATAGTCAGCTTTGCCTTTGCAAGACAGAGTTCAGCAGGGCTTAGCTTCATCTGTTAGTCAGAGGGATTTTGTGAGCCAGCCTGGGCTCCGCTGCAGCCAAGCAGTCTGGGC
>NW_016690336.1:1721561-1760162 GCF_001604755.1 Lepidothrix coronata | reverse complement strand
AATCTTCCACCTCTCTATTTTACTTTCTGAGATCCCTCTCTCACATTTACAACATTCTCTCCACGGCGGAGCATCAAACATTAGAGATGATTAATTAATGGAAACAAGGGAGGACTGAAAGTTTCACAAGAGCTTCCACACCAGCACCTTTAGGGGAAAAACAAAAAGTCATTTAATAGTTTAAAAAAAAATAAAGCAAAAGGAAAAGTTGGAATGTGAGAAAAAAAAAACAGCTTTGCAATGTACAGCATGCCTAACTAATCTAATTATGTTATGCAAATATAAATTAGGGAAATACAAGTGTAAATAGCAAAACTTTTTTTCCAGCAATGTAGCAATTACTTGCATGTGTTTGCTTGCCATTTCAAGGGACTGATTTCTAGGAATGAGCAAACCTATTGGGTTTTGTGTTTTCTTTTAATGGTGTAGATTTTTTTTCAAAGCTCTCTGGTCCCAACGTGATGAAAAAGCACCCAGCAGACGTGGGACCATGGTTTGAACTTCACTGTATATTTATATACTGGTATTGAATACCTTAAAAATATTATCTAACGTCTGAAAAGTTGGAGAGGGTTTTTTTCCCCCTCCTTGTTCTTCTGTACCTGGGATGTGAAACCTTTCACAGTGGAACCTGCAACCCAGGTGCTCTGGGACTAGAACTAAAACACCAAAACAGAAGCATGTGATCTTCCTCGATTCTATGGTCAGATTAAACAATTCTGCTTTGAAATAATTTCAGGGATGTGCAGCCAACAGGTTACATCATGGTCATCTAATCTGATGTCTCACAGCACCTAAACACCAGGTCTAAAGCCAGTGCACAGCAATGCAGGATGGTCAGTTCTTACAAAATCCTTTTCTTAAGTGACCACATAAGAAAAATTATTTGCAATCAAGCATCTTGCTCAACTAATATTTGACAGGGAACTTTAAACCTAAATTAAGAAAAGAAAATACCTTATTATGCTGATATTTAATAATAAAACACTTAAAGCAGTATTTCTAACAGGCTAGAAAACAATGCCACGTAAACAAGGTGTGTTTGCTTCTGTGCAGTAGCTCTTCACTATTAAACAAATACAAGAAATCACTATTTAAAAAAAAAAAATTGTCTCAGTGAGTTGGAAGTTCTATTGTCAGCCTGGAATGTAGACTATTTTAACAGCTCTGCAGATTTTATTTCTTGTTGCTGTGCTTGCAGCAAGAATTGTGCCCTAAATGTTGTTGAAAGAGCTGAAAATTTTGAGCTGACTTTTACCTGCACTAATTATTTAGCCTTATCTTGATAACGCTCAAAAAAGTTTAGCAGCCAAAAGAAATTTAATTTTACTTTTTTATTTAACATAAATTGTTTTCCTTCTTCCTTGCAGAGAAGCTTAGAAGCACCAAAAGAGCCTAAAAGTACGAAAAGTACTAAAAGCTCTACCTAAAAGTACGTTTTCTTATTAAAAAAAAAAAGGAAAAAAATCTTAAATAAGAAGTGTTTAGCAACAACTGATATTAGAATTAATTGAAAATATAATAACAAATAACAAACCAACTTTCAGCTGCTCCTTTTCTTCTTATTTTCACTTCAATACAGCCTTTCCTAAGCACATAAAAAATATTTAAATACATTACAGAAGGATTATTGACACAGAACTCATTTATAAAATAAAGTCTCACTGGGAGGAACTCCACTAATTGACAAATAAGGTAGGTCATTATCTACATAAAGAGAATACCTATCTGCAGTTATTTACCTTTTCTTGTGGAGGACCTTTCAGCTGCCTGTGAAAGGGAGTGTTTGGAGTAAGCAGAAAAGCAGTAGCTTTGTTTAGGGCTTCTGTGGAACTGAAATAATGCTCCTGGAAAAAAAAAAATCAAGTATTTGTAATTGTTAAAAAATGCTGGCTTTCATTTTTTTTTCAGAACTACGTGTTTACTCTTAACTCTTCATTTTACAGTACTTAAGGAAAGGGAAAACGAGGGGATGACTATGATACTAATAGCCTCTTAAGATGTTTAACAGCTACTGGCTTTTTGTTAATATACTCCCCCCAACTTTATTTTATTTACCAACTGTATCTTCTTTTCCCCACCCAAACGCCCTACAGGTTATCTGAATTTATTCTGACCTCCATTTCATCTTGCAGCAATCTCTGCAGAATTAAATGGCCTGTAACTCGTAATTTGCTCACAAAAATAACATCCCTTCTCTCAGTGCTCCACTACTTGGATATTCAGTTCCTGAGTCTCAGAGCTCGACTGTGGAAGCAACACCTCTGGTTACCTGCAGTGTGTGAAAGGGTACAAAGCTTCTGTAGGACTTTTCCAGTTGCCGTTAAAACTCTTTAGGGACATCTAGGTTTTTATAAAAAGACATTGGGAGATAAAGTATGAAGGAAGTGGGTCTTAAAGTCATTATATTTTTCCTGGCCTGTACAGCTTCTATTGGTCATAATGTCCTTATCTAGTTACTGCAGTAGAGACATGAGGATCTGTAATATCACCGGATCCTAATCTAGAAATTATGCCTTTTAAGCTATGAAGGCAACACCTCCTGCATCTTTTTCCATCTCCTCTTAGTAAGGTGAAAGACAAGCTGTAAAATATCTTTATATATTTAGATGCACTTTGCTAATTTGAATTTTAATAGTGATTTGGAGCTCCAGTCTTCCTCCAGCATAGATGTTCTCTCCTCCTCCAGGAGACAGGAAAGTTGCTCAGACTAATAAGTTCTGCTTTACTTTTTGGAAATGAAAATGGCACTGAACTCTATAGCTAAACTTCTATTCAAGCCACATCCTGGTGTTGTCTAAGACTCTTATATGAATTTACATATGCATTACACTGTCTAAATTCTGGGGAAATTCTCCTAAGCATCAGACTGGGGAATAAATTGAGCAGACTTTGGAGAAATATAGATTTTTTCTTTTTTCCTTCAAGTTAAGTTGAACAGCACAAAACACACTGGTGGTAATAATTAAACTAGTCATCATCCTAAAATTTAACTTGATACTTCACATTCTGCCCTGACTAAAAAGATAAACATACCAGAAAATTTGTAAAGGACTTGGCAAGTAACCTGCATGAGATGAAAACTTTCTTTTCTTCAACATAAATCAGAGTTAATGAAAAGGAAAAGTAAACTTCCTGCTTACTGGCTCTGGGTGGTGAACTTGGTAGTGTCCTGGCCCTTAAATAAGACCAAATATGGATGTGTGTTGGAGGAACCTGAGTAGAGTTAAGCAAATACAGGATCTGGAAATACTCTTTTATAAAATTTGTCTGGAGATTTGAGAAAAAAAAAATAACACTTTGCTGATTTGATGCTTGGGTGTGCAAAGGGTAATTCAACTTCAGGCTCCTGAGCACAACTGTGAGTCTCCAAAGTTAAAGGCAAGTGGGTCTGCAACATTTCAAGTTTCAATTCTGTGTGGAATTCAGATACCTGAGCCAATCTGAGTCATTGCTCCCAAGTCCTTCACATCAGTGTGTGTTTTACTAATAGCTGGGAAGAGTTGACCCATCTTCTGCTTAAACAAGCATTTATGTTCCAGGGTTTATTATTTGTTCATATTCATATTGTCTATATTTGTCTTAAAACTATCTTGGGGATTGAATACAGAGGTTAGAGTAAGGTTATTTCTTACTGCAGGCTTTAATTGGTCGCTGATTCATCTGAACACACAGGCTGGTGTACTCCCTGTGGATTACTGGCTTGTTCAACTGCAAGAACTGTTTTTTTTTTTTTGTTCACAGCACCTTGAATCCTTCAAGCAAATCTGTATGTGGAGTTACTGATCAGATTGCAGACACAACTGGCCACCTTTTCTCTGGGGTCTTGCTAATTGCTGCCTCTCCATGGTAGGTAGAACCTTTGCCTGTTTGTCTGTCAGCACATCTCCCAAAACAAGATTTGGTTGGCTACACGTTTTCAGAAGAGGGGAGAGAGACAGTGAGGAAACAGATGGTTTGTACAAAAAAGCTGTTACCATTTGGGATTATACAGAAGACCTGAAGTACTCATTTGTTAGACAGCCTGCCTGGACCTGAGATTTGTTAACAGATCATGCCTATTTTTCCTCTATTTTTCCTCTGCTGCTCTTCCGTAGGAGAAACAGGCTGGATTTATCACAGAATCACAGAATTGTTTGTTCTAGAAAGGACCTTAAAGATCATCTCCTTCCAACCCCCTGCCAAGGGCAGGGACACCTTCCACTAGACCAGGTTGCTTCAAGCCCCATCCAACCTGGCCTTGGCTTCTCTCAGTAAAGAATTTTTTTCTGATATCTGAGCTAAACCTACTCTTTCAGCGTGAAGCCATTCCCCCTTGTCCTGTCACTCCAGGCTCTTGTAAACAGTCTGTCTCCAACTTTCTTGTAGGCTCCCTTCAGGTACTGAAAGGCCAGCAGGTTTTTCTTCATAAATAAAATATTTTGCCTAAAGTTCTTGAAATTTCTACCCATCCTTTCCTTGAGTTAGGGTTGTGCTTTGTTTTGATGCCTCCCTCCCATTCTTCATTTGATTACTTAAGCACCTGTCCCACAACATTGCCCATCCAGCTGTGGGCTTGCCTAAACAGCTGCCTTAAGCTTGCTTTGCATAAAGTCTGCTGTGACATGGGTAGTGTGTACAGGCTGAAGTGCAGAAAGAGTCTTTTGGATCCTGTGTCACTTCACGTTCTGTTTGGGTTTCTACACTGAGAACTTTTAGAATATCTGATATACCTGACAGGTCTCTCTTGTGCAGTGCTGATTAAAGACCAAGGTTTTTGAGTCAAGCACAAGAAGCCCCAAGTCGTTAGTTGCCTGCTCGCTGTGCTCCTGAAGAACACCATGTATTTTGTGTTGAGAACAAGGCTTTGACCCTCTTTGACCTGACAAAAACACTGTGGGCAATGTGCAGAATGCACATTCCTGTGATGCATGTGGTTATTAAAATCTTCCTCAGTCTTGCAGCTCTCAGTGAAATTTATCAAATTGTTGATCACGGCCACAATTTCTTCAACAAAGGGAAACATGAGGTTACTGCTAAGAAGTAACTTTTGAGTAGCCTTCCATAGTTGTAGTAAAACTGTGTTTACTGAGCAGCTGGTGACAACAGTAACACCACAGGATATTTTCAGGCATAATGAAGTTGGCTGCATTGTCTCAAAGACCTTCTGGAATTTTTTTTCCCCAAGAATTTGCTAAGCTCTGGGTGAATAACGCACGAGGAAGGCTTCCAGTGCACACCTATGCACAAAAACTGCATGAACCCTCTTGAAATGCTCAGAATTTTTTATCACAGACCACCTTCTACATCTTCACAAGAGACCTGCTTTCCATCAGTACCCCCTTGTTTGTGAAGGTCATGGAATCACAGAGTGGTTGTGCTGGAAAGGACCTTAAAGACCATCGAGTTCCACCCCCTGCCATAGGCAAGGACACCTTCCACTAGCCCAGGTTGCTCCAAGCCCTGTCCAACCTGGCCTTGGACACTTCCAGGGATGGGGCAGCCACAGCTTCTCTGGGCAACCTGTGCCAGGGCCTCACCACCCTCACAGGGAAGAACTTCTTTCTCAGAGTCCCTTAATGCTTCAGTATTGATGCATTTTTGCAGCCATCTTGTGGTGCATCCAAGAGAGAATTATTCACTGTCAGGAAGCTCAGGATGGTCCAGTACAGATGGACCAACTGAGCAGGGATGGGGTGGTGACCAAACCAGGCTTATATGAACCCCTAGGCAGAGGATGGGATGGAGGCCTCAGGGAAGTCTGGTCCAGGAATTCAACCCTACAGTTGTTCTAGGGCCCTGCCAAGTTGTAGACATGCATATGTTATGGTTAAGTAGGAAATGGAAATATTATTACAGAAATTGTTTGTGGTGCTTTATTTGCGGGGGGGGGGGGAGCTGATCTTTGTAGTTAAATAACAAAACTCAGTGATTTCAGCAGAACAGGTTTAGATTTAATATTGGGAAAAAATTCTTTGTGGAAAGGGTGGTCAGGCATTGGAATAGGCTGTCCAGGGCCCTGGTGGAGTCCCCATCCCTGGAGGGATTTAAAAGCCACGTAGATGTGGCACTTGGGGACATGGGTTAGTGGTGGCCTTGGCAGTACTGGGGGAATGGTTGGACTTTGATCTGAGAGAGCTTTTCCAAACTCAACAATTCTGATTTTGGAGACCCTGCAGCCCTTCTCCATACTTTGTTCACCTTTGGGGTGCCCCTGGTACCCATAAGGGCTCTCTCTTTGCTGTTACAGATACGGTGTGGCTTTGTGGGTGACACATGGGATGCAATATCTTGCCATTTACCCTCATGGGAGCTGTGGGGAAAGTGTCCTTGTGGTGGGAATGGTTTCATTTTGCCCAGTCCCAAGTAGATCACCAGCATGCCCAAAGGCTTGAAAAAAACTTTTGGGTGCCTAATTGTTTTCTGATGAAGACAGAGATCCTTGTGATCCTGACCCCACTTGAGCATCATCTCTCTTCCAAGAGGTGAAGAGTGAATGGCTTTCCCATGAGACAGCAATTTGCTGAAGGAGGTTGAAGGTGTGTGACGCTTTATAAGTGTCAGATATGTTAATGCCTCGAAGAAGAAGTATCTTCTCGTGATCAGGAGCCTGCTTTCACACCATCTGCAGATCTTTCTCTCCTCTCCTCCTCCTGTAAAAAGCACAAAGGAAAGATGCCAAAAAGAACGTGCACCAGATTCGCAGCTGCTGCAATGTAAACACATGTCAAGCAGCACTGAGGACTGAAATACAGTCAAGGGCTTTGTGCTCTGGTTATTTCTTCCAAAGCCACGTGCCAAGTAGTTCAATAACACCGAGCTACAAACCATCAGCTACAGAAGCCCAGCATGACCTATTGAATGAAAGCCTGCTTTTCTGAAGGCAGAAACCAGCTGAACTCCAGCATTCACTAATCTTAGCTATTGTTTTTAAGGGACAAGTTGATTTTTCTGGTGTAAAAGGAACCTAGGAACACCTGAAATCACTGATTTTTTTTTTATAAGGAAAATGAAATCAGTGATTAACTCAGGCTGATAATGAAGTATCTGAATTTTGTGAACGACCTAAAACCTTCCTATACACAGTGAAAAATTAACCACTTGTCAGAATTCTAGTTGTATTCTATTATTTCCAAATGAACTCCTACTTCTCTGGTAGAATAAGGTCATGTTAAACTAGTTACTTCCCGGGTAGGAAAACCATGAGGTTTCTCTCTTTTCCCTACAGTACTTAAGTAAGTGTCAAATCCAGATGAGTTATTAAGCAATTTTCTCCTCTTCTCTTTTCTGGATGGCAGATAATTCTCTAAATGTGATCCTGTTTGTGTTCTTGGAAGTCTCATGACATCTTGGGAGCAAGTTTTGACTCCTGGGACTTCAGTCCTAATGTTAGGTTGTTCCATAGTTTACAGTTAGTAGTCTACAATTAAATTCTTGAGAAATAAGTCAAGATAAAATGAGGGCCTTAGGGTCAGAACATAAGTTAGAAGAATTCCACATTTTTATCATTTAATATCCTGCCACTAAAACTGAGACACTGTTTAAAATATTTCTTGTTTTAATAAGAAAGGCTGGCAATAGCTTATTCTTCCCTTTGTCCCAAATCTTCATTCACATGTATTTTTAAATATTTCCCCCGAAATATGAAGATCTGACTGATTTTTTTTCCTTGCACCCTCTGGTGGCTGCAAGCCCACATCTATTCAGTGGAGATCAGCATCTTGACAGGATGTTGTTCCTCTGGCAGAGCTGGTATTACTGGATCACTGCCATCCTTCCTATGGCCATAAACACTCCAGGGAGCTTTTAGACTGGAGCTGGGGCAGGGGGGAAGAAATGCAAAACTACGTTCGCAGGATTAAGTTCCATATGACTCTATCTCCATTAGAAACAGATTTGGGAAGTCTGACCACAAACAAGGACCTAAAATATAAGCAAAATGTACCTTCCTCTCTCCAGGTGCAACCCAATTTTAGGAAGACTGGGAATGGAGTCACTGCATTGACTTCAGAGTTTGGTTGTACAGCCTTCACTTAGGACATTTTTCCCGATTCCACTGGGATATATTTTTTGCTTTGCTTATAGAAAGGAATGCAACTGATTTGCAGTTTTAAACAAACACTGGACGCACACGCCAAGTGGAATTTGTTGGATGTGAATCTGAGCTGTCAGTTGCTCTGCCAGTACCTTAACGATGAATAGATATATAAACCTTTCATCAAATGTTTTGGTGAAATAATTTTACTTCATGGAAGTGACTCCTCTGTCATCCGGGATGTGCAGAGTCTGTAGTGACCGCGCACATCGTGCAGCGATTAAACTTCCTCTGTGATCAGCTGCAAGCACTGACAGGAAATACTGCGCTAGAGCTGAGTAAAGCCTGTGAGGGTTAATAGTCAGCTTTGCCTTTGCAAGACAGAGTTCAGCAGGGCTTAGCTTCATCTGTTAGTCAGAGGGATTTTGTGAGCCAGCCTGGGCTCCGCTGCAGCCAAGCAGTCTGGGCACCTTAGCTGTTTGTTCTGCGCTCGACAATTGCTGCCAGTGTGGCTGATGGCCCTGAGGGACTTTGTGCTGATATCTGCCCATACCCACTCCAGACCAGCATCACTCTGCCCTTGGGATCTCTTCACCAGTTGTGAATTATGGTGATTCAAAACTGGGAGGAGTGGCCGATACATCAGAGGGTTGTGCTGCCCTTCGTAGGGGTCTTGACTGTTTGCAGAGGTGGGCAGAGAAGAACCTTCTGATACTGAACAAGGGCAAGTGCACCTGAACATGAGGAAGAATTTCTTTACTGTGCAGGTGACCAAGCACTGGAACAGATTTCTCAGAGAGGGTGTGGAGTTGCAGCTTTGAATTCCTTCATAGAGGCATAGAATCATTTACGTTGGAAAAGACCTCCATGATCATTAAGTCCGACCTTTCCCCCAGCACTGCCAAGGCCACCACTAACCCATGTCCCCAAGTGCCACATACACACGGCTTTTAAATCCCTCCAGGGATGGAGATTCCACCACTGCCCTGGGCAGCCTGTGCAGGGCTGAACAACCCTTTTCTGTGAAGAAATTTTCCCCAATGTCCAACCTAAACCTCCCCTGGCACTGCTTGAGGCCGTTTCCTCTCCTCCTGTCCCTTGTTCCCTGGGAGCAGAGCCCAAGCCCCCTCCTGGCTCCCCCCTCCTGTCAGGGAGTTGCACAGAGTGAGAAGGTCCCCCCTGAGCCTCCTTTTCTCCAGGCTGAGCCCCCCCAGCTCCCTCAGCTGCTCCTGCTGCTCCAGCCCCTTCCCAGCTCCGTTCCCATCCCTGGATACACTCCAGCCCCTCAAGGTCTCTCTTGTCATGAGGGGCCCAAAACTGAATGTGTTGAACTCTTTGACTTCCCTTGCAAAGAAAGGTTATACATCTGCCTTTACCATTCCCACTTTTTGTCTGTTCCAATCGTTCCCAGTAGAACTTCTACCAGGCAGAGCAGACGTCAATGCTCATTTCACTCTGAGCTGAGAAATGCTTGATTTGCTCCTGTATGAACATCTCAGAAATAGATGAGTTTATTGCCCTCATTAAGGGAACAGGCAAACTTGAAAGTTAAAAACATATGGAGTTTCTGTGTTATTGCAATAAAAACGCAGCGAGCTGTGAATTTCTTTTCACATACGTGGGGGGGATTTCAACTGTTCCGTTCTCAGCTTTATTTTGCCAGAACAAAATATGCAGAATTTTGTTTCCCTGAGAAAAGATGGACACTGTCAGAAGGAGAAACTTGGCCATTTTTCTCCTTTCAGAGAAGCAACTGTGCAAAGTAGGTGAAAGATGTATGAAATAGTGTATTTCTGGTGTTTTAGATGCTGAAGCATAAACATTTAAATTTTACTTTTCCTTGAATAGCTTTGTGGACCGAAAAAGGTAAGTGGTGTGTGATCAAATATCCCTAATACCTGTTAAAAGAAAAAAAAGATAAGAATTCCATACCTGCAGGATGACTGAGAAAATTTATTTTCAGTCTACAATTAGAAATTGCAATAATATTTCTTATATTTAAGTCCAATGCTTGTACACAGAAGACCCAAATTTGAATTTCTTTCTGTTGGTCAAACTTGAAACACTCAGGCTGGGGGTGTCAGTCATCACTGTCTGTCCTGTGTCAGATTTCTGTTGTGTAAAGTTTCAAAGGTTTCCTGTGACAAAGCCATACATTGTGTTGGTGCTTCTGATGCTGAGTCCCTCTTTGCAAGCTGGAAGGGACACAGCTGCTGCCTTCACAGGAGGTCTGTAAGAATTAAAGCAGCGCTGGGTTCCCAGCAGAGGAAAGACATGGACCTGTTGGAGCGAGTCCAGTGGAGGCCATCGAGGTGAGCAGAGGGGTGGAGCACCTCTGCTATGGGGAAAGGTTGAGAGGACTGGGATTATTCAGCCTGAAGAAGAGAAGGCTCTGGGGTGACCTAATTGTTGCCTTTCAGTACCTGAAGGAAACCTACAAGGAAGATGGAGAGGGACTTCTTCAAGAGCAGGGAGTGACAGGACAAGGGGGAATGGCTTTAAACTGGGAGAGGGCAGCTTTAGATTAGCTCTTAGGAAAAAGTTCTTTACTGTGCGTGAGGGACTGGATTCGTATCTCGCTACATTATTGTTGGGTCGAATCAACAAACTTGTGGGAGTGTATGGGAAGAAGGGGCCAGGCACATCATCTGCAGCCAACAGGGTGGCTCGGAAGGAACCCGGCACAGGAGCCCTGTGGCAGGAGCCTGTCAGTCAATAAGGCCCCCCTAGTAGCCCACCCACAGCATACCCCTGGAGCCTCTGATAGCCTGACTCACCCCTCACTCCAGCCAGGAGGGCACTGAGTGGTCAATCAACAGGTTGTCCTGCCTGGGAGGGGGTGGCCACAGTGGCCAGGGCAAATAAATACAGGCACAGAGGGGCTCCATTTAATTCAGCCTTTCTCTCCTGGGATCTGTTGTTGTGTGACTCTTGGCAGTACTGTTTTTCTCTCTCCTTTCTTATTCTCTCTTTCTTTGCTCCTTTCTTCTCAATCTCTTTTCTTCCTTTACTCTTTTCTTCCTCCTGTGGGTGACATAAAACCGACATGTGGTATTTCACTGAAGTTCTGCGAGGTTGTTTTTTGCTGGGTGCTTTAGTGCAGTGCTTCTCCTTGTTACTCCTGGAAAACCTTCTGCCAAGGTGCTTATTTTCTCACTAAATGAAAAGAAGCCTCTTGGGAAGAAGTCTGTGGCTTTTTCTCTTTATGTGAATTTGAGGTATAAAGGAACCAAAGGCTCTGCAAAAGTTTCGTGTGGGAACTCTTGAGAATCTCAAGTATAATTAAAATTCCTGGGCAGCTTTTGTCTTGAACATAGGGCTTTACACTCTGGCAGTGGGGAGGCCCTGGCACAGGTTGCCCAGAGAAGCTGTGGCTGCCCCATCCCTGGAAGTGTTCAAGGCCAGGCTGGACAGATCTGGGAGCAACCTGGTCTGGTGGAAGGTGTCCCTGCCCATGGCAGGGGGTTGGAGCTGGCTGATCTTTAAGGTGCCTTCCAATCAAAACCATTCTATGATATTTCTGGTGGGTTGTTTGGGGGCTTTTTTACACCCTGTAACTGTGAACTCCATAGAAATGCTCATGGGGCCATGGACATGTGCAGCTGTTCAATGGTCTCGTTGTCATGTGAAGGTGGAGGGCACTGGTGAGCTACATCTGGTGGGCAGTGGGACACAGAGATTCTCCCCAGTAGGACTAATGAGACAAGAGGTTACCCTTCCTTCTAAACATCCCACAGCAACTTTTACACACCCCCAAAATTTTGAATTCCCATCCCAAATCCTCTTTGTCCCTGCATCCCATGAATTCTATAGCTCTGCAGGCAATAACACTTGGTGTCTTGTACAGCACACTAGAGGAAGAGCTTTTTTGGGTTGATTGGCTGTGGTGGGTTTCACAAGGACAGTGGTCTGATCCCTCTCCTTTGGAAATTGTGGGAGTTGCCGATTTGGTGCAATCTATTCCTCCCCAAATCTGTGGGTGCCTCCACCAGGCATCCTTCCCCCCTCCTTAGGAGGCCTTTTTAGTTTGACTCACTTCTACTCAGATAGTCCACAGAATAGGCTATGAATAAATAGCTATTCATTAAAGGATGCATTTGTTCATTGTAAACACCGTCAAAAACAATTCCTTAATGCACATGCAGAAGTGGGTGGAATAAAGATTTCCTGGGCTTAATCTTAATGTTGCTTATTATTGGGATTTTTTCCCTATAACCCCCACTGTACATGAAATCATTCTCTTTATGTTCAGACACATTAGCAGGTCATCCAGGGCTCCTTGTTACGTTTTTTACCTGTTTCATAAATACAAGCAATCTTTCCTTATTTCAAAAGCTTTATTTGTCTCTCAGGGAGGGAAGGGGTGGTATATCTTGGAGTAGGGAGGAACCTGAATGAGATGTATTCAAAGGTTTTATTTTTAAAAGGTGAATAATCTGATATTATGCCTGAATCATGAAAACAGAATTAACTTGTAATTCAACACTAGCTTTTCATTAGCCTCAGCAATTTACTTTAAAGAGAGAAAGAATAAAAAGCCATTTTTGTTGCATGCACGACTATATCACTGGGCTAGCAGGGGTTTTCTTACAACCTGTTTGTCAAAAGAAAGAGGAAAACAACAGCAAAACCTGACAACCTTTTTTTCCCAGTGACCAAAACACATGTAAGTTTGTTAACAAGCCACGGAATCAATAAAACTGTAAATATTTGAAAAAACACTGTGTTCCGTCAGAGCAGCCAGAACACCTTTCAGCTTTTCCTATTTTCAGACTTGTTTCTTCTGGTTTTGCTCAAATTGTTGAAGTTATTTTCCCTTGTCCTCCTGTAAAAGTGCCTGTGTTCTGTATCCAAGGAGGCAATGAGTTCCTCTGCTCTCAGCAGGGGTAATGTATTTAATAGTTTTGAGCACAAAAGTGATTTAGGCTTCCATCTGTTGGGTCCTTTTCACAAATACTCACTGGTGAGACCTCCTGATAGGGAGAAACGTGTCTAAACTTTCAGTTCCTGAAATTTATTTATTTGTCACTGTTTATGCAGCTGAGCAAGTGGAACTGGAGCAGCCACTTGCTGGCAAGCCAAACTTTTGTTCCCAGTAATGATAAATAGGGCACTTAACCTTTCAGGATAAATGTGCTTCACTCTGGACAGACTCCCTTTCAAAAGGGCTTTTGGTTTCTTTTATTTCAAGCTGAGGAAACATCAGTACATAAACAGTAGTTTTACCCTCTTCAGAAAAAAAATTGCTTGGCTGGTCCTGATGTCAGAAAGGTTGGGAGGGACCTTGGGATGCCTCAGATCCAAACTCCTTCTCAGAGCAGGGTCAAATCAGAACCTGGGCTGTTCATAGCTTTATCCACTGTGCTCTTGGAATTCTCCAAGGATGGAGACTGCACAACACCTCTGAGAAACCATTTATTTTGCATTAATTTATAATTGTAAGTGCCATACAATGGATGCCACGAGCCTTTATTAGCATATTAAAAAGGCCCTAGGGTCACACAAGTGCATGTTGTTTCAGTACCACCAAATTTTAAACCTCTGAGTCAGTGATAATGAGAAATGTAAAATGGTTATTTTCCTTCTTAAAGCTTTATTCATCAAATATTTAAATGCAATTAACTTCCCTATGTTAAACTTCCTTTGAATCAAAGGAAGATGTGTTCTCAGTAAGTTGTGATGGGTGATGCCTGAACTGGTGAATAAATATTCAACGCTAATGCAATACAAGAATATATTCTTGTGTTTTGAAAAAATGAGACGAAATTGTTCATTAAATTAATTTTACCTCCAAAAAGGTTTATAAATGGAAACCTGTTCAGACAAATGAGCTGGTATAAGAAGCTTTAGCTATATTGCAAAGTGTCAGTATGAGTTCCTTTATTAGATGGCAAAAGGATCATTAAGTACAGTTACAGTATAATTCAAAAAAGGCTAATTACTGCCCTACATAAATTCTTTTTGCATGGACTGAGGAGCTTACTCGATATCCCCAAAGGGGTTTTGGGTTCTTTATTGAGCTTTTTGCATATGTTTACAGGATCTTGCATAAAAGTTATTTATCTCTGCCATTTCTTTAGGCATTGACTTGCTCTCGTCAGCACTGCAAGGTCACCTTCTCTGACCTGATTGTCACAGAGGGTAGGAAAGACAATGGTGTGATATAAAGCTGGAAAAAAATCCCAGGGTATTCAGCCCTGTCATTCATTCCTGTGATGAAACTATGGCATAGAACCATGTCCATGAATGGAGAAAACTTCCTTCTGACCTGCTAGAACAGTTAAGGTGTGTGTCCCAACTCTTTTTTCAGCAAACTGTTCAGAGTCTTACTCACTTTTCTGGAACAAAAGCTTTTAAACTTGTTCTGAATGAGTTGGGCCAGAAATTATTTTATCTACTCTTGTAACAATTCTGCCCTTAACTTTGTCCCTTCATTCCTGATATTTTTCATTGGCAGCAACATAAGTGATGTCCTTAAAAGCAAAGGTAGGGCTTTTTGGCTCTCTCTTAGTACATAAGTTTTACAGCCTGAAACCTAATGCAGACAGTGTGTTTTTAATTTTGTTGGATGAATTATCCTGTGAGTATCCTCAGACTCTTATGGTCTTACTGGTGCTAGAAGAGTCTTACATTGCTCAGATAAGTTCAAGTTGGATGTAAATATATAAAGGCAAGTGAAAAGACCCTTGTCCTTAAACCAGCTCCTCTGGCTGCTTGTGTTAGGTAATTTATTCTTTCCTGAGTGCAGAAGACATCAGTGTTCAGTGCTTCAGACCAGGTCCTGGCATGGTCCTGCAAACCCACGCTTCTCTGAGGGTATTTCTAATTTGTATTTCTACAGCTGTGTGTCTTGCTAGAAATAAACACAAGTTCTTCATTCCTTGCCCTGCACTTTCAGAAGCACCTTTCAAGACTTTGTGTGCCTTCCCATACCATCTCCAGTACAGGAACACAGTCATGATGAGCGGAGAGCTCACTGAAAGCTTCCCCTAAGTTAGAGCAGCTGTGAGGTTGCTCTAAGCAACACCTTCCAGTGGTGCAAGTTCAAAGGTAAAACATTTTCAGTGTCCCCTTTCCTTTACACTGTGGGGGCTTCTGAGCATCTAAAACCTCATTTATAAAATGCAGAAGTCCCCACTGGCCCCCAGTGTGCACACAGCCATTGGATCCCATGCAGTCCAGGAATGCACAAAGGGGAAAGGCCTGGATATGCTTAGTTTTCTTTGTGCATTATCCTGGAATCACAGAATGGTTTTGTCTGGAAGGGACCTTAAAGAACATCGAGTTCCAAGCCCCTGCAATGGGCAGGGACACCTTTCACTGGACCATTTTGCATTATTTGAAAAAACATGAGAGGATGGCCTTGAAGATCACGACCATGACATTGTCACATGTCCCACCACAGCAACCTCATGTCCTGAGCCTTTGCTTTTACAAAGCTGTGAGCAAAGCAGTTGCAACAGAAAAGGTTCCACAAAGTCATTGTAAAATTCATAAAACAGATTATGAGAGAGGTTTGAACTTCTACCTAAAGTTGTCTTTTCAGGCTAGTCAGCAGCATGTTTGGTTTAGAGCCACGACCTCAACCCCTGAGATCTCTAGGAAATACAGACATTCAGCTCCTTATGAAGAACTTTCAAACAGAACTGTGGGGTAAGGAGACTTATCGTGGAGGCAACACCACATTGTTCACGAAGAACAGAGAAAAGGATGGGATAATTGCAGGAAAGAACAAGACTGGTTCAAGATCGCATTAAATTCTGTATCAGCAGTCACCATTCAGGGTGGGGACAGCAAATATGTGGATACTCAGAACCAGAGGATATTTTCATACATGTTTATTAACAACATTAGAATAGGACTTTTATTAGGAAATAATATTTTTTAATCATTATTTTAGGGAAGGTGGTTGTTCTTTCTTCCAGTATTACTCAAAGAAAGAGTCAATGTAAAGTAGAAATTCTCTTGCTAATTAACCTGCCTTTATGAGAGAGGTAAGAAAAATTAAAAAAGCAGTGTAAACACAGAAACAAGGTGCATTGAAACCAAAGGGTTTGGGTGATGCTGTTGTGTTGACCAGCAACAGTGAGCAATGAAGCAATAATGAAGTTGCTGACTGGACTAAGCTTTCAAGACACAGGAATCTGTACATCTGCTCAAGTAAATAAGTGGTTGTACAAAAGCTTCAGCTGGTTCCAACTCCTTCATTTGAGAGCTTCACTGCTCAAAAGACAGGTATTTACACTGAGTAAAGTCAGGTCCATGTTCAAGCATATTGAATTCTTAATGCAACTGAGCACAGCAGTGAATAGGGAGAGATACTGGTGTTAAGCAGAAGAGGCCAGTTCTTCTGACACAAAATTACTCCATCAGCAGAAAAATGATGTGTTACATTTGAAAGAAGAGTTGACTGCTTTTATTTTCCTCTCTTGTGCATTGCTAGAGTTTGGGGATCATTATTCCATCTATAACAGGGTGCAAACCAGGGATGTGATGCTCCTAAAGAATCATTCTCAAGGTGTGAGCACTGGCAGCTCACCCAGGAGACATGAGAAAGGCAGGGAATAATCTTAGGAAATGTGAAAAATTATGGGAAAAATGGCTGATCATGTCAAGGGCATGTGATGCAGTGGAAGGGTGAAAACATGGGGAGAAATGCAGATTCAAAACAGAACTTCCTTAGCTTTCAACATACACAGGCAATACACACAATTGTTTCACCCAAAGATTTTAAAAAAAAAAAAACACAATTAATTTCTAGATTGTTCCACGTTTTGTGATCACAAAATTTGTTTTTCTCATGCGAAACTTTATTAGAGGATTAGCTAAATCATTTATTTCGTGATAATTACAGTGATAAAATCACCTTGATGGGAAAGGGTGACCAACATTCTTTGATTTTTCCAGTCACAGTGCTGTAACCACTTGGTCTTAGCCCAGGTGACTGTGACAGAACCAATATGCTGCTCCAAAAAACCATAAAATAAATTAATAAACCAGATAAAAAGTGCTCCCCAGTAACAAACACATCATAAATTCAGGGGTTTTCCCCTCTTCAGTTCTTCTACTGGACTCTATGATCTTAAACCTGAATGATTGCATGAATTAACCACACTCTTATTCAAGGCAACCTTTTATCACCTTCTCTTCCATCTTAGGGAAATCAACAACTTCTTTATAATCCCTGTGTGTTTTTCAGCTTAACGGTGACGCTGCATTCAAGTCACAATTTCCCTTAATTAAACTTCTAGCAATGTTCTGCCTTCAGAAAAACATTGATAATAACTGAAGTGTCAAAGCTACTTGTATTTATTACCAGAGATGTACTGTGGTCCTCCAAATATTATAAGCATTATAACATAAATTCATTGTCCTGAAAGCTGTTCTTTTGTTGCTGCCACCTCCAAACTCTTCACAGACAAATGAGAGAAAAAGTGCACATTAGCAGTATGAGAAACTGTCACTGGAAAACTGAAGCCCTTCAATGTAAGGGGAAATTGCAAATGCTGGCTTGAGATACATCACCAAGAGGGAAGAGGAAGCCTTAGATGGACCTGATATACCAAGATGTTTGCGATTAAATAAGTATAAAACTATACATAGGAAAACAGTTCCCACTCATGGGTGAATCCCCTCAACCCAAAATTGCTCCAACAATGATCTCAGTGGGGAATGAGCTTATCTGCTGTAGAAATTCGTCAGTGGAGAGTAAGCTCTTCCTCTCTGACAGCTTCATCCGTTTTCCAGACGTGGTGCTGACTGTTATTTTAATTTTCTTGACAAGAATTCTTTATAGCATCAGCAGTTTCAGGAGATCTTGGCTTGACAGGAGCTATGGAGACGCTACACTGGATGGCCCTGGATTTTCCCTGTGTCCTTGGGGGTCAGGCCCTTAAGGGCTCATGGTTTTTATTTCATACTCCGTGTCAATGCAGAGATAAAAATGCTGTTATTAGAGGCTTGAGGCTTCTTTGTCGTTCCACAGGAGAAAGATATTGATGAATTCTAAGTGTATCTGATTATAAATTGATCAATAAACTGCTGGAAAACTCAGTAAAAAAGAGGGGAAAATAATTCAGCCTAAGACACGTGGTATGGAATATAAGTCTGCTAAAAATATGCTGTCCTGTTCTGGTATTGTTCTGACTCGATGGGAAACTGTCATGGATTTGTTTTCTTATTAATACAGAATGCCAGACTCTCAAAATATCTGCCAGCATCCTTTAAAGGCTTGTGTAATGGCAAAGCTATATTGTGTCTGACATGTTCCTCAGTTGGGAACAGTCAGAAATAGGATGGAAAATGTCTTTTCCTTGCTGTGGGTTTTGATTTCCAGTAATAAAAGTTCTTTTGCATGTGACACAGAGAAATGTTACCAATCCAGAATAAAATATCTAATATTACAGTAAGCAAAAAACATTATGTTTTTCCTGTTCTTTGGAGTTGTTTTAGAAAAGTGGTGGGTTTTTTCCCAGTAGCTTTCACATTTTGTTCTGTTCATTGTGGTACATGATACAAAACTCCACAGAGAATATCAAGTATTAGAAAACTGGGGGGTGGGGTATGAAAGGCTTGTCCACAGATATTTTTTAAGGCTGAGAACTGCACTGTAAGTCACTTTGTCAGTATTCATAAAACTTAAATAAAGGCCATGCATTCTACTCAATAAAAAAAAAATATACAAATAAATATGTATTATTCAATTATTTTGGGGTTTTTACATTGATATTTACTTCTACTGTGAATGTGCTTCCTTTAGATTAGATAGAAGGTAGGAAAAAAAGAGGAAAATTGTTTTAAAGCAGTAAATTGGGGTTCTCTTACAACTGTTAATATATTTTTTGTGTGTGTAATTGACCCCCAAAATGAATTCAGTCACCAATTGCATGATTAGGAGGAAATCACTCAGTTTTTGGGATAACGAGAATAACTTTCAACTTGTGATGCTGTAGCACTAGTGACAAAAAAGTAATTTTTTTTCAGTAGGAAAGAAGTTGGATTTTGCCCAGTTGTGTAAGTCAGTGTCTGTTGAAATTGAGCTTATAGGTAAACTTGTTTTCACAAATCTGCTACTGAGATATATTCTATCATCGTCATAAAGTTGCCACTGCTGTGGTGGTGGAGTCTGTCTGGAGGAAATTTATAACTGTCACTGACTTCAGTGGGAAAACAAATATTTTTCCAAGCACCTGGTGGTTCATTATTCCTTTCTGCAACATGAAATCATAGAAATAAAGTGCTGGAAGAGATGCCAAGAGCATATATAGTGTGAGCAAACTTAAGTCAAATTCGGGGATGATTTTTTTTAAAATTAATTGTAGTCCATGGGCTTACAGTCCCTTCAACAAAACTCAGAATCATAGAATCACAAAATTGTTTAGGTCGGGAAAAAACCTCTAAAATAATTGTGTTCAACTGTTCCCCCAGCACTGCCAAGGCCACCACTGACTCATGTCCCCAAGTGCCACATTCACAGGGCTTTTAAATCCCTCCAAGGATGGGGACTCCAACACTGCCCTGGGCCGCCTGTGCCAGAGCTGAACAGCCCTTTCCAGGAAGAAATTTTCCCAGTATCCATCCTAAACCTCCCCTGGCACAACTTGAGGCCGTTCCCTCTCCTCCTGTCCCTTGTTCCCTGGGAGCAGAGCCCAACGCCCCCCCTGCCTTCCCCCTCCTGTCAGGGAGTTGCAGAGCCAGAAGGTCCCCCCTGAGCCTCCTTTTCTCCAGGCTGAGCCCCCCCAGCTCCCTCATGCCAACATGTGCTTGGATATCTGAGCATGTGAGTCATCATGTACAAATAGGCTCTCTGGTTTTGGGACAGAGTGGCCCTGGGGCTGCTCCTGGAGTAAATTACACATTGGTCAGAAGTGTATGGTCAAACAGCTCTTAATTGCTTGGGGTTTCAGTGGGAAGCTTTGGTCTCTCCCTGCTTTTTGTAACAACTTCGAGGCATGTAACATGTCATGCCCATGACCTGGTGCCTCACCTCATCTGGCCAGCATTGCCAGGACATGAGATTCAGTAGAAGCTTCCTAATCCTGGGATTTTTCTGGAAGGATCCTGACCCCGCTGAGTGCCAGGTGTAACCTGCAGAGTGGCTGCTTTGGGGACAGCACAGGTGCATGAGGTTGGGTGCAGGAAACATCCCAGAGGTTGAGAAAATCACGACCTCATGAGCCTCCTCACCCCGTCCTGGTGAATGCATGACTTGTCTTTGAGTGCTGCTGAGTCAGGATTTGGACAGGTTACCCTGGAAGGAAACAGCAACACTCACACACATCTCCAAGCAGATGGATAAGAGGTGTTGTGAGCAGCGTGTTTATTCCCTTGTCTGAGCTAACAAAAATATCCTGCAGTAAACCCAAATATCTGCTGTTCAGGAATCCAAACCACTCATTTTTCAAATTAATTTTCTAAATTATTTTTTTTTCTCTCAGTGGCTCCCAAAGGAAAAATACTTCCCACTATCTTTGTAAACTGTTCCCACACACAACAACAAACCGACAAGTCCGCTAATAATTTCCTTTGCAAAGGGTGTAACTGAGCCTTCCTGGGACAAGTTAACTGCTGCTGAAAAGGGCTCTGGGGAATGATTAAAAATGTTCAGTTCAGAGCTGGTTCAAGAGGCCAGTGGCTGCCTTGACAGTTGGAACGTGCAGGAATTTTGGTTTACCAAAAGGCATCCGAGCTCTTCTTGACCCCCTGTGATTAAATGCTCACTGGTAGCTGGTCCAAGGATTGTTTCAATATTTAGAGTTCCCTTTCCCTTGCTCAACCAACTGTCAAAATTTGGAACACCACAACAGGAAGATGTGTTAATGTTGAATAGCAGCACAGGGGATTATAAAAAGAGTCTTGTAACAGGCAAAGCAGGTTTTTTTTTATGAGAAAGGGTATCGCAGAATTTTGGGTCTTGATTCAGCCTGATTTTAACAGTCTGATAGGAGAGGATGTGTCCCATCCTTAGGGATGGGAAAAGTGGACTTTACAGCAGTAGCAAAAAGTGAATAAGAACCAACCCCAAAAGGAAACCTGCTCACAGCCACCATTTTAGGAACAGGAGACATCCTAATTCAACCTTGTCTTCAACACCACAGTTGAATAAATGAGAATAAATCATTTTCCATAGGAATTCAAGTGCCTTCAGGCTGTTGCATGCCCAGCCAGCAGTATATGAACTGCAAGGAGGACTGCTAGATGTGGAGAAGGCAGCCAAATACCAGTGCAAACATGTATTTTCCAGCTGTAGAAAGGGGAGTGCAGATTTATGGAGATACTTTCCATACTAGAGCCTGCAAGAGCTCTCTTAAAGAGATCTCAGAAAAAAATCTGGCAAACTATGGGCTGAATCATGACTTCTTTGGATGTACTATGAAGAAAGTTAAGTAGCAAGAGGAGGAGGTGGAAAGAAAGCTCACAACAAAGCACTGTTTGAGAGACTTGGCTGCTGGTGACAAGGCTGCAGCCAGATTGTGGCTCATAAACAGCTATAAAAATATCCCCCAGTGCTGTATAACTGACTAGAAAGTCCTAATGAAAGACCAAAAGCCACAAATGAAATATGGCACAGGATAAGAAAACAGAGGACAACCTTACACTCGTGTATTTTCTGGGTGAGTTAGAGTTTGTAGGTGATCCCTTTGCAATGAAAGCCCAGGAGCTGGTCAAGAGCCAGGGCTCAAAGGGAGTGCAGGAAATGCAAGGTGAGAACGTGGAGTGGATGCTCCCCGGTGCATCACATCATACCTTTTGCCTCCTGGGTCAATCTCCTACAGGTATTCAGATATGAGGAAGTTCCTTCTTATTTCTTGACCAACATCCAGGTTTTTACTCCCAACAAAACACCCTGCCCCTTTTTAATACCTGCTGTTTGAGCACCGAAGATAACCTGTGGGTCATACAGATGCAGCTTTAAACTCATCACCAGGTACTCAAATTCATGCTCAGCCCTGTTCTAATCCTTCACACTTCTCCTCCCTACACCTTCTTCTGGTTCCTTGGCCAGGGAAAGCAGCTGAACTGTTTGGGACTGGAGAAAACTGTCTAATCACATGCATCAATTTTCACACTGTCTAAAATCTCCCAGGTCTGGGGTTTTTTTGTTAGCTAGGTATTTATGAAGGCATGGAGTTAAACAACAGGAATTGCTAAAAAAGGGACTTGTGTGGAATTGGAGCACTATTTGGGTGGCATAGATTACCCATTCCCTGACACTGTGCTCCACTGTCCCCTACCATCGATCCCTTCCACACCATTGTGCTCTTGGATGCTCAACTGTGATTTTCTGTGATTCTGTGACTTTAGTTTTTCTGACTACAGGGTAGTTGCATCACTTAAATGAGTTCAACCACTTAGAAGCAGCGTGGAACCTTTCCAGTGTATCTGCCACAATTACTATATTTGAGAGTCATGAGACAAAAATAAGCACAATGTTTATTTTAGGCCTCTGTTTGAACAGAGAGCTAAGGCTGACATTAATTTTTTTAAGTACTCTGAAAAAAATAATCCATCTTAACTGCTACTCCAACCTGCTCCTCAGTGCTTCTTCAAGACTCGTAAACATGAGTGGAGAGGTTGTCAACAACAATGTGATTTAGTCCAAGAGCAGGTGCATATAACAGTAAATATTTAAGATGCTGAGGATCTTGTTACTGCCTATGGCACTGCAGTGAAAAATGTGTTTCTTCTTAGTCATTGGAAAATTGCTGCTGCTTGTTTTGTTGTGGTTTTATGATTCAAGAGTAAAAGGGTATTCCAAGAAATTGTGCCATTTGATGAGGTCATCCCTTCACTTCTGCTTTGTTTCCTCTTATTCAGTTAATTTACAGGGGATTTCTTTAAGGTCCCTTCCAACCCAAACCATTCCATGATTCTATGACTGCATAATCATTTCCCTGTCTTAAATAACCTTCTTCTAAGTATTTTTCCAAATGTGTGACTTTACAACTACTAATCAAATCGCCCTACTTGATTATATTTCCATTCAGTCTTGGTTTCTGTGAGAAAAGTATTTTTACTGTGATTGTTTCTAAAAATGAGGACTTTGCTGTTCAACGTGTCACGATGATCTTCAGGATTAGTCAAACAGAAGAATGAGAGCTGCTGTGTAGATGTCCAGACAGCTTTTATTTTCATCAGCAATTAATTTTTGCCCAGAAAGAATGGAGATGAACTTGCAGAAAACTTCTCAGAAAGGCTATAAGGAAACAGAAGGAAAAAGAAATCTGATGAGGCAATATATGAGAATGTTGGGCCAGGGTACAACCTGAATGCATGAGTGCACATTTGAAGTGAACACCTTAAAACTGATGGAGGGACTTTGAAGTATTTCTGTGTAGCTTCAGGAAAAATGTGATGTACTTAATTATTAAAGATTTCCTATATGACAAGTTAGTTCTTTCTGTTAATGCATCATATGCAGTGTAGTTTAACTTCTGTTTTCAAGGGTGTGTCACCAAAAATTCAGATGGATCACAGGTGTATGTCCTTCTTGTATGTCCTTCTCACTGCTGAATTAGCTGTGAACATAGATAATATGGAGAGAATCTCATTTTTCTTTGCAAGGTTCTTTCTTACTTTGGGAATACAGCAAAGGGATGTAAGTGAGCAGCAAGATTTGACTGGTAGGAAAAACAAAGTAGGGCTATAACTATTTCACAAAGATACTTGTGTCTGAAGATGCAATAATTGTATGTCATGTAGCACAGTAAGAGAGATGAAATGCATTATCTTTTCTGTGTCTAGGAGATTAAAAAAAAATAGGACTTGTAGAACTCAGTACAAACATTTTATGGGCAAGACCAGGCAAGACAAGAAAATGAAACTGATTTTTGGTATGTTTGGGTTTATATCCTAATATCTGTTTTCTTGGAAGTGCTGTACACTCCACACTCTCGATTCTCATATTGAAATCTAGGAACTGCAACACTCCAGACCCCCTTCTGACTTTGTAAAAGTGTTTCAGTCTTTTTAGTATCACTTCAGAGCCTGGAATCGGCAGGTGGATTGGAGAGTTTTTAGTTTAATGTGGGAGAATCACAGAATCAAAGAGAAGCTGCAGAGCTTTTCATTTGCCATCTAACAGCTGAATTACATCCAGCTTTGAGGTACAATCTTTTGCAACTTTCCCAGGCAGGTCCTTAATTAAATTGCAACCCAGAAAAATCAGGGCAGTCTTGGCAAGGCATTTTAAGATACTGCAGACTGGTGGCTTGGAAAGATGGAATTAGGCAGCTTTGGTTTTGGCCTACAGACTGCTGTAAGAGCAGAGGGTCATTTGTGCCAAGATTAGTTCTGAAAGTTACAGTTCTTTACTCACTCTTAACCTCATTCCAACCACCGTAAAACACAGAGATCCTCAGAAACTTATTGATCTTTTTGGACTGCTGTATCTCTCTACGTGGAGGGATAGGATTACATTGATACCTTGAAGCAGTTAGTGCAATTCAGATCTCCATTGTTAAAAAATCATAGAATGGTTTAGGTTGGAAGGAATATAAAGACCATCTCGTTCCAACCCCCTACCATGGGCAGGGACACCTTCCACTAGCCCAGGTTGCTCCAAGCCCCATCCAACCTGGCCTTGGACACTTCCAGGGATCCAGGGGCAGCCACAGCTTCTCTGGGCAACCTGTGCCAGGGCCTCCCCACCCCCACAGGGAAGAATTTTCTCCTAATATTCAATGTAAACCCACTTTCAGTTTAAATCCCTTCCTCCTTGTCCTATTACCACATGCCCAAGGTATTTGTTTTGGGAGACTTGAGTTGATCTGCAATAACCACATTCCATACTAGGGCATAAAAGACTTTATACACTGTCTGTGCCCCTTCCTGCTGTGTGATGGGCCATGAACACCCTGCAGAGCTCCTGATCCATTGGCTTTTCACTTATAAAATATCTCAGCCATGGAAAACTCCCCTGCCTTCAACACACCTGCAGGGCTTAGAGGCCAAGCTCTGCATGGAATAGATGCCATGGCACACCGCCTGTAGTGAGACCAAAACAGTCAGTGAGCTGGCATATGAACCCCCAAGACTACTGCAAAGCAGGCAGGAACTGACTCCAGAAACTTCTTCCAACTAATGCTTACATAATTCCATGCATTATAAAAATATAAAAAACCTTAATCTGTTCATTGTTTACCAGTGCATGGAGATTTAAATGTAATAGCAACATTTTTTTCCAATTTCTTTTCCCACTTGCCTCTTATAATAGTGTGATCAAAAAGAAAAATGCTTCTTCACTCTATCCAATGACTGCAGCTATTGGATAAGTGGCACAACTGATGCCCAAAACGATGTTTATTGTGTCAAGGGAAGGAGTGAGGCAAAGATTTAGAGAGGAGAGGGAATACAGACAGCACCAAAGGGAGCAATATTATCTCTGTAGGTAAACTATCACATTGTAGAAGTTGGCAATATAAAATGCTTTCATCGAGAAGGAATGGTCTGAGATCTCAGAACAGCTCAATATTCCCACTCAATTTTTCCTGTCATTGTCTAGCAAGAGTGGAATCTGCAATTAATTGACCCACTGACAATTGACTGAGGCAGAAACAAGCTGATCTGAGGCCAGTCACCAGCCACGGAGTGCTCATGACTCTGGGTCATCACAGGAGCTTTTTTTAAACTGACCACACATTCACAGGCAGGATTCTTGAAATAAAATCATAGGAAACTGGAAGTAGATTTCTCTCAGGGCACTTGGGTTCTCTCCAGTAGGGTTGGTTTGTGAACTGTGACCAAAAATGTTTGTGCAATGTGACATCCTGGCTGGTGGCCTCTGACCCAAGTCCAGAGGGAAACGGGGCAGTTCAGTGCACTGATAGCAACAAACAGGAAATGTGAGTCTTGCACAGGCTTCTCAATCTTTCAAAAATAAGGGGGTTTGAGAAATCTTCTAGTGTGTTTTTAATGAAATTGACCATCTTGTGGTGGGACTCTGTTGGAGTGTGGACAGGAAATCCATGTCATTAACATCCATCCATAGCCGTTTGGCTGTTGTATATTCTATCGCATTCTTCACCAGGTCGTTGTTCTCTAAGGCAATCCCCAAGTGTACCAGAGGTTTCTCAGAGGGTAAAA
The DNA here is from genome assembly GCF_001604755.1 of Lepidothrix coronata. Classification (NCBI taxonomy): domain Eukaryota; kingdom Metazoa; phylum Chordata; class Aves; order Passeriformes; family Pipridae; genus Lepidothrix; species Lepidothrix coronata. Next base: position 1,734,064 of record NW_016690336.1, on the reverse strand, counting down.
TGTGGACTTTAGCTCCAAAATGGTTGTTCTCACTGGAAAAAAGTGACTTAGAGAAGTCCTGAATTCTCCTGGAAATAGTTAACACTACAAGCATAGGATTGTTGAGGAAAGAGCTGATGTGGTGATGTGGAAACTGTGTGGTGGTGGGGGGGGGAGGAATTGGAAGTACAGAAATGATTGAGTTTGGTGCAAACTGGGGGAAAACTCACTTCTTAGGATCCTCTCCCTGCTGCTGCAGTGACACGGCTCTGGAGGACCTCATTTAAATATAAGTCCTCACATGGTGTGTTCAGATTATGCAGTAGACACACCTTTTAATAAGAATAACCCTATGTCGTGGTATATATTCAGCAGTACTTCATTATCCTCTAAGTGGGGTTATTCAATCATTCTTACCAGTATATTCTTAAACTATTGGTGTTTGAGGGCCCTGTTTGACCCACAGATCCTCTACCATGGGTAAGGACAGGTATACATTGAACGATATACAAGTGTAAAAACTAGCCATTATAAATAAATATTGTCTTCTAATAACCTCTCCATGATATAGAATAAGACAACACAAAAATGTACATTGTGGTTTTGCTTCTACAGAGCTCGTGATAAATGAAATCTCAATTTCTGTGCTAAAACAAATTTCTGCTAAAGAAAATAGTTGTAAACAGAAATTTTTTAGGACATTCATTTTTGCTTTGTCTTTCTGCAAGCCTAAACTGTGTGTACTGTCCAGAGTTCACAGGCTAAAACAAAGAAATCTGATGGTAAATGGTGCACACTGAATGGCACATCTATATTCAAAGTCATGTTTTGAGACCTGATTTTAAATCAATCCTTCCATAAACTTTGGCGGTCGATTTGTCTGTCACCATTGGGAATGGGCGCAAACTGAAAGGCAGGAGATTCCATCCAAACATCAGGAAACACTTTTTTTGCCGTGAAGGTGATCAAGGTTTCCCAATGAGTGTGTGGAGTTTCTTTCCCTAGAAATTCTATAATAAACCACTATACTCAGTCCTCTGCAACTGGCTTCAGGTGACCCTGCTTGAGCAGAGGGTTGGACTAGATGATCTCCAGAGATCCCTTCCAAACTCGACCAGTCCATTATTCTGTGATTTCTCTTGAACATGGGAAAATTATCAATCCTCAGTGTTCTTCCTTCCTGAAATTAAACCTTAGCAAAGCTACACAGAAATATCTTTGTGATCTTCAAGGTACAAAAAGGATTTTGTTTGAAAGGCTGATGTAGGTATTTTGTTCACTATCTCCAAATGCACATAACCATGAACTTCAGTCTGTCTTACAAGGACAGCACATCATCATCTGCCAAGACTGAGCAGTCAAGTGTATAATTGCATCAATCTGCAGCTCCTACAAGCTGTCCCACTCCTTTTCTGTGGCTGAGTAGTTCTTTGAGAGTTATGAAGGGTTTGATACCCTTGTAGATGTCAGGGGGTGACCCCAGAAGGAAACTTCAAGAAAAAAAATCTGAATTTATCTTTTTGTTAGCAGCAATGAAATTTGCAGTCAGGACTAATTCATTTTTCCATTAAAATGTGTTGGAATTATAGTGAAATGTCCTCTGTTTGTAAGCATTTTTAAAATGCCAGAAAAGGCTTTTGAAGTGACAATTCCATGATTCATCCCATGATTCATAGGAGTAGCTTCAAGTGAGATTAGGGAGGATGAAACTGATAAGAGCAATTAGAATTAGAAACATAATTAGCTACTGTAATGTAAAGGCAGGGGAATGAGTGAAGTGGAGGGTTTTACATCCAGTGTTGAAAAATGGCAGCTTCACTCGTGGTTTGCTTTTTTCCTTTTAACATTCTAGAAGAAGGTAAGTCCAGACTTTAAATGAGCAACACATAGCTCCCAGAAACACATTAAACACTCATCTCATAATTGTTTTTCATCCTACTTCTTTTTACAAAGGTAAAAAAAAGCAGTGTTGGAACACTGGGATAGTCTAAGTTAGAGATAGCAGTACTGAAGGCAGAGATGTAAAGAAATCAGGAACACAGAACAGAACAGTTGCCTGATGGAGAGAAAAAGGACCCTTGATCAAGGGGGCTTGAAGATAGAGCTGAATAATAAATGAGTGATTCTCACAGCCAGCTGGAGAAATGTTATCACCCTTCAAATCACACCCTAGCTGAATGTGAAGCTGAGAATGTGCTTTCTTATCTCAGAGTCTCCAGGGACAGTATATTCCAGGTGCCTGATAAAGAGAGCTTCCTCTGCTGGAGAACTGTTGAAAGGCTACACCACAAGACTGAATGAATTTTGTCATTAGATAATAGCCTTCCCTTTTTTCATTTTTATTTCTGGAACAAGAGCATAGCTTTTCCCAGTAAAGGGTGCAGATCCACTTTTTTTCATAAACACTAATGGCCACCCCATTTAATGGTGTAATAAGAAAAGGTTTAGGAAGACTTATTTGGACACCTACAGCTATTTGACCTTCTACTCTATTCTTTATTAACAGGACTGTTCAGGGGAGGAGGGAGAGAAACTGGCTTCAAGGGGTTGATTGTCAGCACTGCTTTTGCCACAGAACTAAAAGCACTACAGGATAAGTGTAATGAATGGAAACAACAGCACATTAATTGCTAAACAGGATTCCAGGGACCTTTGAAGTTTCATTGTTCTGTTTGCATTTTGACTGGTCCCATCAAATCTGATGTGTTATTAGTGTTTCACATACTTTGCCCATGTTTCTAAAATTAATCAGCTCTTCAAGAGAACTGCACCTGGATGCTGAAGCTGGGAGTGCAGGCAAGTGGAAGTAGGCTGGTTCAGGAGTGCTTCCTCAGATTCCTGCCCTTTTCCCAGATAATTCACTCTGGGCAAAGAAGGTGGGACAAATTGCATTAGTGTTAACCTCTGTACTCCACTGATGCTACCAGGCCTTACTGCTCATAATGGTTTCCACCATCTTCAACAAGATTTGTATCATTTTTCAGAGAAGGTTTCAAGTTAACATCCCTGAACTGAAACATCCTGCACTTCTGTTGTGACTGCCCCATCCCTGGAAGTGTCCAAGACCAGGTTGGACAGGGCTTGGAGCAACCTGGGCTAGTGGCAGGTGTCCCTGCCAGTGGCAGGGGGGTGGAATGAGATTAGTCTTTAAGGTCCCTTCCAGCCCAAACCATTCTGTGGTTTTAAAAAGGGTTTGTCTTCCCAGTAATGTTGCTGCTGTTATTTAAGTCATGCCCAGATAGTGAAGAAATTTACTGGTTACACTCCAAAACCACAAATGAGGTATGAGGTGGATTCACTGCAGAAGGATGGATGGATGGATGGATGGATGGATGGATGGATGGAGGGAGGGAGGGAGGGAGGGACAGGAGATGGAGGGATGGAGGGATGGATGATGGGCTTAAAAAATGTTTGTGCATTTCAAGTCAAATATATAGTTGTGCTTGCAGACCCAGTGACCTAAAGAAGGACTGTCTAATGGCTGTCCTAAATTCTGGGTAATGCTGGAATAAATCCTCATACAAAGAACTAATGGTGTTGGAAAGGGTAGGAAAATAAGTATGAACCTTCTGTGGTCAAGACAATCCTGGAAAGGTCAGAGCTTATATGAATTTTGCACAAATTTGATAGAATCCATGTGGCATTCTCTTAAGATATTCAAAAAATCATAGAATCATGTAATAGTTCAGGTTGGAAGGGACCTTTAAAGGTCATCTAGTCCAACTCCTCTGCAATGGGAAGGGACAGCTTCAACTAGTGAGGTCTCTCAGAGCCTCATCCAGCCTGGCCTTGACGATGGAAGGAGGAAACAGCTCCTGAAAGCTGCACTGCTGCAAGTACCTGCCACCTCCTGCAGGCTTGAGGACTTGCTTGTGACAGCTGGAGAGCCTAGACATGGGTAAAGCCATGAATGCTGCCAGCTGCCAGCTCAAGCATCATGCAGAAACTTTGAAGTCACAGGACAGCCCAGAAAATTCTATGGAAAGTGCTTTGCTCATGAAGCTCAGCATATTGAAGTTTCCTCTTTCTTTTATTTTTTTGGGAATGTAGGTACAGCCAATGGTGCATCTTGATTTGAGTCCCAGTTGCTTTTAATGCTACTTTATCCTTTTCAAAGCTTTCAGACATAAGAGGAAAAGAATACCAGCATGTCTCCTCCTTCCCTGTTTTCAGCTCCAGTAGACAATCCAATGCAGCAAAGGCAGCTCCTTCTCCCTTGTTAGTAAATCTGCCCCCAGAGGGAGTTTGCCAGTCATCCCAGCCCACACACAAGCTTTCCTCGTCTTTTAAAACCTTTACCTGAGACTCATCCACACCTCATTTACTGCCCTTGAAAACTGAATTTAGAGAAAACTCTGTGACTACAGTGTGTTGAAATTTTGTGTGCTAAGACATAAGGAGGAAAAGAGGGATGGCCTGTGCCTCTTTGTAGAAACATTAATTTGAGTGATACCAAAGAGAATAATCCTAAGAACATGAAAGTTTGTAATGTATAAAAATCAATATTTACCCCAGGACTGATAATTCAGCTTTCCACATGAGTAACTGCAGTATCTATAATACAATTCATGATGCAAAATTGCTCAAGAAACTCTATTAAACTAGAGAAAATTTGCTAGAAGGGACAATAAAATTAAGGACGACAATAAACTGGAGAGTGAGTGAGTGGAGGATGTGGAAAAGACCTTTTGCACATATCAACAGCTGGAGAGGAAAGACATTGAAGACAAATAGGGCAATAAAAGTAGCAGCTCTGAGGATTTCTTCTATATCCAGCTTTTTGGAAAAGGACCATTACTCCAAAGACAACAGCACTCCAGATTTGAGCACAGATGTGGGAAATACAAATGGTTATTGGATTAGTGGGCCAAGAGGATAATCCGAGTGCAAGTGGTGGTGGTAACTGCTGAGAGCAAGTGGAAACAATTTAACCTCCGTGAGGAATACAATGAAGTCATAATCATTATATGTAGTGATTTTATTGTCCTCTTAAATTAACACTTCTGGGTTTTGGTAAAGTGCCCAAGAATTTCTGTAATTAGTGATATTACTTTCTTTTTCCCCCTAAAACCCAGTCTCCTGCCTGTAGTGCCTATTGAATAGGGCTATTTTTCATTTTTCTTTTAATTATTATTATTCAGAGCTTTGATATTTAACTAAGGAAATGATCTTGCAGAAGATCATTGTTGTCTAATATGTACTTACGGGTGGTGGTGGTAATGTGTATAAATATATACATATATATATTTATTTCATTCCCCTTCAATTTACATTGCCACATTACAAACCTTTTGGGGTTTTAGAATTACACAGAAAAGAAAAACAAGAAAATGTCGTGGAAGATGTTTTCTTTGCTTGCTTCTTCTGAAGATTTTACTCTCAATTTTCTAGCCCTGTCCTTTGTATCCCTTCCCATGGAGATCAAAGAAACAGGAGAGATTTAGATTCCAAATAATGCAATGGTAGGACTGTCTTGTCTGAACACATTTCTCTGTAACTTTTTGGTCTTAATGTATGACTCCTTAATAATAATGATCCTATGCTATTGATGTTTTGTTCCCCAGCTTCCTCCTTGATCCTGTGTCTGTAATGCCTGCAGCATGGTTAATCCAGAACTGGGACTTTCTCATGTTTCAACACAGTCTGGTCACCAAAACTGTTCTCCTGTGGTTGCTTTTGTTTCCTGAAAGGGCTGGATCTTGGATCAAGTTCCTGCAAATACAAGAGGTACTACAAGAGATCCTTCCAGATTTTGTAGTGAAAAGAGAGTCCCTGCCCTAAAATGGTTATTGTGGGAGGATGCTTTGGTAGTTCTCCACAGAGATGTGCCTTTCTACTGCCATCCTGTAGATCAGGAAGATTGATAAGGCACCAAAAGATGGTCCCTACAATGTCTATGGGCATGTGCTGTGTCTGCTCAGTGGATGGGAGCCCTGGGTCAACCAGTATTCATAGGAACAGCTCCATTAACTTTGGTTGAACATCTACAAGAGGGAGCTCAATTCTTTTGATTCCCAGAACTCTTAGTTGCTTGCATTGAAGTTCAACTAGTATCCTGATTTCCACGGGGCTGTGCTAATTTACTGGCTGTGTTTGATGACCCCGTCAGCTCCTGAACACACACAGCAAATCCTGAAAAAGGACTTCACACTGTCACTTCCTGAGGTGGTTTGTACTCCTCTAATGATTGTGTCCTAATTAGCTCTTGTAATTATAACCAAAGGTTTGACACTCCTGTGACGTAAAACCAGTTTTAGGTTGAGCCAAAAGTACATGGTGTTCTTTCCTTAGAGTTGGGAGTGTGTGGAGATACATTATTGATGAGGATTTCTATAACAGTCCAAGTTGATTCTCCTTTGGACAGTCTTTTATTTATATGAAAAATGAAAACTGGTCTTATGAATACTAACTTGTATTGTCTGTGGGAAATGGGCATGTAATTTATTGGCAGGACACTGGAATGTCTGCATTATGAGTGGCTGTGTTGCTCAAGAGTAATTCAAGACCTTGAAAGTTCCCTTTCAATTAGCATTTCTGCGACTGTTATTAAATAATGTCAGTGAGGAAGGTGTGGAATGACTGTGTGTTTGGAAGAGCCCACAGCCACATTTGATCATTTGACTCATGGCACCAGAATCAGTCAAGGCTAACACTATCTTTTGAGTGTTATTTGGTAATTATTGTAGTGTCAAGTCTTACTCAAATAGGAGGAAAATATTCTGTGTATTCTATAAATATCCTCCTTAATACTTTAGTCAATATTATTTATAGATTTCTCAACTAAAACATGAAATAATATTTATGATATAATATTCTCCTGAGCACTGGCAGTTTCGCAAAGGTGGGTAAAATATCTTTATTGCCAGGCTCTGCTTTGTTCCATGTAGATGCAATACCTGTGAAATATTCACTGCTCACTCTAAGCCCATCATTTTATCCCATCCCATCTGTTCACCTATTTATATGAAATGCTTTTAATCTCAGAAAAATGTGTTGCTTATGGCAATCCATTCCTTCCTTGGTAATTGCTGCCCCTTCAGGTACTGTATGGCAATATCCAGAGCTTCTAGTGTCTCTCACAGCTAATTACTGTGTCAGAGAGTTACTCCACTGTTGGAAAGCACTTTTGGGATGACAGTGCTCCCCTCATTCAGTGCTCTCTGTGTTACTCCAGCTGCCCATGACGACTGACAGGGAGCTGAACCAGGCACAGGACCACTCGATGGAGGCACTGCCAACCCTCCAGGAGCTTATTGTGGTATTCGTTTTATAGCCTCCTGCCAGGGAATAACCAACAGGAGGAGATTACGGATCAGAAGTGCTATTTATCTAGTTGTTAAAGGACAGACTGCACAAGGGTTTGGCAGTTTTCTTGCGAAGGGTTCAATCTGCTTGGTACAATCAGAAATACCCAGACAGAGAAAAAGCAAAAGTAACTGACTACAAACACAGAATTTGGATGAGCAATAACAAGGATGATCTATGCTACCTTTAATGGAGGGAGGGCATCTGCACTGGATGCCCTCTGAGGTGAACAGATCAGCACCCTTGATCACTGAATTATGGCAATTCATGCTCAAGTGGAGATTCAGGACTGAACTTCTTCCGGCACAAGAAAGAAAACGGGACCTAAGACAATCTTTTCTTTTACGCAACTGTCTGGATCTGGACATACTGCCTCCCCTGGTCCCAGTGGAGCAGTCAGGGGAGATTTGAGGGATGAAAATCTCCTGGCTATACTGCTCAGCCCAACTGCTCTGTCTAACCCCAATTAGCTGTCCTGAGCGTGCATCTGGGGTGTGTTGGTTGATCTCTTCTGGGCCTTTGTTTTTACCCCTTCCATTTGTAAAGAATTACATCCTTTTGCATCTAAAATGGTTCATAGATGGAGAATGCTGTGAATACCCCACCCCTGGATGTGTTCAAGGCCAGGCTGGATGGGGCTTGGAGCAACCTGGGATAGTGGAAGGTGTCCCTACCCATGGCAGGTGGTTGGAACTGAATGGTCTTTAAGGTCCCTTCCAATCCAAGCTATTCTATGCTTCTAAGATTTTGTGATTCTATGCTACTTGTCAAACTTCCTGCCCCTGCCTGAAGCTGGAGCTGCTTTATTTTTGGAAGAATTTGTATGCCCTGGAAGAGATTCTGTCAGTCCATCACAGAAGAGCCCTGGACTGTGGAGCTTCACCATTCAACCATTCCCATTGGATGCAGGTGCTGTTCCCACCTCCTCAGCAAAAAAACAACTGTAGTTTAGCAGAACAGCAGTGATTTGACATCTGATTGAACAGGATTCCTAGAAGGGAGGGTTTATTCCAACATGACCAAGGCTTTGAGGTCAGCCCAACTATGTAATATGAGCTCCTGAAACATGAATACTCGTGCCAGAACCATCATCTCATCATGCAGGATTTGCTTCAGGGTCAGGTATGACTATAAAGAGTTTAAATTCTGCATATTTCTAACTTTTCGTGGAAACTCACAAAGAACAATCACAATATCATGTGAAGCAAACTCTGGCAAGGGCTCAAAAGAACAGGAATAAATTTATTACTAGATTTCTGCAGACTTCCAAAACTAATACTTCATTGTTTTTGTAAATATAGGTGCTTCAAAGACTCCTTGTGACAAGTACTATAAAATGAGCTCCTATTGCCTTTCATACTGGCAGTGTGAGGGGACAGATCTTCCTTCATAACAGCCTGATTCTCTCCAACCAAGCTTCATTTTCCACCAGAAGTGTTGCATGAAATTTCTGCAATAGCTGTTTGTCTGCTGGCTCAGTTACAGAACCTCGATTCTTTGCCTGTATGAAACATTTTCTCCTGAGCCACTGAACACCCTGCAATGTTCTTGCAACAGATCTCACTGGGTTTTTAATTCTTACAGATTGCTGTAAATATTCTTGTAGTTTACTTGTACCTCTTGCCAGCACAACTTAGTGTGTTAAAGACACAACACACCTCTCAAATGGAAAAGTTCCGACAGCAGAAGAAACTTCGTGAAATATAAAACTGTTTCAGCAAAACTGTACTATTATCAAAAACTTCACTAAAGCCCTACACAGTATGACTTTTGCTGGGTTAATCAAAGCCACATTTATGGAAGACTGACTTTGTCAACTGTCAAGATTATCTCTGAAATCAATAGAGAAATAACTCTTAAGATTTCCCTTCTATCACAAAATAGGTAGAGCAGAAAAGAACCTCCTTTTTCTGTGGACCACAGGCAGAGCTTATAGAAATATTAAAGTTAAAATCTAGACTCATTTGACCCAAGGTGAATCTGGGCCTGGACATACTTTGACAGTGTATCTGGATGGTCATTGCTATATTGATGGAAATTACTCTGGATACATACACTGTTAGAGTAAGAAACTTTCAAGGCACAGAGTGAGGGAGAGGAAAGTTGGAAAATCCACCTCAAAACCATGCAGTCCTTCCAAAAGCCATGAGAGAATTGGTTAGTTAAAGATTTCCTCATGATTTTGGAAAGTTTAGCAAGGAGAAGAACCCTTCTTTCCACCTACCACAACCTAATGAGCTAATCTAAAGGGCCATGGGAGCCACTTCAGATGCTTTTCAGGACAGTTCTGCTGTTATACCTGAAAAGAGGGACTTTGCAAGCTTCCAGGAGGGATACAGTTAAAAAGACTGGAACTGAATAATAGGAGGAAGTGGGTGGCTTTCATAATGGAGGGAAGTAACAAAAAGGGTTCTGTAGGAAACTGTGCTGCTGAATATATCCATTAGTGACCCAGGAAAAGTATTAACAGTGAGGCTGACAAAATTTGCTGCAGATATGAATCTATTCCAGAGCAATAAGGACAAAAACCCCCTTGTGAAGAATTGGAAAAACACTTTTCAAGATTGAGTGAGAAATAAAAGAACAGAATAAATGTGAAGGGGGAGATGAGTGTAGAGGTGAATGTCTGAAAACAAATCTGATGGGCCTTCATCAAACCATTATGGCTCAAGCAAAAGCTTGATAGTGTGGCAACAGTTCCATGAAAACATTACTTCAGAGCTCAACAGTAATCAAAAAGTGCTAAATCAAATGCCAAGAGTCATTAGGGAAGAAATAGAAAGCAGAATAGATCATTATGACACTGTGTAAATTCACAGTTCTCCCAGACTCTGAATATCATGAAGCATTTGCCCACTCAGTATGCAAAAGTGTTATAAATAGAAAAGCCGTTGAGACAGGCAACAAGGACAGTGAAAGACCTGGCATGACTTCCATACAAAGTGCAGTTGCATTGACTGGGTCTCTTTATCTTGGACAAAAAAAAATTAATTCAGGGTTTGGACAGGGGTCTACAGAACCATGGACAAAAAGGACCAGGGAATTATTAGAAGTCCAAGCAGAAGACCACCAGCTCTTGATGCCATCAAGAGAGAACCTTTGGGTCACTGGTGGAGCTGCTGGTTTAAATATTGGGCATGGAAACATCTGAGAAATGTACATACCTGCTTGTTCCTGATCTTTGTGATCCTGAAAGAGCCCAGGAAGCACGAGATCCAACACACAGAGAGAGGACACCACTGTGGAAAGAGCCTTTGTTCTTGCTCGTGTCTGCTTTGCATCTGAACCTGCAAGTGGATGGTGGCTTTCTCGAGATAAGTTCTACGCATTGGGAAGAAGAATTTCTTGCTGTGCTTCTGAAATTCACTGTAGAGGGACTGGTGTCCAAACTGAGTTCAAGGCACCTCTCCAGGGTGCTCTTTGTGTAGTAACAACCTCAGAAAAAAACATATACTGGTCACATTGGAAATAATTAGTTCTTGGAAATCTCTAATCCAAACTCCAAGCCAAACGACAGTATTTAGAACAGGGAAGCAGGTCAGATGTGGGGGGTTTTTTGGTTGTGTGTTTGAAGGGCTGCAAGTGTCTCTACTATCCAAATTTGCCGTGTTGGGGAGTGAGACCTGGTAAGGCCTGGCCGACCTTGCCAGCGTTCATTCCAGCACGACTCCTGTTGTCCCAAGGAGAGTACTAAGATATTCCTTTGCTAATTCTTTAGTTGCTAGATTTTGAGTTTTTGATGGTGTATATTTTATTTTGGTTTTGTTCCTTTTCCCCTTCCTCCTTCCCTTTCCCTCTTCCTTTCAGAAACTGTATATAGTATTTCATCTGTAATATACGTAAATACATTTATTTTCATATAAGTTTGGATAGTCTGGATTTTTTCATAGATTTTTTTCTTAGCACTGCGCTGGGGGGATTTTGGTGCTGGGTCTGGGACTTGGCAGGGAGCCAAGTAAAACTTAGACAATGTTCCACCACAACACTAAATAATTCTATCTCAGATGAGTAGTTACAAAACAGATTTTCTTGTTACAATATGAAGAAGACACAGGTAACTTCTGGGACTCTTAATACTCCCTTACTGAACAGTAGCCATCAATGGAGCACATCAGCCCAAATCCCCCATAGTGGCAGTTATGGATACATACCCTGGGAAAGGCTGCAAAGGACATCTGAAAAGAATTAACACTTTAGCCACACAGCTAAATTCTCTCCTCTTTCCTGGTCTGTCTTGCCAATAACGTGGGCTACTATGACCTGACCTTGGGCATCTAATGCTCCTGCTAAAGGCAAGACTCAAGAGAGAGCTCTTCACCACGAGTACAGAAGTCACCTGAATGGACCATGAAAAATAGCAAAGATCATCCAAATATTCTGTGAGATGACCAGAAAAGGCAATCTACCAGTTAAATGCAGATACAGCTAAATGTGCTATGTCTATTCCAAGGTTTTAATGTGCTGCCACTGGAGCAGGCCCCAGATAAAGGAATGTTTTGTTCCAGCCTGATTTCCAGATCTTTCCACCAAGTACTAAGTTCCTTGGATCACTCGTTCCAAGCTGCTGTGCCTGCCCAGCTGGTGAGCTCGCTGGAGGGCAGGCTCTTCACCTCTCCCCACACTCCATCTTGAAGTGCTGCTCTCTCTGGGCATTGCAGCAGAGTTATAAGATGCTCTCTGACATCATTTCATTGGTTCCATTTTTCTGGTGATGGTAGACTGTGTACAAAAGCCAATACTCTGTTGAATGCTCTTTCCTGTAAACGGAAGATGATGTACTCAGCTGGGAGAGTGGGCAGGTTCTGCAGAAGCTGCTGTTGCTTTCTGCAGGCTGAGAAGAACCACAAGAAAAAATTGTGTGTAACTATTCATTCTGAATTCATTGTTTCCCTTTCCAACAACGGCATTTGGCAGACACTGAGAAAAATGTCCAGAAAAGAGAAAAACTTGGTTGTCCTTTCAGGGATTCTGCCCCAACCTTTGCCCATTCATGAGCTCAAAACCAGTACTCTGTGCCTTTGTATTTAATAATCCTGCAAGACTGTAGCAGAGCCCAGTACCCAGGTGCCCCGTGAGGTGGAACCAGAACCCTGGGGAGCATAGAGGATGTCTAATGCATGAAAGCTGTTGGAATTGAGCAGAAAAGAGACCCCCTTGAGTGTCAGCTGGTCCTCCGAGATCAGGTGGGCTGGGTGCAAGTAGGCTGAATTTCAGATTAG
>NW_016690336.1:1692776-1719675 GCF_001604755.1 Lepidothrix coronata | reverse complement strand
GCCACTGCTGGAGGGCAGCCCAGAGCAGGGCTCCCCCGGCACGCAGAGCGCGCTCCAGGGGGCCCTGCTCCAGCTCCTGCTGCATGCGAGTCATCTCCCTCTGGAGATAGTGCTCGCGCAGCTCCATGCGCTCCCGCCTCACCTCGTCCAATCCGTCGCCCATCGGCAGCGGGTAGTGGATGAGGCTCTGCAGAAGCAAAGCAAGGAACATTGTCCGAGTCATAGCGTGCAGGGGAGAGAGAGTAGGGGGTGCCCACTCCCTGCCTCTGCCCAGACTGGACTGGGGCAGCGTTACCCGTGGTGGCCTTTTATACTTGCCTCCATTGTGACATGTCCCATGTGACGTCACAGACACCAGAGGCATCACAGCCAGGCTGTGGGGGCCACGGAGAGCTGCCCCCATTGTGACACATGTACCTACGAATATATTAGCTGGGAAACTACATGTAAACTTCAAACATATTTGTTGGGGAACTATCTTTTGACTACTAAAATATTTGTTGGGGGTAAAGTTGCTATACTTCATCTTAACTGCTTCAAAATTAATTACTAATGATATGTAGTCTGCCTCTCTATAGGCTTTCTAAACTAAGTCAGGGCCTAGGTCAAGGTTCTCAGGGCCCCAGCAGCAGGGAATGGGCCCCCAGGGGCTCCCTTTCCAAAGCAGGCAGAAGCCCCCAATCCCTTGTTAAATGGAACAGTGGGGGACATGGCCCTTGGTTGCTTTGGTCCTTGAGATCCCCTGGTGTGGGATGGGATCAGTTCCGTTGGGGCTGACCTCTGGGCTTGTGGGGGTGCTGCTGGAGCTTTGGAACACCTCTGGGTGCTTGGTGGTGAATGTCCTGGTGGTGGGATGGGACATCTCTGTGACGGGATTTCTGTTCTTGTTGGGCACTGTGAGGGGACCTTGGTTACAAAGAGACACCTCCCGGGACTGAGGAGCAGATGTGGGTGGTGATTTCCAAGAAGGAGACTGTAGCCACACCACGTCCAGAATCCTTTAGATCAAGAATGAAGCAGAGGAGTGGTTCCGGCACAGAATTTGAGCTGTTTGTAAATTTGTAATACCTGTGTGTTATGTAGTGATGGGTGATCTCCAATTGTGCCTGAATGCTAGAGGAAAATGTAAGAATCCAAAGTAAAACTGCATGGTGGGTGCCTCTGGTTGTGTGGGACCCCCTGTGTGCAGCAGTAAAGAACAATTTGCCCTCAGAAGGTACCTGCTGCAGCCTGGGGTTTGAAAGGTTTCGCGACAGCAAATAGGGTTCGAGTGAAGTAAAAGACTGAGTCAGGTTGTCACTGTGCTATCATGCTTTATTCAAGCTGGGGGAAGACTTATATCGGGCAGGGTGAGGAAGGGTCTGGAAAATAGGGAGGAGCATGGGACTGACAGGGGTGATGACCAATCAAGAAAGGAGGGAGGGAACACAGGATCAGCAGGGACCAATGAGGGAAACATCTGCAATGCAGCAAATGGGAGCCAATAGGAAAAATGGAGGGTACATATGAGGGGTAAATACACTAAAACTTGAAAAATTCGGAATAAAACTGTCCGGAATAGATTCACTGGTAACACTAAAACAGTCTTTTCCATTATCAGCTGCTCGCCTCTGTTTCTCTCTGCGCCTGCTGCAGCTCCTCTTGCCATCTTTGTAACAGTTCCTCCTCACAGCATGTGCCCTTCTCAGGGACCTCCTGGGACAATGACCCACCTGCTTTTTCCTTCCTGAGCAGTTTTGGCACAGAGTGTGGCCGACTTCTCCTGAGCGACACCTCCATGCGAGGTGACCCACTGTCCTCATTCTCGCTGGGTTCCCCTTGCAGAGCCCCTGGGGAGGTGGGAGAGTCCCAGAGGAGAGGTGCTGTCTGTGTTGCTGTGCCCCCTGTCCTTTTAGTCCCAATGTTCAGGCAGGTGCAGAGAGGATAGGGGGTCCTCCCTGCCATGGGTGCTGTCTGCCTGTGGGGGCTCCTTAGACCCCAGATCAGTTATTTTTGGGTCAGAACCACCTGGTGGGGGTATGTGTGTGTGTGTGTGAGGGGGAAGGTGGCGTGAGAAGGGCAAGGCCTAGGCCTGCAGCCAAGATGGCTGAGATGCCAAGACAAGGAAGGGCTTGTGGCTGGGCTTTCAATCAATGTCCCTCCTGGTGGCCCAACCACCCCACACCCCTGAGCAAAATCTCTTGAAGTCTAAAATTAAAGTGTTACAGCTGGTAAGAGCTTGGAGCTTCTAGACCAGGGTGTAACAGGGGCCTGTGCCAGGACAGGCTATGTGTGTGTCTGTCACAACCCTTGGCACTCCTCCCGCTGCTCCCCTCCTCCCGGAGCCCTGTCCCTGGGCACAGCAATTCCCTCAGTGTGTGTCCAGGGAAGGTGGTTTTATTCCTTCAGGGCTTTGCATGGGAGAAACAAACAAATTCTCAGGAGGTTCAGTAATCAACTTCTACTTGCAAACTGAAGAACATTAAGGTGGTATGAGGTATATCCCTATATGATAAATAAAATGCAAATTTTAAAACAACATCCAGACAAAGAAGGGCCCGTCACAAACTTTAATTCAGGAAACTGGAACTTATCCAGAGACCACAAGGCACTTGGTTTCTTTCTTTTGGTTGGTTTTTGGTTTTTTTTTTTAAATGAAGGCTTAGAATTCTAGTTAATTTTGATCCTGTCTCCTAGACTTTACTTTTCATCATTGTATGACAATCCTCATTTTTCTCCTGGGATGTTCATTCACTGTGTTGAATACTTTTTTCTTTTCATTCATTGAAGCAGCTTCTCTGTATTTCCAATGTGTTTTTCTTTTTCTTGTTTGTGTATATAGTAGTATTTCTTTGCGTTGCAAGGTTTACACAAGTTTATAGCATTATAGTGGGAAGGAAGGGACAAACAATTGAACCCTGTGACTACAAAAGCAGAAATATCAAATGCAGTAATTAGAATCAATCTAAATGGGGAAACTAACATCCATCTTGTCATAGAAATTCTCCATTAACTTATGATTCTGGATTTTTAAGGCACATGTACACAATAGTACTAAATACACATTTCCTAGGTTTTTCTTCTCTTTCCACTTGCTTTTGTGCATATTGGAGAAGGGTCTGAGAATGTTTGATTGGGGGATGCCCATAATACACTAGTAATAAACTGAATTAATGATGTGTTAGAGATTTTGACACTTTATCTCATCTTTCTTGGTCTAGCAGGAGATTCTCCTGACAACCTACAAGCAGTAGCAGTTTTCATGCCCTCAGCTGATTTAAAAGAAGTGTCCTCCTCTTGAACCAGCTCTCCAGGGAGCATGAAAAGTGATTTAGGTGATCCTATCTTATCCATAATGGGATCTGCTCGGGCTGCCCTTCTTGAGTCTGCCCTCTGTGCAGGCAGAGCACGCTGGCTGTGGCAGGGGGAGCAAAAATAGAAGCAGTGCTTGAGTACAAAGTGTGTTTTTAGCCTCAGAAGGCAACAGAGGTAACTATGGCCTGGCAGAGGAGTTTAAAAGTGTGAAAGAGCAGGCAGGACACCTTAGGTTAGCTCAGAGGTTGAGGTTTGGATAGCTTTCCTTAAAGAGCCCGATTTTTTAAAGTCTTTCAGTATTATCAACATTTATTCATCTCAGACCTTTCTTTTTTTCTTTCTTGTGGGATTTAATCCAACGGAAGACAAGTATCATGGAGAAGAAAGATGGTGTGGGGAACCGAGGCATGGATTCTAACAGCCTAAGAAACACTGGGAAAAAAAAAAACCCTATTCAGAAGATCTTTTTCATCCTAAAAATTAAGTTCAAGCTCTGACATCAGATCACATTCAAAGAGACAGGGCAGATGAATTGAATCCCTTGATTTTTGTGTTCCATTTAAAAAAAAAGGAAAAGAAAAAGAAAGAGAAACTCAACCTTATCACAAGGTGATGGATCCCATGGATTGCCCTTGCCTTTCCCCTTTTCACAGAGGGACCATGGATGACATGTTGAGACTGGATATCCACATTCTAGACATCTAAAATGATAGAAGTCAAATTACACCTTTTTCATTTTCTTTCCAGTTTCCAAGAAAGCAGCATGTCCCTTCTGGAATGTATCCTGAAAGCACACAGGCTGCCTTGCCCACCCTCTGCTGTCCAGATCCTCTCTGCAGACATGCCTGGCTGCACTTCTTTGCAGGGCAACAGGACTAAAGGCAGAGAGGGGAGGTCTCCAGTTCAGTGGCAGTGTTGCATATCAGGGAGCAGCTCACATACCCCCTGGGCAGCAAGTTAATGCCAATTGATTCAGCAGATGGGAACAGCCTCGCAGTCCCAGCAAGAATAGAATTATTTTTGTTTTTACAACATACATCTATTCTCCGCCTATTTTCTGCCTTCCACCCCCCTTCGACCTCTTTCTACTTGACAAACCAGTGTGTTCTGAGCTTGTTTGGGTGGCTTTTGACAGCTATTATATTTCTGAGCCCCCACGCTTCTCAGGCTGTACCATGAAGATGAGGAGATGATGGGGGCTTTATCATCCTGTGTTCAGCTCTCCAGGCTATCCCCTCTCACACTTAGGGAGGACAAAATGACCCTGAAGAAGGTGTAAGTAAATGTGTTTTGAGATCTGCTCCTTTCCAGTTGTGACTTTTCCATTTTTTATTTTTCTCCTATTACAGAGAATCCTCCTTTGGATCAAATACACAGAGTATTTCCGTGATCCTGCCACAGAGGCAGATTTAAATAGTTGAGTGAAGTTGACATTTTAGTGTTAACAGGCGTAACTCCAGGGTGAGTTTACTCCTCCCAAGGTGTGTGAGGAAAACCTGTGTTCCTCCCCATTCAAGTAGCTCCTCTGTTAAATGTAGGTACAGTCAGGGTGTGCAGCCAAGGCAACGGAGATTATCTAAATTGTAATTGAGACAACAATAACACAGTGTTTTATAAATAACTGATGAAATTTTTGTAGCAGTTTTTCAGGATGTCCTGTATGGGAAAATGAACTCCTGAGAAACTGAGTCTTTCTGTAGACAGATTATACCAATTATAGGATATAATCACAGAACTTTAAGGTTGGAAAAGACCTCTCAGATCATTGAGTCCAACTGTTAAATGTTAAGGGCTGTTAAAAAAGACACTTCTTCAGTGGCAGTTTGCTCCCACCACCCAGCAATACTGCCCCTGTCAACCTTGTCCAATATAATCTTGTATAAAACTTGGAGTGAGTCATAGGAATTAGTGAGAAATAGGCAAAAGTCTTGCACAGAGCGGGGAGAATTTTATTATCCAAATAGTTTCCTGTATTCACTCAACTTTTATACCATCTCTAGTGCTTCCAGTCCAGGTCTGAGTGTGGAGAGGAGGGATGATGGAAAGATACATTCCCTGTTTGGATGTTTCTTACAGGCTTGTTTTTAGTTCCTGATATTTCTCTGAAATGCATTGTTGAGTTTTTCTGCTTTTTCCAGTTAATGGTCACAGTTATTAAATGAAATAAGCATGATCCTTAGTTGATAGAAATCAGCACAACCCACAAAAAAATTAGTCACTCAACATTCCAAGGCCTGAGTTTTGCAGAAATTCCATCCAGTAATCCTTGCAATAAGCCAAATAATCACCAGATTACAGAGGTTTGTGGCCTTACCAACACGCTTTGCACTGCATTGTATTTACCAGCCCGGTAATTAGAGGGCTCAAGACCAACTTTCAAACTTTGAAGTTTCTTCAAAGAGAATAAAAGAAAGGAATGATTACCCACACAGTGGACCATTTTGATTGTGAATCGTGGAGTTATATGTTGCTTCCTATACCCTGTTAGGCCACAGGATATACTAATTTTCTATGTATTGCAGCCATAAATAAGGTAGTTTTCAGAAAATGGAACAAGGAATCCAATCACTAGAAATCCCTTCCTGGCAATGGTCACTCATTACAACCCCAAACCTATTCATCAGCAGCCTTTCATACCTTTTCCTCATATAGTTTGGATGATTCACCCTCCAGGAAAAGTGATTGATTTGCACTTAAGTGACCCATTTCCTTCTGAAAGGTGTCAGAGAGCCCTTATCAGTCAGACTCCTTGTCTTTGCTTCACTATAACTTGTCTTGGCTCCTTTCTCTGGGTTAGATAGTGCAACTCCTCAGCTTTCACATTGCCTGACTTGAGGAAATGGATTTAGAGTAAGTTGGCACAATCTCTGTCTTAGTGGAAAAGCGAGTGCCAGCTCTTCATGTTTTGTACTGAACTGAACACTGCTTGCAATTTAGGAGACAACCCTAATAGTCCTGAGGGCAAGCCAAGGGAGAACTCATTCCTACAGTCTCCTTGAGAATCCTTATACTGTGGTGAGAGGGAACAGCTCCATCCACCCTCTGGGCTGATGTTACCTTCCCCACAAACCCCTCTACATCCTCAAATTTAATGCAGACTAAGCTCTACTTTCGGTACTTATACGGTCCCTCCTGCTGAGGGATGGGTTCGTTGTTCTGATGGAAAGTTTTAGTACTCTTAGAAAACAGTGCCAGCTGGAATATCCACTCTCTGTGTGTCCAGCAAGCCGCATTTTCCATTTCCTCAGTAAAAATCCTCTTGGCTATAGCAAGTGCTGCAGAAACCCACAGACTCATGCAAATGAGGAATGACGCAGATTGGGATCCTGCAGGTTGGAGCTGCAGATTTGAGGACGAGGAGCGAAATTGGATGCTTCATAACATGAGGTTCATCTCCTCCAGGTGCCAGTCAGGTCACTGTATCTCAGTTCAGTGACTTTCACAGCAGTAATAGATGTGATCTGTGCAGGGAGGCTGTGCCAGCACCACTCGTCCCTGTATCAGGCAACTGCTTTTCTTGGTGCAGGCTCATGGATTTCCAATAGTTATCTATGAAAACAATCTTGTTTTGGAAAAAAACTTTTGGAGTAATAGGTTTGAGGCTTTCTGGATATAACATTGAGCCAATTCTCAGTTGCTGACAGAAATAACTAATTACATTGTTTGCATATATTTTTAAGTCATGGCTTGTCACTTCCTGTTTCCTATTTTAGAAAAATCAAAAGTCCCTGATTTAGGTCCAGATTCTCAAACTTTTTCATACTGAATAAACACTGACTTACACCAGTTAAGAAAATAGCATGAAGATTTTCTTGGGTTTGGTGGGGTTATTTTATTCTTTTGGCTTCCTGAGTAAAATATATTTTGTCAAATAACAACCTGGGAGCTGTGCAGTCTCTGTTCTCTTGCACATGAATGTAAAGAACCTGGAAAAGGTCCAGTATTTGAATCTTGGTATTCACTGGTGGAGCTGATGACCCACAGAGACAAAACTGGAATCCAGGGCAATGACACTCATAACCAAGATATTTTTTCAGCACAGTCCAGTTTTTCCTGTGACAGTCACTCTTCTAGTTCTGCAGAATACACAACACTCTTAAGATCCATGCCTGAGTTTTTTCACAAGCTGTGCAAGATTTCCAAGATGTTGGAGATCAGAGACAGCTTGAGCAAGACACTATAAACCCAGATGGATGTCATGGGGGTAGGAAGTCTCTCAGTCATCATTTACTGCTAGAGCTTTACATTTACAGCTCTGGAGTATCCAAGAATTTTATGTACATCTCCTCTTGGGCTTGTGCTCTAAGTCTACCTCAGCTTCCCAGATGCAACCTCATGACATTACCATTCCTCTGTTGTGCAAAGATATGAAGGCAGGCTGACGGAGTTGGGATTGTTCAGCCTGGAGAAGAGAAAGGTTCCAGGGAGACTTTATTGTGACATTTCAGTATTTAAAGTATATAAAAAAGTAGAGATGGAGACTTTTTATACTGGCAAATAGTGATAGAACAGGGGGGAATAATTTTAAACTAACAGACAAGAAGTTTAGATTGGATGTTAGGAAGAAAATGTTGGCTGTGAGGGTGGTGAGGCCCTGGCACAGGTTGCCCAGAGAAGCTGTGGCTGCCCCTGGATCCCTGGAAGTGTCCAAGGCCAGGTTGGACAGGGCTTGGAGCAACCTGCCATGGGCAGGGACATCTTCAACTAGACCTGGTTGCTCAGAGCCCCATCCAGCCTGACATTGAGTGTTTCCAAGCATGGGGCAGCCACCACCTCTCTGGGCGACCTGTGCCAGTGCCTCACCACCTCATTGGAAAAAATTTCTTCCTTATATCTTGTCTGAATCTAACTCTTTTAGTTTAAAATCCTTGTCCTGTCACAACAGACCCTGTGAAAATTCTGTACTTATCTTTTCTATAACCCCCTTTAGGCACTGGAAGGAACTTGAGTCTCCCTGGAGCCTTCTCTTCTCCAGTCTGAACAACCCCAACTCTCTCAGCCTGTCTCCATGGCGGAGGTGCTCCAGCTCTCATGGCATCTTCATGGCGTCCTCTGGACCTGATCCAACAGGTCCATGTCTTTCCCGTGCTGAATACAAGCCTCATCACTGGTGTCTAATTGCAAACTGACCCAGTGCAGCCCCAGTTGCAGATGCAATCTGCCAAAAACCTCTCCCCATGTGTACCTTCCCAGAGAGCTGCAGGGAGCCTCTTGCATATACTGGGATTTTGGGAGGTGAAAAGCACTGGGGCAGTACAAGGCATTATTATATTCTGTAGATGCATTTTGCCAGGTTCTGACCTTTCAGATTCCTGTTGAATGTCTTTTCCTTGCAAGAAAAGAAAAGAGTTAACATTTCACTCCTGGTTTTCAACCTCAGCAGAATAGATTTTAACAGGGCATGAAAACAATAATCCTTGTCAACTTCCTCCCTTTAAGCTTTAAGGGGAGTTTTGTCTTTCCATGAACTCTGCTTCTGCTTTGTAATTTGAACTTGATATTAGAAACCTGGCATTTTAAAACTGATACACATTTCTGATCAAAGATGCTGATGCTTGAAAGGACCTGTGTCACCAAGCCCTCTCCCTGGCTCAGCTGGTGTTATTTCCTGAGGTTTAAACAGATTGTTCCTCTTTTGGTTTTCTCATCGATCTGTCTCATTCTGTATTTCAGTATCTTTCTCAGTCCAGGGTGTATATATTATCTCTCTCTTACTCCAACAGAAGAAAATCCTCTGAGTCCATGAGCTCTGCACTGATCTTGGACCAAGATATTCTGCTCTCATTTTCCGCTCTGCACTCACAGCTTAGTGTAAAGCAGTTAGGATGAGAGATGACAATCTCTCTCAGGAGAGTGCTTGTGTTGTTCAGCTACATGTGATTTTGTGGTACTTAACACATTCTTACAGCATGTGACCCCTTCCTTGGGTAGTATTGCATGATGAAGGCACTTGGGGGCTTCTGGAAATCTTTTCTATTTGCATTTCTAGGTACCTAAGAACTTCAGAAAACCTAACCTTTGCTTACATATGTCACATGCTCAGATACTGTGCTTTTAATTGACTGTAGAAATTTCCAGTCCCTAATTTGTAGTTCGATTTGACTCAGATTTTACACATCCATTGACTACTGTAGTGTTTATTACACTCATGGAAGTGAAACTTGGATTAGCTTTTAAAATGGTAGGTTCTCCTTAGTAACTAGACTGAATGGTCTAAACTCTTCTTTCAGCTATTTCCATCTAAATGTGAGTTCACTCTGCAAATCCAAATGGAGTTTGTCTGGATTTGGGTTGGAGCAGTTCAGAACAGACTGTACAGAGCCCTGCTATTTGAATCTGGACACCTACTGATATCATCAGCCCAATTCCCCTTTCCCTCCATGGAGCCGAGTCCATGAAATGTTTCAGGAAACAGCAGGGATCAATAGATGGTCCTCAGTGATTATAAATGATAGCACATCACAGATTTCAAGACAGCTTCACTTAAATACACACCAAGCTGGATGTCAGCTGTTATTAATGTCTTTAAAAGGAGCTGAAGACATTATTTATTTACTTACAAACTCTGCAACTACTTTCTTTGGTGCCAAAAGGCTCACACTGACATTGCAAGCCACGGTCTTTTAAGATACTCCTGTGCCAGTTTTATATGATGTGGAAGATGGTAGGACTGGACTGGCAATATTTTTTTGGCTGCTAGTCCGCTATAGACAGGAATTAAGACCACATTTCCAACTGGTGGTACTTCCCAAATTCTCCCTTCCCCCAGTCATCATCCTTTCTAGAAAGGGCAGAACACCCAGTGGGAGGAGATGGTGGTTTAATTGCTAAGTGATCCTTCCAAAGGGATAATGCTTCTGCTCCTCAGCAAATCCAGGAGCCAGTGGAGAGGAACCAGACATGGAGTCAGCTCTCTTCTGTCTCCTGCTGAGACACTGCCCGTGAAAGCCCAGTCTGAAGCTTGAACTCTTCAGTGCAAAGACCATTTGTCTTTGAAAGACAAATTGAGTGGTAGCTTTCCTAAAGAAGTGATAATATTTTAATGGCAGAAAGACAGAAGAATAATCCAATTAGGAGAAAGGGGAGGTTTGAACAGAAGTAGCTGGAGAAGTGCACTGAGGTGCTGAAGGAGTGAATCCTGGCAGGGTGGCAGAGCAACTGTGATGTGACTCTCAGAGGGCAGAAAAACACACAGTGACACAGTTCTCACCCGCCTGTTCTTTACTAGAAGTTTATTATATTGAACAGGGCCCCCTTTCTCAGATCAGACTGCATTTGGATTCTTGGAAATTTGACAAAAATATCTCCTGAGAACTGGCCTGTTTCCTCTGTTTTCCAGCTGACCTTTTAATGAGGTCTCATTTTGCTTCCATAAGCTAGAACAGAGTGTGGGAGACCAGCACAAGATGTGCATTGTCTTTCTAGGATTTCACAACTGCTTTATTCTCCTGTACATTTCCACTATCTAGGGACCAAATCCTAAAACAGTTTTCTCTGCAGTGAGAGATGCTGTTCTTTGAGGAACCAACAGAATGCATACACTGACCCTTGAAACCACCACTGTTCTCAGAGGTCTTAAAATAGCCACTATTTCACTGTATCTTCTTTTATTACTTAAAGCAAATCTTCCATTTGGAAGAGTTTGGGTTTTTTGGTTGTTTTTTTCTCAAACAAATAAAGGGGGTGTGAACATTGACTGTGTTCCTGAAACAAGGATCAAAAAAATCCTTTGATCTGGCTCCTAACAAAGTAATCCCACATACAAGACCTAATCCCAATATTATTCTAAGGATGTATCAGCCTTAGAATTTCCAGCTTTGGATGTGTGTTGCCCAGTAAAATGAATGTAACATGGTTTCCCAGCATGGTTGTGTTTACTGAAGATCCCTGTGACCACAATATCAAATCATCATCCAGTCTAATACAGGACAAAAGGAAACAGCCTCAAGTTGTGCCGGGGGGGATGTAGATTGGATATTAGGAAAGAAATCTTCACCAAAGGGTTGTTCAGCCCTGGCACAGCTGCCCAGGGCAGTGTTGGAGTCCCCATCCCTGGAGGGATTTAAAAGCCCTGTGGATGTGGCACCTGGGGACATGGGTTAGTGGTGGCCTTGGAACTGCAGAATTAACAGTGGGGCTCAGTGATATTAGGAGTCTTTTCCAACCCAAATAATTCTGTGATTCCGTGATCCAACAGAGGATCACAACACACTGCTTTGCTGCAGGTGCAGATTCAGTCCTTATGCTGCTGGGTGTTTAATCAGAAAGCTCTGAGCCCACTTGTATATATTTTCCAACAGTTCCTTGCAGCTTAGATCAAAAAGACAAGGAATAGAAAATAACTGCTTGATGGGAGACAGAGATTCATGCACCTGCTCCTCATGATAAGTGGCAGAGAGTGAAGTGTTCGTACTCCTGCTAATCAGGATAAAGCAGAGCTGGGCACTTCTAAGGTTTTGAAAAATGGAAGTGATAATATTGCGTAGATGTGCTCACACACACATAATCCTTGTTATAGGACCATTTCTTAATGGTGTTTTGGTCTGTAGATCTCAGCAACAGCTTTAACTGATCAAATGATCTGCAGAAGAAAATAAATAGTTTGGTACAACAGGATGATGGCCTGGGCTATTCCGGGCTGAGACAGCAAACAACTCGTGATTGCTTCCCATAACTCATCCCAGTCTTTAGCGTTGCAAAAAGATGTGGATTCAGCCTGTCAGGTCAAAGGAGATGGGACATGATAACAATGTGCACTTGCCTGGCATGTTCCTGGATTTGAAAGAAACCTTTACTATGTAGAGGTCACATAGCAAAGCAGAAAATGTTTAGTGGATGTCTTCAGACAGAACCTCAAGGACAGTTGGAAGTCACAAGGCAGCTGCTGAAGGCAGGATTTGTTGGGCTGCTCAGGGAAGAGCCTGGGCTGCCTGAGGCTTTCTGAAGGCAGCTGGCACATCTCATTAGCTGGAAGAGAAAAGAGAACCCAAACAAACCAACAGCTCAACTCTGGACAAATGCAACTTCAGGGTGACTTTGCAAACTGGATTTTAGTGTTGTCTCACGTCAACAGCTAATTATTGCGCTGCATAAAGTCCCTGAGATGGTAAAATATGAGGGACTGACACTATTCATCTTCTGGTTGCTCCAGATAAGGATCACAGGCTTAACAGAGTTGGTACTGAGCTACTATTTTTAGAGATGCAAAAGTTTACCCACTAAAGATATTTCTTGTGCATATAGTTTATTACTTTTGTGATGCATTTACTTAAAATAGCAAGTTTATGATCTCTGCTTTTCTGTGGAAGAAAGAATTAAATCTCATTTATAAGGACTTCCTTTCTACTTCCATGAGCCTCTTACATATTATTTGCTGCAGGAGTGAGAGACTCATTTGATTTTGTAATGTATCTTCCTGTAGACTTGAATTTTACTCTGATTTTCTTCATTCTGATGAATAAAATTGTCAATTTACATATACGAAAACTACCTCTTCAGTCTCTTCTTCCTTTCTTCACTTGAAGCTCATTGATTTTCTCTAGGCAGCACCTCTGGGAGCTGCAGAGAGATCAATATTTGAAGAAATGGGGAGGCAGCTGTAACATCACTAAATCTATTCAAAAGAAATAATTCAGTATTAACTCAGACGATTTTTCTCTTGTGGTTGAATCAAATGGACATTTAATAGAGCTATTAATGTTTTCAAATGTAGGTTAAAAATAAGAGGTAAACACACGAAAGGGCACCATGATAGCAAGACACACTGCAGCCAAAATAAATTACAGCAATGGCCACTGGGCCAGGCCTGTGGCTGTGTGAAAGCAAAACTGTTCAGTGCTCAAAAGTTCCAGTTTGGTTAGTTCCTTTTGAATTAAGAGCATGGGGAGGCTGCTGCTACAGCCTCCATTTGGGAAATTTTGTGTGTTTACAGGGCAGACATTCTCCAGAGTTCAGCTGTGAGAAAAGAAATACAGTGCTTTATTACAGCTGGGATCAGGAACTGAATGAATGGGAAGCAACAACTCCTGACCTCTGTTGGATATTCTTTTTTTCTGTACAGTTTGATTACAAAGTCACAGGAGCATGAGGAGAATGACACTGAACTGATGACTTATGTGCATGGATTGACCTCTGTGAGTGCAAGGAAAAGGACTGGATGAAGCAAAGAATGATAGATCCTGAGATGTGACCCCATCCCCTGGAGATCTCTCTGCCTCTTCTTTGATATCTTTCAAAATTGGTAACAAATTATTAGAACATATTTATCTACAGATTTCTATTCATTACTGGAAGAAGCAAAGAGATGTATTCATTTAATCATCATCACAAGGCCTTTTGTGCTTCCACCCACATCCCATCCTGGTTGTGAATTGTCTAACAATTTACTGCCTAAATGATATAAACATTTGCATTGGTGGCTGTGAGTTCATGACCTTCAGCCACTCTTACCCTGTGAATGCACAATTTCATTTCAAAAATGATATCTTCTGTGAATTTGACATAAAAATAGCAGGTGAAGCTGCCTGGCACACTGTGACTCAACCACAGGGAGTAGGAAAACTTGTTCCAGTAGTAAATTACAACAGCAAAAGCAACTGCTCTGTTTTCCAGGTTTGACAATCGAGGCACTGAGCCAGTAAATATGACTTGTCCAGGACACAGGTTAGAGTTTTCCATGCCCCCCAACACTCAGCACAGGACATTGATTTTTGATTAACAGCAGTAGAGACATAAGGAGATGTTTTCTGTGAGAGGATAGCGAAGAAACAGGATTTCAAAATAAAAAAAGAGTCAAAGATTTATGGAGGAGATGGTTTCCATTTGGGAGGGAAAAATTCACTGTACTTGTTTTTTTTGTAACACACACAAGTACTGGTGAAGGGATCACTGAGTTTGTCTAATGCCTCTTCTGCCAGGGAATGGTATCACTGTTACAAATATCTTTTTAAATTTATACATGGTGAGCTATAATGATAAACTTTCCAAAGCCAACTAGAATTAAATTTAAAGTTAAGGATTTGGCTTCTAGAATCTGTTTTCTGGCACTCAGACTTCTGCTGGCATCATCCAGTCCTCCCTTCTCTCAGCAAATATTGAACATGTTGGCTTTAAATCTGATAATTTTTTTAAATATATGTGTATATTTAAGTTACTTAAATATTTTTCAAAGGTTATCTTACCTTTTATGTAATTAGTGACATTTTATTCCACTATAACATTGATCCAAGATCACAAATTTGTGATGGGAAGGGGTCACAAAGAGATTTAACCCAGCAGAATGCAAAAAAATCCCAACATCAAATAGCCAAAATACAATAATATCAATTCTTTTAAACAGGGAATTTGATATCCAACCTGAAGAAGTCAGCCTTGGCATTTTGTTGTTCAGCTTAAATTGATCTGAGACCCAACAGAAATGCCAGCTGTGGGTTTTTAATATAAAAGGCTTTGTCAAAGGATATTTTTTGATACTTTTTCTTCCAATGAATTAAGAGATTCCCTCTGGATGTCTCTTCTTCAAAGGAAGCATATTCTAGTTTACTTATATAACTCTTGCCTTAAAACATGAGATTTTCTCCTTACCATTTTCCACCTGTCTGCTATGGTTACTTCAACAAAACTCCATCTCCCAGAATTTTGCTGGGTCAAAACTCTTCCCTACAGACATTCTGCTCACAGTCAGTACAGAAAAATTATCTGTTCCGAGTCCATTGCCCATCAGAAGACGGGAATGCATAAATTATTGGCACCACCTATTGGCCACAAAGGCAAATTATACAGGACTGGGAGGTTAGTTTAAATATTTTGAGTAAATATGGCTTCAAAAGTTCCTCCTGTTATGTTTTATTTTAATGATACAACCCAGCAAAGCCACTCAAGCTTTGAATTTCCTTGTGCCAGAGACAGTTTGTTGGTCTGCCTTGGGAATACTTCTCCACAGGGGTCGCACAATGGAGGAGGAGGCTCCAGGTGAGCAGTTATCACTAACCTGAGTTTCAGGTTCTTCTGGGTACTTTTCCCTTCAGATGCAAAGTTCTGAAAGTTTATTTTTTTCCACTTCATCACCACAAGCACCAGCTACAGCTGGTCAACGAGTCACGAATCAGAGTGGCCTTGGTGACTTTTGGCTCTTGTGAACCAGGAAAGAAGCTGCATGACACAGAACTTGCTGAGGCAGATGCAAAATTGTGGGAATTTCATGAGCAAAAACCCAAAATGTCCTGGCATCTACGCAAAAGATGATGACTGAAAGGAACTGCAAAGATCAAAACCATAATTTGGAGGCAGAAGCATCTGCGTGTTTATGTTCCTGTGTTCATCCCGATTCTCCTGTCTGTGACAAGGTTCACATATATCACATATCTCTAGAGGATGTTTTTTGACTGTGAAAAAAGGCTGAGCTGAGATCTTTGTGGTGACCCTCAAAGAGCAGAAAGAAGTGGAAGGGATCTGAAAACATTTCAGGTGTTTTGAATCGTTTCCTATCAAGAAGTTCTAACTTGAATTATCACTATTAGGCTAGAAGTGATGAAAAACCTCTGTGCCATAAGACCTGTTGGTTCTTTGTGGCCGCTGGTGAACAGACTTGTTTGAATGATTTGCATTTTCACTGAATAAAAGAGAGAGGGAAAGAGAGAATGGCGTTTTGCTTCAGGCTGCTTTCTCTCAAATCCCAAAGAGTTGTTTTGTGTTGATGTTAGCCCCAAGTTATCTACTGAGAGGCATTTTTAGCTCTTGGTGTGCTAAACTATGCATTCAGAGCATGGGACTTTGGCTCAGCACGGACTAGTTGAAATGTGGAAGGAGTCTGCTGAATACTTTAGCACTATTGCAACTTATCCTCTGAAGTTTCCCTAAAGTTTTTTTTTTCTTTTTCTCTTCCTAAACTTGGAAAAAGACTTTTCCTTCTCTCTAAAATCTTCCACCTGGAATATATCTATCTCATCATCCTGGTCCTCCAGGTGTTGCACATGAGCTGATCATCTCATATCAGCATCAACAACAGTGGTCCTTTGCTGTTATTACCCTGCCCAGCAGGATTGGCTCCTGTGCTCCAGTTCTTGGAAACAGCAGGGATAAGTGAGGACACTTGACAGACACAGAAAGGTTCAGCCTTCCTGAAATTTATGAAGCACTGCTTGTGTGTACCAGGTGTACCTGGGCTCTGCCATGACCTAAACTTTACCATGCCATTTATTCATACTCTGTGGGATAGGACTGGCTATACATAGCAAATAAATAAGCTCATATACCTTCATTTATTTTTAAAGAGAATATTGTTCTACATGTGTTCAATTTTAGCATAACAGGCACATACATGAGGCAGTGATAATGACAGAAAAGAATTCATTTGCCAGTTGGTTGTACTTGCCTGTCAGAAAGAACATTAATAAAGATGTCCCATCATGTCTGATCTTCTGCCTTGAATAAGTCAGAGGGCAGCTTCAACCTTAGGAAAATCAATTTTCTCTTGAAAATACACCTCTCTTTATGGGCTTCTGCTGCAATACACTACATTATTTATTTATAGTGAGTGTCTATTGTTGTTAGACAAGTTGAGGAAAAATAATAAAAGCTTGGAGACTGAATTTAGAAAGTGCCAAGTTTTATTATTACTATTTAAGTTTATAAGCAAGCCAGTGAACTACAGATAACCACCACTGTGTGACTACTCTTTAAGTGAACTGAGAAGAAGGAAGCAGGAATTTAGCATTTCCTCTCTCCAACAAATAGGATAACGAGCCCTTTACCTGACGGCTCCCGTGCTTGGGGAGATGGAGGGTATCCTGCCCAGTTTGTACCCATGACATGCAGCACAATGCCAAGTGTGTACTGACCAAGGAATGGTCACATCTTCTGACTAAAGGTCTGGGGTGGGGAAAAAAAAGATATGATGTAATAGAGGTAAAATGTTGATGAAATTTATTTCTCCAACTCAGGTCTGGTCTGCAATGTGATGTGGACATTTCGGGGTGGGTGTTGTATGGATGATGGTCCATCCATAGTCTGACATTCTCCATGGGGAAAGAACAGACCTTCCATGCAGAAAGCAGCAGTTTTGGGGGGGTGTGTCTTACCTAGTCAGGACCAGCGGGCCTGCCTTAATTGATATTTTCACAGAATCATTGAAGAGACCGTAAAGACCATCTCGTTCCAACCCCCTGCCATGGGCAGGGACACCTTCCACTCGACCTGGTTGCTCAGAGCCCCATAGTGCCTGTGGGCAGCCAGTTCTGAGTGTTTCTGGTCAGATGGTGGCAGATGAGTTTTAGGGATGGCCTTTCCCAGGAGCCTGCAGCTGTTTAAATAGTCGCCCCGCGGGAGCCACAGCACCACAGCAGTGCTTGACATCGTTCTACCTCAGCAGGGACAGGCAGAGCCATGGGGACAAGGAGTCCTTCCCACTTCCTGGCTTCCATAGATTACTTTAATTGGTAAAACTATGCTCCTGTCACTGGGGAGGGCATGTCATAAAGCAAAACACGAACAAAATCCTAAGCCTAAGAATTCATTTGCCCTGAGGCTCAACAAAACTGTTCTGGGTAAAGCTGTGTCTACAGGGAGTCAGAGCACCAGCAGAGAGAGGAATCCCTTGGAAAGGAGACAGGCTGGTCACACCTCTCAAAGGGGGACATAGTAAACAATCCCTATGGCTTCCTGCCAGTCCTTTTGATTTTTTGTTTGTTTGTTTTCCCAGTCATTTTTGGCTTTTCCATCTGAACAAGGATGCACATCCTCAGTGTGGAGTCATCATCTTTCTAGGGAGAGGGAAAAATAGCTCTGCACACAGATATGTGAAAGTCAGGGGCATTATACAAATAAGATACCATTTTCCTGCTTTTACATTGAATTCAGCATAAATTCGCTGTTGAAAGTGGTTAGCAGCTCACACTCCTTCAACACATCTTTTTTTTTCTAAAGTTAATTGATAAAATTTTTACAGGAACAAATAATTCTGGTTTGTGACTAAACTTCAACAAGTGCTATTAAACAGGCTCCTTTAATCCAAAGCTGTTTATGCAAGCCTGTTTCATTTGTGCTAGGGATGGACATGATCCACTTTACAGTTTTAAGAACAGAGAACTAGGATTTGAAGATAAACTACAATCTCCATATAAGTAAGTTAACAATCCCCTAGACACTGTGTTTCATACAGCCAGTATTATTCCCTTAATAGATATGAGATAAAAATCACCTTCATGTGCTCAGAAGACAAAGTAATCCTAAATACAATCCTGATATTGCCTACAGTTGTTTTGGAAATAAAATTTAAGCTTACTCACCAGCCTCTCTGCTCTACGCTATTCTATATAAAATCAGTAAAGAAATTCAGATTTTTTGCCTTTGAATTTGCTGCTGATAATAACTGCTGTTCTTCTGAGCCTACTGCCTGACTCCAGCTGATTTTCCTATAGAAAGGGCCTTTGGTAGAGTGTGCCCAGTCTCACTTCTTGACTTTCAACACATCCTGGGCAGGGCCTTGCTCTTCAAGCATCACACTGCTTTGGGTGAGAAGGTTTCTTACACCTCAGTTTTCCTCCAGGATGCCCCAGACATTCTCCTTTCCACGCTCAGAGGAAAATAATTTATTTGTCCAGTTTCTCCGTGTGGCTCTGAGACCCTTTCCCAATCTCCCAAAGGTCTCTGCACAGGACAGTAAGACCCTATAGTAGAGCTGCCCTCCATATATACACTGCTGATCTTCTGTGGAAGCTTCCAAGGACCTCAGACAAGACTTTGTAACCTAAAATCAGAAAAAAAACAGTAATAATATGTTTTAAAGATTGGCTTATGCATACTATTCACAGAATTTTAGCAGGAAAGCGCATGTGTGATCAAGTATGGCAAAAATTTTATACCTGTGAAACTTGTAACAAAACTTCCCAGAAGTTGGTTTGGTCTGGTGTGGTTTGGTTTTTCCCAATAAGCAAAGTTGCAGAGATGAATCAATGTTCATAAATTTGATTCCACAATTTTACTTTTTTTTTAAAGTTTAGCTTTGGTTAAAAGCTTTAGGTATCTTCAAGATCAGCTCATTGAAAGCATAATTTGATCAGCAGTTGTTTTCTTAAATCTTGCTCTGCTAAATTTGTTTGATGGATGTTTAACTTTCATTCATGTGGTAGATGAAGGCAAATCAGAATGTTCTTTACCATAAGGGAAAAATGGTGTATCCTACAGCCTTTGGAATGCAGATCCATGTCACAAAGCCATGGGAGATGTCACCCCAACATCTCTATGTCTCCCACTCTGTAACAGTTCTCTGTACAAGTTCCCATGACTGGAAACCCTAATTTCATTCCATGAGGGTTTACTTTGGAAAGAAACTTGTTCCTGCAGCTTGTGTCCACGTGATCTCTCCCAGCTTCTAAGTGCAACTTGGTTTTATTCCAGCAAATGTTGCTAGATGTAAAATCCAACAGCAAGAGATTTCCTGCAGTCGGATGGAGTCAGAATTGGTGCCTGAGCTCCAAGCTGGCTCCAGCTTTTGCCTCTCCAACATGGACTGGCCGATATCTTAGCTCCAGGCTTTCCAACCCATTTGTGGAGCATAGGAAGGACACCACGTAATCAGACATAATCAGCCCTTTAAAAGCTCCTTGATAAAAAGGTATAAATAGCCCTTGGAACAGGAACTGGAAACCAGCTTTCGCATTTCAGGTGATGGCCCAATTGCTTCGGTTCCCAGATGGCCTTCCTGCGACCCCCCTGTGATACAGAGGAGATTTAATCCCAGATCTGCTGCATAAAGGCTCAGTTTTACCATGAGAGACAAAGAATGCTCTCCCCTGGCTCCCCAACACGTAGGCTGCCTGCTGACAAAGCCATTAGTGGGGCCTCATAGGAGAGTTTGAACCTCCACAAAGAGGGTCCGGAAGGCTTTCAGCTTCCCAGGATATGCTTGAAAGGGGACAGCAATTATCTCCTCTTTCTGCAGCACCCAAAGAGAGCGGATAGAGCTTGTTTCATTCTTTTAAAGGCAAAAATGTACTTATTAGTGCTAGAAGAGGTGGCCTAAATAGTAAGGATCCCCTTGTGTAAGAACCACACGTCAAACCTATGGAAAGGGAGGAGTTTAAGACCCACAGAATCATAGAATGGCTTTTGTTGGAAGGGACCTTAAAGATCATCTTGTACCAACCCTCCTGCCATGGGAAGGGACACCTTCCACTATCCCAGGTTGCTCCAAGCCCCATACATCCTGGCCTTGGACACTTCCAGGGTTAGGGTACCCAGATGTCCACCACCCTCGGTCTATCAGAGGTTGAACATCCCTTTTGAAACCATCTCTTTTTCCTAAGGCTGAAGGGACCAGGAGAGGAGTCAGGAAACACCAAGTTAGTTGTGGTGACTGTTTCTCACTTCATCTATTGATCTCCTTTAATAGTAGATCTTCTCTCAAAGACTGGCATCTAACCTAAGATTTGTATACAAAGATGCTCTTACAGGGTCCAGCTGGTTGTATCCTAAGTAGGTGAAGTACTGCTGCTGCCTAGAGGTTTCCTTCTCTCTTCATCCTCATTTGGCCTCTCAAAGAATGTATCTGATCCAGTGTCTTGCCATCAAGGTGTTCCCAGTGTGAACCCACCAAGACCTTTTACTTAGGCGAGATAAATCCTATTGAGAGCACCTGACATTTTCTGGATTTAACTTCTGGGGTGAGGCTTTTGTAAAAATGGAAGAAATGGCTGAGATCACCCGATTTTTATCTGTTTCCTCTATTTAGATGGCAATTTTCCCATGGTAGGCACGCCTTTTAGTAAGTGAGTGTCTAACTTGCTGGCACAACAGCATCTGAACGTTAGAAATGTGACAGGCTGGAGGTGTGCATTTGTCACTTAGAACCTGCTTTGCTTTTAAAAAAGACATTTTGCTTTTAGCTTTCCTGTAGCCGTCAGTTTGCCTCAAAGTGATACATCCACAGTGTCTTGCAGTAGGCATTTTAATGACACAAATGATACATTCTCCAATGAACAATGATTATGGCTGTTCCCAAGTCTCCTCCTTGTCCATTATCTGTTGAATTGGGGTTTTTTTATTATTAAAGTTCCCATACCAGCTGAAAACCACAGAGTTCCTGTGGGTGAATTTTAAATGAGCGTATCAGATGGAAAATATCGATTTTCAGTCAATTTCTTGGAAATAAAAAAACAAACCAACAACATGGCACATATTTTACAATGGAAAAGTTCACACAGGACACAGGAAATAGAGAGAAATGTTTCCTTCCTACTTCAGTGCAGGAGCTACACAGCGTGTTCCAACTCAGAGAACATGCAAACAATGTTCAGTCTTCAGACAAGGTCAGCAAAGCAGATGTGACTTCAAGTTTACCGCTTGCGAGGCGTGAGAACAATCCCCGGATAATGGGAAGACCTTATGGAGAAGCTGTGGAGCATCCTGGCTAAAGGCACCAAATGATTCACTGAGTGCCATTTCCACATTGTTCAACGCCCCTGGGGCTGCTGGAGCACCAATGATTAGAAAAAGAAATGACTTTGAGTTAAGTGTCTTTAAAGATCGTAGGGGGAGGGGAGAAGAAAACATCAGGAATCCAGGGTTTCCCTTGCAGTTCCCTATCAGGATGCCCTGCTCTCCGTGGAGAAGTTGCATTACTGAAGAGGTGTGAAGTCATCTTAGGGTGAGATACAACCAGTCACCTCCTGGATTTTCAACCACTCGGCTTTTCCATTGGGAGCTGTGAGTTAAGACCTCCAGCACAAAAACTAACTTAGCACATGGCCTTTGTGTTTAAGTGATTTTAGGTTCAACATTTAGCTCATTGGAGTCTCAATCCTTGACAGAGGTTTCTGTATTTCAAAGAGGACGAGGAGGTGAAAACATGAATTAATGTTTGCACTAAAAGCAGGGCATTTTCCTTGGGAACTTCTCACAGACATATCAAAAAGGGAGACCTGTCCAAATAAATATGCAGTTCACCGACAGATAAAGATAATCCATTTGTCATAATAAAAACATTAAGGAGGCAGAATTCCCTTTCCAAGTTTTTGGAGGGGGAAGAACAATAACATTGTCAAGCGATGTGTGTGACAAAGTTAACCTTTGTAAAATCTGACCAAGGTCAGGTGACTAAGGTTGGAAAATAAATTTTCATCCCACTTTATTATGTGGGTGCAGGATCTGATAGCTCTGAATCCCCTACTGCACAGACTGACTCAAACTCCAGTTTTCTCCTAATCTGCTATTCCATTAAGTAGTGATGAATTGGAAGCTGAAGCTAGCAAAACTCTAATGTGATGGGGTTTTTTTTGTGAGCATACTTATCCACTAGCACAAACACCCACCACTTATTTTCTCCTTCATGCAGAAGTCTCTGAACTGGTGGTCTATGTTTTCCTAGGGAAAAAAAATAAATTAGGCAAAATTGAAGAATCACTGGCTAATGCTTGAGGTCTGATTTTGATCAACAATCAGTTTAACAGTGTTTATTCTGCAGCTGAGAAAAATAGTGCATCAAAATTCATTTACATGCCTTAGTGGAATGCATGTGTGTGTAAATTAGTATAGAAAATTAACTAGCAATGACCCCTTGTAGAATCATACAATCATAGAATAGTTTGGGTTGGAAGAGACCTTTAAAGGTCATACTTTGAAAATAATTTTACCTTAGTCATGGTTCTGGAGCAAAAGTATCCACCTTATAAGGAAATAACCACGGGTAAAATCATGACAAATCACCTTTCTGAAGTTCACTTGTTTTTCTCACCTGGTCTTCTGCTGTCCTGATATTTCAGGATATTCCCAGGGTGGGACACTGAAACAAGCTGGTAAGGTGAGGTGGAAAACTCGCCAGCTTGTGCATTGCAGTCAGCTGTTCTGTGGAAAAATAGTCAATTTAAGTGTTACAGAACTGAAGAGCTTCCAATAAATTTTCTTTCTTTACTCACAGCAGTTTTAACAGAGGGACTGGCACTCAGTTGTCTTGATCTAGAATTTGGGCCCATGGCAGCAGTGACTGAGAACTTCCTGAGAATCTTTAAAAGGTTTGAAATCTGATCTGTGATTCACTAATAGTCTTTCAGATGATGTCATGGAAATAGTTCTGTTAAAGAGTAAAAATCTTCATTTTACCTCCACTCTGTGCAGGAACAGGAGACAAACAGAAACCCAGAATTGTTAGTTTGGGACATTTATTTAACTTTTCCACACCATTTAAGGTTTCTTTTGCATTTTCCAGCAGGGAGTTAGATGCACTTTGACTTCCAGCTCACCAGCTCATTCAAAGTTGAACTCCTGAAAAAAAAATGCTTCATTTTCTTCATTTTTCATTCCAGAGAGATCACAAGAGTAAACTTGGAAAACACAGTGCTGAAAAGATCTTGCCTTGAACTCAGTCAGGTCAGTTCAGAATTAGCTTTCCCCACTACATGCTCAACTCAAAAAAGACATCCCACAGCATCTGTTCCTCCTCCTGCTATTCTCCTGTATTGAAGGATGTGTGTGGGGGGGAGTGATTAAGCAATTATTTGCATAGAAATAATATTGATGTCTGATTTTAGGACTCCATTTTCACTGTGGACTCCCAGATTGCTCTCTGCCATAAGCACAACCAGGATTATACCAACAGCTTTCTTTAGTGACCTTAAGTGAGTTGGTGCTGAAGGTATCAGTGAAAAATGAGTTCCCAGAAAGCAGGTGAGACCATTGTACCAGTGGATATGGACCTGGGGAATATTTCAAAGTACAAACCAGTGGTGGTGAAGGATAAGGCAGGGGACACCTTGCATGTTGTTGATCTGTAGTTTTAGCTTTTAGACTAGATTATAACTTCCTAAAAACAAAGAGGGACAGGGAGAAATCACATCTCAGTGCAAGGACATATTTTTCATTTCAGTGCAATTCATACTTTTATCTTGATTTTCCTGCTCTTATATTGCAATATATAACGTATATTACAGCAGAACTTCACAGCAGAACTGCTAATATTTTATGCACCACTGCACAGCAGAATTGATAAGACTCTGCACAACCTCATATGGGCTCTGTGTGTGTCTCATTTCAAGGGGGTTTAATGCCTGACTTGGAGATATGACTCTTTTATGCCTGTGCTCTACATAAAACTGTCAGTAGCAGTGGAGATACTGTGACAGATCAACTTTGGATGGTTAGGGAGAGAAATTAGACCAGCAATTTGGGGAAAATAGTTACAACGAAAGTCGTGTTCTAAATGAGTTTTAATGTGCTGCAATAGCTTTTTTTGTGTATTTTTCTCTGCATTTCTCTTAATATTCAAATGTCATTTCAATTCATGGATATGAGAGCATATAGATGTTCAATTTAATTTATCCAGAAGAAAGTTAGAAGCCTTCTTGATAGCAAATCATTGGCCAAGCTGAGTAAAGATTTCTGATCTGACTGCACACTTTCATTTATCAGAAAGATTCACAGCAGGATTGAGTATCTGCCAGAAAAGCTGAGAAAATTCAGATGGAAGATCGAAACTCTCATTTTTGCCTTCCAAAAGTTACAAAACACGACGTCAGTTTACCACAGGACATAACAAAGTCACTTTTCCTTAAGTCTGTAAATCAAGGCACGTTACTTTTCTAGAACAACCTGATGTGGCTTAACCATTTAGTTTTCCTAAAACTCTGTAAAATTCCCCATCCTGCCTTTGTTCTGCAACAGGTCAGTCCAGGTGGCTCCTGACCTTAAACATAAAAATCTTTGAGTGTGAAGGGATTGAGTGCAAAAGGGACAGAAGCATGACATTTAAAGGACACGCGTGTATTTGCTCAGAATACGTATCCAGTACTCATCCTCTTGGATGACTGCTTCCCTGCACATCCTGTTCCCAGATGAAGTGATCTTTCTGCCTTGTTTATAGAGAAATGTATTGCATGTAATGGTTATTTTCTTTTAAAAAATCTAGGGAGATATGATCTGTAGGCAGTAATAAAAAACTTGCCCTTTTCTTCTGAAAACAATGTCTTTTTTACGGTTCAGAGTAGCAGTGTTGCCCACAGGGATGATTTTCAATATCACTGTGTCCTCACAAGCAAAAGAACGATATTTCTACTGAAGCATCAAGAGTCTCATTGCTCAGATGATTAAAGGACACAAGAACTGAGATAATGAGTCTGATGTCCCCATTAACACATATTTTATCCTCCATGGTCAACCCAACCAAAAAGCCAAGTCTTGCTTTACCTCAAAAGTGGAAAGAGACAACTGTCCATGCAGGAAGGGGAATATTGGTCCTGTAGGCAATTGTCTCATACTCGGCCTCTGCCCAGTGTGGGCATCACACAGCCAGGACACTTTATGTACACAGACAAAAAATTTCTGGCAGCAACTGTGGATGAACTTTCCATGGCTGTCACCGGAACAGTCCTTGCTTTGCCAAAGGGGGCTTTCCCTTTGTGTCAGCTTTTGGATGTGCCTTTCCTGTGAGCACTCCTGCCTAGGGACTGTCTCAGAGCAGGGACTGATGGGCTGTTTTCCACAGTGTCCTGTCCTGAGGATCATGGAATCACAGAATGGCTTGGGTTGGAAGGGACTTCAAAGACCCTCTCATTCCACCCCCTGCCATGGGCAGGGACACCTTCCACTAGCCCAGGTTGCTCCAAGCCCCATCCAAACTGGCCTTGGACATTTCCAGGGATGGGGCAGCCACAGCTTCTCTGAACAACCTGTGCCAGGGCCTCACCACCCTCACAGCCAATAATTTCTTCCTAATATCCAATCTAATCCTACTCTTTTTCAGATGTGTTCCTCCCAGCTCTTACAGAGATACAAAAACTGAACAGAGTATGGTGGCAAGAGAAAGGAAAGATGGAAAGGCAGAGGGGAAGGCAAAGGTGAAAGCTCAAGAGAAGACATCCTCGCTTCTCCCTGCATCTTTTCTTTCCTGAACTTTCACTTTCCCCCCACCCCTTTCAACACTTCATTATTCACAAGTCCCACTTGCCCTTTTATCATCCCTTGGTACCATTATCCTTGAAGAGATGAGGAAAATTTATATCTGCAGGTCCATTAATTTATGGTCAAAAATGCTTCTGTACAGAGTTTCTCTATTTGCACATTAATAGATATGTATGCACACCCCCTTCCTCGCTCAAAATTATCTTTGAGTCTATAATTACACAGTAAGCCTTTCAGACTGCCTTTCTCCTGCTGTGCTTCATAGAGAACACTATTTTATTGGTTTTGTTTCAATCTTCTCCATTTCTACAGCAGATTGATGACACATTTTTACAGCTCTGGCATTAACACAGAAATAATGATGTTCTCACCCTGTCCATTTCTATAGATGATGCTGCATCCTGATGATTTTGCACCACAGTGGGTTTTTCACAGTGTTTTCAAGACAATCATAATAATGACTGATCATTTATGGGGATGCTGGTCTCCCCAGTTCCAACTTTTCACATGCACAGGGGTAGAAAGGACTACTCAAAGCATGAAAGCCTTGCATCAAAAACCGTGCAGCGGTCCTGGGAATATCTTTAAAATATTTAGCATGCCAGAACATGAGCCCAGGGGTGCCCAGGTGGCCAAAAAGTCCAATGGCCCCTGGTCTGTGCCAGCCCTGGTGTGTCCCAGCCCCAGGGCAGTGCCCGTCCCTGTGCTGGCACTGCTG
>NW_016690336.1:1666205-1692454 GCF_001604755.1 Lepidothrix coronata | reverse complement strand
CAGTTGTTAATGATCGGAACAGGCTGCCCAGGCATCCCTGAAGGCATCCAGAAAATGTGTGTATGTGGCACTTAAGGACATGGTTTGATGGTGAACATGGTGGTGGTGCTGGGTTGATGGTTGGACTTGATGATCTTAAAGGTCTTTTCCAACCTTAATGGTTCTATGAACTCAAACTGCCTGGGGACAAAAATTTGCTAGTCTTGAGCTGAGTTGTCTAACTCAGAAATGTGATAGTGGTATGAAACCTGTGAAAATTGAGAGGTAATGTGGGGAGGTTGCATTTTTTTGGTCGTGGGGTTTGTTTGTTGGGTTTTTTTATACATACACTGTTTAATGATATCAAACTGCAAAAAGTCTGTAGCTATATTAGAGAAACTAGAATATCAACTGATCCTGCATGTCTCTGGAATTAATACCTGAGAGTTATCGATTCTTCAAGCCTGGATTAGACACCAGAAAAAGACTTGCAGAAGCCAAATTGTGGATGAAATTAACACTGATAGACACTTACCCTGCTCTGCAACTCTTGAACCTGGAAGCCAACTTCAATAAAATGTTATGGACAGAGAGCAGTCTCAGATATATTATGACTTCTTAAGCTTGATAATTATATGACTACAGAGCAGAGGGAAATTCTGCTTAATGTCCTCTCTGAAAGAAGAACCCACTCAAGTGCTCACAGAAAGCATTTCACTGTTGTCTTAGAGATACAGGTCTCCTGGCACTCAGCCTGACTTGTGCTAGAAAGAGCTCCCTCCAATCCTGGAATTGTGTTCCGCTTCATATAGAGGCTCTACAACGTGTTTTTAAATTATTTTCTTCTAAACCTAAAAATTTCAATAGCAGGCTAGAAGGGGAAACATGAGGCTGAGTCCCTCTCAGGAACAAAGTACATCAAATCCAGAGTCAAACCCATAAACAGCAGAGGTCTGACATGATGCAGTGATGTTTTTGAATACTCATGATTTAGATAAAGCAGCTTTGGAATCAGACCACAGAGCTCCTAAAAGTCTGTGGCAGGTGTAGTGCCAAGAGGTGCCAGGCATGTAATTTTCTCCAATTAAAATAATTACAAGATGGATCATCAATTACTGCACTTCTGAAAAATAACTGGGAATCCCTCACCCATGGATATTCTGAATGACTTTTTAATACTTTCTGTCAAAGAGATATGATAATCACTGCTCTGTATGGAGTATCATATCCACCAGCTCTCTCATGCCTAGTTGTCTTTTGGCAGGTTGTTTGTAGCTGTATTAAAATGGTCTCACAAATGTGAACTAAATTCCCTTTTTATCCATTTTCTAACTACTTCCAGAAAGCTGGATCACCAGATTTACAAGATGTAGGAATGGTAAACTGGGGTAAATCCTTCTTTCCCTCTCTGTGCATGCCTTTAAATATTTTATCTGCAACCCTGAGATCAAGCACCAAAAATTAGTCTGAACTTTATTATATGCTAAACCACCATTAAAACAGTTCTCTGTCACTGTACAGTGTCTTGTTGGAAACTTTTCCTGATAGTCTTTTAAAACAGATCAGATAAGGAGCCTGATCCTCTCAGAAGGGAAGAGAAACCTTGCAAGGGCTGGGGAAGGAAAAGCAGTTTCCTTCTGCCCCAAGATCCCTCTGATTCGCTGCAAACACGGTGTTTAGCTGCAGCAAGGCTGTCTGGATGCAAGAGCATCCCATGATGGCACAAAAATGCAGTTGCTGTTGTTAAGCAGGAACATGAACTCCTGAGGGAACAATACAGCATCAGAGGGGTGGGAGTTCATCAAGCAATGGCCTGGACTGTATCCAGGGCTGAAAATGAGTCCACAGTTCATGATTATCCCAAATAAGATGAATGCAAAAATGTTGTGGGGTTGAAAAACTTGCTTCTCCAGCAGCTCAGCCCTTTTGGACATGAGACTGTGACACCTGTAGGAAAAGAGACTGGTAGAAGAAGAAACTCGAAGAGGAGGTCTCTTCATCCCCAAGTCCAACAAATAACATAGGCAGGGATGGAAAGGTGAGCAGATAGATGTTTGGATGTTACAGAAGGGGAAGAAGATAAATAAAGCACTGCTGGCCTACAGAAATAGGAAGGCACGCATAGCACATACTTTTATTTAACACATAAACCATCCCAGAGGTTTGCAGAAAACCCTGAAGACCTTTAGGATCTTCTGGTGGAACAAGCATGGTCTGAATTCACTGCAAGGTTTCATCTTCAGGTGCAGCAAATGAACTGACAACTTCACTTTCAAATTCTCTCCCTCCTCCCCCTCAGCACCACCAGGGGAACGGGGAGTGGGGGCTGTGGTCAGTCCATCCCTGCTCTCCAGGGGGAGGACTCCTCACACTCTTCCTCTGATCTGGTCTGGGGTCCCTTCCATGGAGTGCAGTCCCCCAGGAACGGGCTGCTCCACTGTGGGTCCCCCATGAGGTCACAAATCCTGCCCAGCAAACCTGCTCCGGTGTGGGCTCCTCTCTCCATGGAGCCACAGCTCCGGCCAGGATCCTGCTCTAGCACGGGCTTCCCACGGGGTCACAGCCTCCTTTGGGCATCTCCCTGCTCTGCTGTGGGGCCCTCCATGAGCTGCAGGTGGATCTCTGTTCCCCCTGGGCCTCCCTGGGTGCAGGGGCACGGCTGCCTCACCATGGGCTGCCCCTCGGGCTGCAGGGGAACCTCAGCTCCCATTCCTGGAGCACCTCCTGCCCCTCCTGCTGCTCCGCCCTGGGGTCTGCAGGGCTGTTCCTCCCACACATTCTCACTTCTCTCCCCTCACTGCTGTTCCACAGCGGGTTTTTTTTCACCTTCTTAACTGTGTTATTCCACAGGTGCTGCCACACTGGGCCATTGATCACAGTCGTTCAGCCCTCCTGTGAAATTTGGATGTTACAGAACACAGTCTCAAGGCAACAGGAAGGATTTCATAGGGCAAACAAGGCCAGACTTGGGCAGTCCTTGGTTTACTTCATGCTCAGTGCCTGGTCTGGGACACCAAACTGCTGCTTATCCAGTTTTCAGTCCTGATCAGTTCACAGCCAGGGCTGCCTTTTTTTTCTATGGTTTTTGCTTTAGAAATTGTATCACAAGGGTTAAGTGTTTTGTTTACGAATCCTGACAGGACTGTGCAGTGTTTCAAACATACTGGGTTATTTTTAGACAGAGAATTCTAAAATTAAACATTCGGCCTTCCTAAAAACACCATGCCACACTTCAATGGTTCCCATTGATGAGAGATGAATACAAAATACATTTTAATTTCCTGCCGCAAAACAGAATAGAAGGAAAATGTTTCTCCCTCTGAACAGAGGGAGTGGAGTATTTTCTTGAAGTACCAAATCTTACCTCTCAATCCTGCCACCCCCAAAAAGGCCTTGCTTGGTGACTCATCAAGTTTATGGGGAAAGTAGAAAAGACCCTGAAGACCTCTGCACTTGAGATTTTGAGTGGGAGGCACAGCTTTGAGTGAAGCAATGCCTTAAAATCAGATGTGAAAGAGGATATATGTTGTAAGTTTTGTAAAGTGTTCGATGGAATTTTTCATGATAAAATCATGTCTAGCATATCAGAGGTAAAATCCTGCCTCCAGGGGAGTCAGAATTTCATCCATCATCTTGTCCTTTTTGTTTCTTCTCCAACCTTTAAATGAAGTGTGCTAAGCAATAACAACAAAACCTTTAGCTCCCTCAAAAACAGGCACCTCCAACAAGAACTTTTTATTTTCAGATGCTCAGATGGCTTAAATCCATGCAATTCTTTCAGCGCTGTAGAATTTTGGGTATCCTTGGCTTGACTGAGGTTTTCAGCCTTCCTCTGATGTCTTGCAAACATGGTCCAAGCTCAGGCACTGGAGTTACTGTGGTTGAGATTTGGGTCAAAAAATATGTATGGGCTTGGGAAAACAGCTCAAATACCTCCAATTATCAGCAACTTGCGCACTCCAGATGACACTGCAAATTTCCATAACTGCTTTGGGAAACAGAGTCCTGCAGGACACAGGCTATCCTCAGCCGTTTCTGCCAAACAACTAAACTCTCTGTATTAGTTTCAAAATCCCATATCTTTTTATGGATGAAATCAATTATAAAACCCTTATGTGTTCCTTGGAGACACTATTTCAGCTGATTTTTGGAAACTTGAAATGATTTCGCTGGTAAGCTGCCATCTTGCTGAACAGAATAATAATCACTGGTGGTTTTGTTCAGATTCAGTCCCACAACTAAGATTCCAGAATAATTTAAAAGCAGGCTACATTTTTCTTGATGGAAAATTTCTTCTTGAATACTCAGAACCAGCTTGTCCCCCACACCAACCACTTTCTGGTCTCCTACAATGTTATGACAATTGGGGATTTGTAAACTATTTGCTCTTTTTAAAAGTAACAATGATTTCAACAGCCAAATGGAGCAGTGCCTGCTGTGGTGGTGGAGTATCCGCCCCACATCTTCTAATTACTGTACAAGTTCAAAGCAATTTTGCCATCAGGGTGAAAAGTTTCTGAGTAAATCACTTTTGGATGACGTTAGTGAGCCCACTTGGGTTTCTGACGAGCTCCACTGAGACCAGGTATGGAACTATTTTTACAGCCTGGTTGAGAATACTTTACATGGAAATAAACTGACTTTTAAATCTCCATCTCGAGGGTGTCTTCTGGGACTATCACTTGTTTGTGCATGCACGATCCTACGCACTGGCTGATGAGTGAGTCATCCT
The DNA here is from genome assembly GCF_001604755.1 of Lepidothrix coronata. NCBI lineage: Eukaryota > Metazoa > Chordata > Aves > Passeriformes > Pipridae > Lepidothrix > Lepidothrix coronata. Next base: position 1,687,743 of record NW_016690336.1, on the reverse strand, counting down.
GCCTGACACCTTATCTGCACAATACCCTGCAAGCTGGAGACTGTGGTCACAGCAGAAAGTGATTTTACTACTCCTGGCTGCCCAGGCCAAAAGCTGAAGCAGAAAAAGGAGATTTTTCTGTCTTTCTGTGTGTTGTGAAAGTCCAATACGCTTTTTTAAATCAATGATTCTGATTTGCAGTTAAAAACTAAAAGGAAATAAACCTTCCTTTCCTCTGTGGCTCTTTTGTTCTTTTCTTTGTCTTTGAACTGCATCTCATTTATTTTGGTTAATCAGTGTTGCTTCCCTCCAAAAGAGAAATCTGTCTTTACATACTTGAAAGGCAACACAAACTTGGTTTCACATTCTTATCTGTGCAAGAAAAATCAAGTCCAGGCCTGCATGAACTCAAGATTAGACACAAGTGAGCAAAGCACTCCTAACCTCAGACAAGACCCATGCAAACTTCTCATGTGTCAGCTCTCCCGGATCACCCAGTGTAGTTTCTGGACTGTGCAAATCCCTCTGTTTTAAAATCTGAATCTTCATCCAAGCCAACACTGTCTGACCCAACCCAGACAGCACAGCTGGATGACAAAATGCCTACAGTTTCCCTTTGAGGGAACCCATACCTTTTATTAAAAAACACCATCCCTTATGATCTAAAGAAAACAGATGACAAAGAACCATGAAGCCTCTAGGGAACTTGTTAAAGGGGTGGATTTCTCTCACTAATAAAACATCTCTTCTCTGTTTCTGGTCTGAATATCTCCAGAAGTTTATTATACCCTGACCTCCACCTGTCACAGTATCCTTTTCTCCTGGATAGAAGAGCTGTATTCTCCCAGAAAGGGTATCTCTGCAGAGATACTCATAGAAATGAGGCCAAGTCAAGTCTTGATTCTCATTGAGTGAAGCTGAAGAGAAAGCTTTTAAATATCTTGATAAAAGTTGTAACCTAAAAGCCACTTCTTGCTGCTTTTTAAAAAGCCCTTTACTTTTTTTTTTTTCCAGTATTCTCCCTGAAATACAAATATCAGGCCTGAGTAAAAACATAAGTATTTGTCAGTTAAGGCTGCATTCTATGTAATGAGTTCAACAAGCATCCAGACCATGTTCTCAGCACATTGGTGTTATTTTTGGGGTTGTCCTGTGCAGGGCCAGGAGCTGGACTTGATGATCCTTGTGGGCTTCTTCCAACTCAGCATATTCTATGATTTTATGATTCTATAATACAACCCATCTGAAAATCCTCTCTCAGTATGTCAGAGCATGGCATTGGCCATACATACAACAGCTTCATGCTGCTCAATGGTTCCTCCACCATAACCCTGTGGAGATGTTATATTGACCCTTTTAGTGCTGTACTTTTAAATCCCTGGAGGAGACTGTTCATTCAGCCAGGCAGACACAGGAAAATGCTGATGTTTATGCCCCTTGTCAAAAAATACTGTTTCCTTCAGGAGAGGAATAAAGTCACAAGTGCAGGAAGTATCCTTTCTCCTTGGGAAAGGGGGGAAGATAAGTTGGAAGAAGGTGCAAGCTGGATCCTACTGCCTATGAACTCTTGTTATATTTAAGGGTTCAATGACACCATGTTTGTTGATGATGTTACTGTTCTTGTCTGTCCTTGTTTAGTTATGGGAAACTTCCTGCCCTGAAACAGCCTGGGAAGGTGATCCAGGAAGGACAAAGAAAACGTACCTGTGTTGGAACTCCACAGTTGATCAGCCCGTTGACAGTTCACTCTCACTTCAGCTGCCCAACATCTGAAATGCTGTGATTTAAATCAGCAGAGACATTGCAATGCAGTTTCTTCACTGTGCTCTTTGTGTCACGGCACTACACTGAGATGACTCCTGACGTGGGGATTTGGGCACAGATTCAGTCACCCAGTGGGCTGTTTACCTTTGCTGTTGCACTGGTTTTGTCATCCACCTCTATTTTGGGTCTAATCTGCCAGATTCTTTCAATTCCAGGAACAGAAAACTATCAGCTGGATTCACAGTGAACCGTTTCCACCTTCCCCTCTTGATGGCCTGGTTCTGGAAAGGTCCCTAAGTTGGTATACTAAGATCAGGAGCCTGGTACAGTTAAAACCTTTTATTTCACTTCTCTATTACATTGCCTGTCTAGACAGGATCTATTTATACTTGACTGTACACCTAATTTAGACAAATAAGTTCATTTTGGTAGAAGTCAAGCCATAAATGGCACAGACATTGCCTTCCCTGATCTTTAAACCTGAGCCATTTCACTGTGTACCTATCAAGGTTTCTGCAGATGAGGAATTTCCAAGCAGGGAAGGGTGGGATACTAGGAGGAGGAGGTTTAAAGTCACACAACACCTTCACTGCCTGCAAGATCAGAGAGGAAAACTGACCTGAGTGTAATTAATTCATGGAGGCTCTCTTTTCTCCTCCCCAGACTCCCACCACTGTTATTAGGCTTCATTCTCTGATCAGTGCTATCTTCAGAGGAAGATAAAAACCTGTAATGAGTCACAACTACTTGTAATGTCCTGTATCATGGGCTGATGTTGTTTTCACATCCATGTGATGAATTAGCAAAAACCTAGGTTGCATGTCTTAATAAACTGCTAATATTCATTGTCCTGATAAAAGGCAAAGATTTCTTAGGGGGCAGCTGCTAAAGCTATTTTCTTACCTTATACCTTGCAATAGCAGCATCACCAATCTCTTTGGGCCAGTTCCCCAAAAATGCAGATTAGACCTAAAGGACCTGGGTAAAGGAAATACTCTTATTTCACTGTGGCACAGGACGATTTCAGCAGATTTTATGATGTATCTGTGAACAGGAGTTAGGGAATAGAGTGTGTCAGGACACATCACTACCTCTAAGATTAGCTTGCTAGTTATGTTCACATTGCAGAGTTGAATTGTTCAGCTCACTTGGACCTGAGCTATTTCTGTTTAATTGCACAGGAAATGTTTGCCCAGGGTCTCTTCCCGTTCCAAGCATTCTGTGATTCCCTGAACCATGGCAGATGCAATCTGGAGGGGGCCACAAAACACCTATTTTCCATGTTGCTATAAAACTCTGCCCAATAAATGTGGGCACATAGAGGAGGCTTCCTAATTAAATCATGCTGGGCCATGGGAGAAAGTTGCTGAGAGCAAGGCTGGTAACTCACAGGTAGGAACAGACTGAAAGAAACTCCTGCTCAGCACTCCCTATCCATAAAACCTGGACATACTAACAAGGTGCTTTTTAAAATTTATTTATTTTTTCCTCTCCTGGCTGTTTTTCTCCCAAATTGTCTGTCCCCATCCCTCCAAGCTCACCAGAACCAGCTGTTGAGCATTGTCTGTGACAATGTGCAGTTGTCAGTGAAGTGATGGAAAAACACATTGATTTTTTTGGTGCCAGCTCTGTCAAAGGTGCTCAGGGCTCACTCACTACAGTGTGCTGCTAAGCCAGGAACAGGTCTTATTCCTGTGCGGCTTCTCTTCCTCTCCTTTTCAGTGTTCCATGGCTGGCATCCCACTCTAAAGGATGGAAAGGATCACAGGGATGCCCCAGCCCATGGTTGTCCAGTGTCCTGGACAATGTTTTTGGAGTTTTGGAGAGAGAGATTAGAAGCTCAGGTTTAAGGAAGACATTCCCAGAGAGGGGAGAGCTCCAAGACCCAAACCACTGCTTAAAAAAAAGATTCCAGTGCAGTTACTCTTGGATATGAAGGAAAGGGAACATGGCTACTGCTCTTGGCTCCACTCAGTGCTGTCAGTCTCTAAATGTGATATGATCACACCCAGGGGGCAGCATGGACAGAAGGAGCTGCTCCCTGAATCCCAGGATTATTTAGCCTTGAGATAGTTTTGTGGAGATCCTCAATCACATCTCCAGTTAGGCTGAGAAGCAGAATTTAAATTGTCGTAGGTTTTCTGAGGAGAAAAAGAAACAGTAAAGTCCTCTCTGGCCTGTTAATTGCTTAAAAAGGCAAAATTTAGCCACATACCTTAGGGAGCCAGGGACTTTGTCCTTGGTTTCTATAGTGCTTGGTGATGCCTCTGTTCCAGTGCCTGCTCTACCTTACAGGAGTGTTGTAAGGATAAATGGCATTTGAGTGCTGGCCACGCCCATCGTTAAGAGGACCCTGTCAGTGCCAAAGATGGGTGAATGGATTTTGCAGCAAGCCCTGGGGGACATGAAAGGACAGCTTGCACGGAGCATGTCTTCTGTTGAGTTTCCCTTTTGACAAACTCTGCATTTAGGGAATGTAAAAGGACACCAATTAAATTTCTTGTGTTAAGCCATTAAACATTTGAACACTGAAAGGTTCAAATCCAGATACCTTCAGCCTCCAAAGTTCATCTTTCTCATTTTTCTGGGGGGAAAAAAAAAAAAAAAGAAAGAAAAATTGCAGATACTATACCAAGTTCTGAGCCACTCTTTGCAATACATAATGAAAATGCCTGAAACTGGAGGAGAATAAGAAAAAAGCCAGATTGCTGAATACAGAGCTCCTGTCCCATCACATCCTTGCTCATCTGCTTGTGCCTCGTTTGCCATACAAAGTTATTTCACAAAAAAAGGGCATTTCCGCCTCTTCATGTGGAAGCTTCTTAATGGGACAGGTCCAGGAAGACACACTAAGTGAGCTGAGACTGTCAGGAAAGACATTTTTCCTGGAGATCAGCGCGATAAATTTTTTGTTTTTTCTTGTCTTATGACTGCCCTGTGAGCTTTCAAAAATTATGTGGAAATTCCTCATTCTGGGGTTGAACAAAGCAGCTGATTTTATCACTTCCAACAAATAGTAAGGAGAGCAATGAGCCTGCAAAAGTGCAAAACTTACTATTCACAGGAGTTCTTCTTTTATTTTTTCAAGTGCCTTTTGTTAATAAACCTTTTTCGAATGCCTCTACTCATTACCCACTCTGCAGCTGCTTATTTGGAGCAAAGATCTGAGGGACTGAATTTGGGGATGAAGTTATAATCAGTCACCAGGTGAGCTCAGGCTGGTCTTTTCTCCCAGATAAGAAGAAATAGAACAAGAGGACATAAAATCAGGGTGTGCCGTGAGAGGATTAGATTGGATATGAGGGAAAACTTTTTTCACAAAAGGATTGTCAAACCTTGGAACAGTGCCCAGGGCAGTGCTGGAGTCATTACCTGTGGAAGTGTTAAAAAAAGAGGTAGGTGTGGCACCTGGAGACATGGTTTAGTGGTGGCTTTGGCAGTGCTGGGGAGTGGTTGGACTCGATGATCTTGGAGGTCTTTTTCAACCTCAACAAATCTATGAGTCTATAACAGGCAAAGAATAGGACTTTTGCTAAGGAGGTCTCCAGCTGCCCAGGCAGTTACTTCAGCAAGGCAGTTGCTCCCATCTTTCAACACTCTTTTTTTAATCCCACCTTTTTTTTTTTCTTCCTAAGTATTTCACCCCATTCCCACATGCAATTTGTGCTTGTTAGCCGGAAAGCATCACCTCCCAGGGGCATTCAGTCACCCTGTCCTACAGATCTGGATGCTGCTGGCAGGTTTCCAAGGCTGCGTTCCAGAAGGTCATGCCATGAATGCCAGGAGTCAGCTCTACAAACCCCACCAGACCTCTCTAACCTGCTTTTTTTTTTGGGGGGGGGACACAGGGATGTGAGTGTTGATCTCTTTGGGGAAGTACATTGAAAAGCCTGGCAAAGCATGACGGAAGGGAAGGTGTGTTACTGCACCCTGTCCAGCCTGGCTATGGCTCTTTCTAACCCTTGTGTTTGTGCAGAAGTTTCTAATCATTGTCTTTACCGCACTGGTTTGTTTAGTGCCATCATGAAAACCATGATCATTAATGACATTACCCAAAGTGTGTTCTCATGCAGCTTCTGCAACCCCCATGCAACAGTTTGGAGACCCTCCAAGAGGACTTCCTCTGGGAGCTGGCTCTGCAGCTGAGCAGCTTTCACTGCTATGAAACGTTTCCTGATACACTGTGTGTTTGTTCCCTTGGGGACACCTTCCCCCTTTCCTTTCCCTCTGGTATCCACCCCCTTTCCTTTCCCTCTGGTATCCACCCCCTTCACACACTTCAGATGGACCCTTTGGCATCCTCAGCCTGGCCATTTGGTGACATGCTTGTTTGGGAAGGATGGATCCCAAATTCATATTTATGTCATTGAATAAAAACCTTTGGCTTAGTTCTGGTGTTCCTGCTAACAGACACAATCACGTGTCCAACCACCAAATTCTGTGTTTCTCAGCTGTGTATTTTTCTCCTCACAGAAGCATGACAGTCCCACTGTTGTATTTTTCCTTCTGATGGAACAGAAAAGGGAGGCAGAGAGAGCCTGTAGGTTATCAAAAACATCAGGGGTCATGAAATAAACTTCCTCATATATACCTCACATGTCTGTGCAGTCTGCACTGAGGCTGAATTTGGTTTTAACAATGACATGGGGATGAAGTGTGAAAGAGTGATGTTGTGGGATAACATTTAAGGAGAAAGCTTTGCGTGGTCAGAACATGGAAAAAGCAGAGAAGTGATTCCCTGCCCTGACTGAGGAGCTGAAATCCAGATTTTGGGTGGTAATAAGGCATTTCTTCTGCTCTCCATCAGTGACAGAGGAGGGGTAGCACAATCATAGAACCAAAGAATATCCACAGGGGTAATCAAGTCCGACTCCCAGCCCTGCACAGGACTATCCCAAAAATCCCACCATATGCCTGAGGGTGTTGTCCAAACTCTTTTTGAACTCTGGTAGTCTTGGTGTCTCTCCACAAGTCCTACCCCACAGCACACACAACAAACTCTGTTGCCTCAGCACATGGTGTTCAGTGAGCTCTTCCCCTGCACTAGGATAAAGCAGGCTTTTATTTTTTGCCAAGTTTTTAGGGATTTTTTTGTCTTCTTACTCTATTGTCAAATAAAAGCAGAAGAACACTAGAAAATTATAAAAGAATGCAATATCATTTAGGCTAAGAACTTTTCACTATAGAGCTTAATTCCTTTGAAAAGATGAGGGAGGGGATAAGCATCCCTGAGAAAATGTTAGTTCCTGAAGAAGAATAACAGATTTCAAGAAATAACCAAAGCAAAACAAAAAGTGTGAGAAAGACCTGTTGCCATGGGAACAACGTGTATCAAACTGATGTCAAACATTGTGCAACATAATCTCACTGAGTTGTGAGATGCAGTGATGGAGGAGGCTACAAAAAGAGGCTGTCAGTGTTTTACTTATACTATTTTTCATGTACCTCTTTGCCTGTGTGGTGTTCATATATCACACCCACACTCCCACCCACAGCACACAGCTGTCTCTCTGAACTTTCTTACCTGTACTCCAGAAATTCAGGTTATGATGGGGGAGGAAGAACAAGGAGAAGAAAAGAAAATAGCATTCAGATTTGGCAAGAAAAACATAGTTGCATCTTTTTAGGACCAGGTAGATGTTAGTCAAACGGGTCAGATTCTGTTCTCGTCTCAGTTCTTTGTTGCACAGTTTTCAGTAATGCAATTCCAGGTTTGTGCCAGTGGAATTGAGACTGGAACAAGTGCATTAATTTCTATGTTAATGTCTTATTATTTCATTTGCGTGCTCTGCAAGTGTCGATGCACGGACATCAGTCAATCCAAAGAAAGAGGGTTGGGGATGCTGTGTGAAACTGCCATGGAATCACAGTTTCCATGGTGATGGAGTGGTTTAAGGGTGGAAGGGAGCTCTGGAGGTCATCCTGTCCATCACCGCCCCCCCCCCCAAGCGTGGTCACCAAGAGCTCATTTCCCTGAGCTTTATAATATCTCCAAGTATAGACCCTCCACAACATCCCTGGGAAACCTGTACCGGTGCTCAGTCATTCTCACTGTAAAAATGTGTTCCCTGACATTCAGAGGGACCCTCCTGTGTTTCCTTTTTTTCCCTTTTTCCTTTTTCTTTTCCTTGGGCCCCCTTGGGGGGGGCTTGGTTCGTTCTTTTTTGCCCCTTCCTTGCGGTTTTTGTTGGCTTTTGTTGGGCCCCCGGGGGCTTTTTTTTTTCCGGGTTGGGTTGTCCCGGTTCCTTCGGCTTTTCTTCCCGGCGGGGTTGTTCCGTTGCTTCATCAGCTTTGTGGCTCTTCACTGGATTACAGCTCATCTCTTCCTTGTACTTGTCCCAGAACTGGACACAGCACTCCAGGAATGATCACCTACCTCCCTTGCCCTGCTGGTAATGCTTTGTCTAACACAGACCAGGACACTGTTGGTCTTTTTTGTCACAAGGACATATTGCTGGATCACGGTCACCTTGATGTCACGAATATCCCCAGGTCCTTTCCTGACAAGCTGCTTCCCAGCTGGGTGGCCCCAGCACAAACCAGTGCCTGAGGTGCACAAGGTTGACCCTCCCCAGCTGCAGGAGGTGGCAGAAAAAGAGACTTGTCTTCATCCTCTCATGTTGCAAAAGGAGAAACACAAGCTGCTGATGAACTTCTGGGCTTGTAGACACGATGGGCCCCGGGAGCTGCTCAGAGGACAGAGCTGAGGCTTGTGAATCACTAACATTAGTATTTCTGCTGTTGCCAGAGGAAGCACCTGGGTCCTCCAATGGGATCTTGCAAAGCCAAGAAGAGATACCTTGATTTGCAGCAAAGCAAGGAGAAGAGAAAGAGCTTCATCCCTGAGGGCTGGAGTGGATTTGGAAGCAGGCAGCAGCTGTAGCAACCAGCAGTTATTTTTATGAACAAAACAAGAATGTTTTTTTCCCATTTGTCCCACAGCAACCTGCACAGATCTTGCACTTTTTAACTTTCTGTTCTAACCAGGTAGAGAGATGCAAGCACATATATCCATCTCTACACAGTCTTTCTAAGTTCCTCTGATATTCCCTTTCCAATTTTCTGAGAGCACTTCCAGGGCTCATGAACACAAACCCTCGGCTCCAACGAGCAGTGACCTCACTATCACAACAGTGTTATCCTAAACCTGCCATATCCTCTTGCCTCATCTTTGCTGTGCTCCCAGCCACATCCCTCCTTGTTCATACATCCCCTCTGCTGCTTTGTTCCCCTTCCATCAGGCTCCCTGTGGAGCCTGGTAAACCTGACCAGCTTGGAGTCACAGAACCACAGAATCACTGAGCTTGGAAAAGACTTCCAAGATCACCAAGTCCACTGTCAACCAGCACCACCACTACATTCACCACTAAACCATGTCCTCAAGTGCCATATCCACATGTTTTTTTAAAGCTTACAGGGATGGTGCTTCCACCTCTTCCTTGGGCACTTCCTCAGACTCATCGTGGTTCATCTTGTCCCACCCATGTCCCTGCATGGGCCATTCCTCTTCCACAATCTGTGCCAATCTCCATCCCACAGACTACTCCCTGGCTGGCAAAGTATTCCAATTCACCTCAAACACTATGTACTAAGAGGCCTCTGCAAAGACCAGACACTGAAATCACACGTCAAAGCCATGAAAAAAAAAATATAGATGAGTGATGGTGTAAATCTATGAAGATAAGGACAAAAAAATTATAGCTGCTGTAAATCTGAGCAGCCTCCTTATTCCAGGTGACCCTTTGGTTCCTTACACATCTGCAGGTAAACACTGTGCTCCTTCAGAGTGTACAACACCTCCTTGGTGACCTCAAGTCACTACCAATTCTGGGCCATAAACCTGAACTCCAGCCCTGTAAGTAATTATTCAGATTGGTCATTTATTGCTGAAGCGGGATTTTGTTCTGCACAAAACTGAATGCCTTTTTTTTTAAATCCTTTGTTCCACGTTTCAGTTGATCAAACTTTGCCAACAACGCCACTGGATAATATAAGTTTATTTTGGATTTCTATTCAGGAGTACACCAATTTTCTGCAATCAAAACTGTTTACAGGAAGCACCTGATTTCAGTGAATTGCCTGTTTTTAAAACAGAAAATCTGTGAGAAAACATGAGGAAAACTGTGTGATATTACACACTCTGTCTTTGACACTTCCACAAGAAAAACTGACGTTTTCTCATATAAAGCAAACTTTCATGATAAAACAGCTGCTGCTTCATATAAGTATCTACTTTTAAGGGTTAAAACAGGGATCAGCAGAGCCATCTTTCCTCCTCTTTTGCAGCTGGCCTGTGATTTGTAAAGTCAATTTGCAGCTTTGAACTCTGTGCAGAGAGCTGCACCAGTAAATCCCTGGTAGACCCAGTCAACATCCACCTCTGCTAGCACCTTTCTCTGAAATGAAAATTAAACTCACTGTAGTATGTGATATTTTGTTCTTCCATCTAGGTTTTAGGGTTTAGATGGATAGAGGTTTTTTTGTTGTTTCCTTCTCTGGAGCTCCTAACCCCGGGGTGGCTGCACTTCTGCTCCGTTTACAGCTTGAGAAACACTTTGGGATCATTCAAGGTGGTACATGGGGGGTTTGGGTGGCAGGGCTGGGCAAGCACCCGATCCCGATGGCTGAGAGTTCTGCAAGATCCAGGGAAATGGGGGGCTCAGGGGAGTTTCAACCTTCTGATGAGGTGCTTCAACATGTAGAAGGACAAGTGGTCTGGTTCCCTTGCAGACATCTTCTAGGAGACACCAGTTTTAAGAGCTGTAAATGAAGATTTTCCTGAAGCTGGGCTTTATGCCGTGTTTTTGTTATCCACCTGCTGAACTCCACATGAGGCAAAAGAAGACAGAGCCCGTTGCACCTTCTAATGTTTAATATGAAGTTGCTGGGAAACAGGGAAGAGCAAAGAGTATCGGTGTCCCCTCTTCTTGTATCTGCTTTGTTCTTTTACCTCCTGGAAATTCTGGAGAAGCCAGCCCTGAATACTTCAACGCCTGGAATTACAGAAAGGATGAGTGGAGCTTTCATGTTTTGTTTATTTATGGTTTTGGTTGTTTTTTTTCTCTTTGGAAACAAGATGAAATGATGAGCCATTATTTAGAGCTGGCCTTTTGCCAGGCTGGAGTTTCAGAACTCCAAACAGCCTGGAGGTTGAACTCAGGAGAGAGTAAATCTTTTGCTTTCACTCAAACAAAACTAGTGCTGTTGCCTGGCTTTGTGGCTTCCAAGAAAAAAAAAAAAAGGGGGAGGGAAGAGGGGATTGTTTTAGCCTGGGTTGCTCCATGGTTGCAGTGGAGTTATCAAGATTATGTTGAAGTGAAGTCCTTCCCTTCCTCCCCTGCCACTGTCCACATGCCACTGTTTTAGAAGAAGCACAGTCTCAAGGAATGAGATGGGTCTTCATGATTTGGAGTTTTAAAAATGAGTTTTCAACTGATTCCAAAAGGAAACTATAGAGGACTTTTAAAACTCCAATGATGTCTCAGGCTATTTTTGGACATTAAAGTCTCAAGCCAGTTTGGTGAAGAACCCATGAATGGCAGTAAGGATTGGAGTAGGTGAATAGAAATAGAAAAAGAGGTGACATTTTGTTTAATCCAGTGTTTCTGTCCAAGCTTGAACCTGGCAACAGCTGTGGTATTAAAATATGGCAACTCTGCTGCCCAACAGATAAGTCAGACCACAGGGAAACTCCCTATATGCCTGACATAGCACTTGCCACATCTGATCCAATGAATTTACAAGCAGGAATAAGGTAAATTAATTGTGTGGATGGAGAAACCCCAGTTTGGGATGGAGGGCATTACAAGCTCTACCACAAACACTGTCTGTGGTTGTGGTGATATCATGGGGTGTCTGACCTTCAGCTCTTGATAAATATTTAGGTGTGGATTTACTGCAGAAGATTCAGCTGATTTTCAGACACTGGCCAGCTGCTTTTCCTGATGTTCCTCCAGGCATTCCTGCTCAGTTTCCATGCGTTCCCTTTGCCTCAGATCCAGGCAGACAGTTTTCCTCCCTCTTGCTAACAGGACTCTGAGGTCTGAGGGGCATCATGAAACATGTTATGTATCCTACAGAGCTTCACTTCAGCAAACTGTTCAAGTCTGAAGAATGGATGAACTGGATTTGGGGTTGAAATAGAGCCTGGAAAGCACCAAGTGGCCTGACAAGCACCCCCTGCATCATAAATGCATCCCAAAAGTACAGGATTTTTTTTCTAAGCAGATATTGTGTCTCCTCTCTCTAGTTCTGCACATTTTGCTGGTATTCACAGCTGGGAAGAGTAGTAGTGACCATGGATGGGAAGAGTTTTGGTTCCAGAACTGAGAGAGGAATGTGATGATTTTTTTGTAAATTATTGAACTCTGATGGTAAAATAACATAATAAAACTGTGCCTGGGTTCTCAGAGTGACACGTAAAATTGGCAAGGAGATGACATGTTAGACAGAGTAATGTTTGGAGTCTTCATTTTGATGAATGTATTTAAGCAAACATTATGGATATATTAAAAAAATGATCAACTGGACTAAAAATACTCCGTGAACAAAGAGCCGTAGAAAATAATGGGCTTTGGTGTTTCCCTTTGTTTATTCCAGAGAAATTGGAAGTCTTCCATGTCTTTGGATTAGTGAAAGTAGGGAACCACTAGTCTTGACTTACCAGTCATTTCCAGCTGTGGTCCATGGACCTCTCTGGTGGGTGTGGGAAAGATCCTTGCCCATTGTTAGTCAGCTGAAATTCATAACACAGATGCCTCCAATCCCACTAATGCAATTTTACAGCTGCCAAGATGAAGAGGGTTGGAAATTACAAGGTCCAGATGCTCAGCTGGGGCAAGCTGATAGTGCTCCATCCCTACGTCAGCAGACTTGGCTGCGTCTCCCCGGCTGTATCAGGAAAGATCTCATCATTTGCCTTCTCGTAGTTCTTTGTACACAGAGCTGCTCAACACAACATGTTTAATCAAGGAGCCATGCCTGCCAGGCAGACAAGTCTCCACTGCATGGCTATGGAGCATCTGAGGTCAATGTTACCTGAGCAATGGTCAGTAAACCAGGGGATCAAGTTGCCAGTCCTTATTCCTTTAGCACCAGTGAAGTCCATAGCTCTGTGCACATTTCAGTTTTCATAGATCCAAAGGGTTGAAAAGGGGAGCACAAAGCCAGATATGCTCTGCCTTTTCTTTATTTTATTTTTATTGTACAAAACGTCTGCGGGAGAGGGAAGCTGGAGACTGAGGATTTCTCCCCCAGGCTACCCTGAAACACAAACTAAACCAATGAACAACCTTGTTCTGAACCAGCCAGACTACAGTGCCTCTGGCACATTGCATCATTGATTCTGCTGTGGGGTTTCCACAATGAAAAAAAGGGATTTTAGTGAAATAATGCTTTGAAGGAACTTTATTTTTTTTCCCAGAAAATTTTTTTCTGGTAAAGAAAATCCCTTCTTGGGGATATTCTACAGATCCCACTGCAGGCAGTTAACAAATGTGGGTAGTGGATTCCACGTTGTTTGCGGAAGAAAATTATTCCTCAGAATGGGGAATTTGGGAAGATCATAGTCTGATTCATCTGCTCTGAATCAACACCTGCAGCCCTTTAATCCCCTTCCACTGGCCAAAGGAAATTGGTTTCCTAATCATGAACTTAGCATGAAGCGACCCACAGGTATCGGGGTGGCACAAAATAAAGGAGGATCTCCAGCCCTGTGTACAACTGGTTTCATCCTCTGAAATGTGAAAAAACACGAAAGAAAAGTGGTCAAAGAACAAACTTTTGAAGAGAGAAAAGGTTGCAGCCCAAGTGGGTTGTAAATTGGCTGAGCAGTGCTCACCTCACCCACTGTACCTTGGGTGAGGACATTGCTACTGGACCGATTCCTGCTCCAACATCCACCTTAGTTCAGGATGGATCAGCCCAGTACCAACTAGTGTCCAAATTCCCTTCCTCACATCCTCTGGGGTTAGTGAACAGGGTCAAATTCTTCCAAAAAACTCTCCTTGCACTGCAAACAATACCACAGTCACCTTGGGCAAAAGCCTCCCTGGAAGATTTGCTGCACAGAAAGTGCAGGGACGGCCATGCTGGAGTGGAAATGGCTTGGGAATAGTGTGATATCAAATCAGGCAGCACATGGTCGTGTCTGGAGGGGAGATTATGAGTACGCCCCAGTCTTCTAAACCTGGTACACCAGGGACCCACCCAAACTGGCTACTGCCCCGAAGAAGATGTAGAAATGGTGTAGAATAACTGAAGCTTTGGGACCTAATTGAACCAAAAGGGTTGTCCAGCTCTGGCACAGCTGCCCAGGGCAGTGGTGGAGTCCCTGAAGGGATATAAAAGCCGTGTGGATGTGGCACTTGGGGATATGGGTCAGTGGTGGCCTTGACAGTGCTGGGGAATTGTTGGATTCCATCGTCTTAGGGGGCTTTTCCAACCTAAATTATTCTGTAATTCTCTGATTCTATCAGAAGATCAATGAAGGCTGCCCCGCTCAGACACCTCCCCAACCCACCAACTCGAAGTTGTCTCACAAAGGAGACAGGTCCCAGGCATCCAAGGCTCTATCCCACCTCACAGGCAGCCCTCAGCAGACTCACCAGAGCCCAACTTTTAGGGCAACTTCTCATCTTACTGTTTGTCTGTCCATGGGATTTAATGGGAATGGTTCCTCTGGCTCATTTCTGCTTTACCTGTAGGTGAAGGTCCTGCTTTCTTCTCACAGTGCAAACCCTGACTACTCATCAATTTTGCAGCTTGTCATTGTCAGCAGACCATTCATTTGTGTGTCAGAGGAAGCATCCCCAGCACAAAGCCTGTATCCAAGCCAGCACTGTATCCTCTGTATCCTCTGAAACGGAGTTGTCATATTTGTATCCAGACAGAGCAGAAAATGCCATGCTGCCAAAAAAAAGCAGCTCCAGATTGCAATTCCTTTTGCATACAAAGTTTTGGAGCATTGCTAAGCAAAAATTACAACTTGTGGGTGGGCAAAGTTGGTTAAAGCTGATTCTGGTTTGGTTTGGGCTCAAAAAAATAACATAAAGCAGCACAGAGATAGAAGAACAGTAGTAAAGGGAGACAGGATAAGCATCTCTCATCATCCTGAGAGCTCCTCGTGGGAGCAGGAACCTTTTTTTGCCACAGCCCCCCATGTCACCTGACACAGAACCATCACTCTGAGGAGTTTTTCCTCTGTTTTAAGGGGATATTAAGAGAAAAGTTGGGAGTGGGCAACTCTCTCTTTTCCAGTTCTGAGGTCTTCCCTCTCACACACTCAGGCGCCAGCTTCTTATAGTGCTTTTGGTTCTTTCCTGAAGCCATACCAATGGCACAGCACTACCACAAAATGACCCAAACTGATTCCAGATCCAATCCCACAAGCCTCTAGAATAATTTGTCAGGAAGGACTGTGCTATAAAGACCTTTCAGTCTACCTGGACAGAAGAAAGCAGGGAAGCCTGGGCATACAGTGACTCAGCTGAACAATCATGATGATTCCCTCCTTAATTGGTGCTCCCTGCCCTGTGGAGCTCAATTCATCAAACTGACCTTCTCTTGTCAGGGTGGACAACTCATCCCCAGCTGATGGGAACAGTTACACCAACTAGATACAACAGGAATAGCCTCGGTCTTTGATTTTCATTCCAAGCTGGTGTCAGCGTATAAACAATGAAATCTGCACTCAGATTTAATTATTGCTAATTAAGTGAGTCTGTGCAATAATCTACCTTGCCAGAACCTAGTGTAAGAGCAGTGTTTGCATGCCCTGATGTTGGCCAGATGCTTTCTGCTGTGCATTAAAGAAAATAAATAGTCAACTACTTTTCCATCAAGTGCATGTTTTGTCCACATCTGTTGAAAAGATTAATGAGTCCTCTTGAACTGGTTTTACAGCAACTCAGATTTGTACATTACAAACATTCCTTTTTTTTTTCCCAAATATGTAACAAACTAAAAAAAAAAATATACTGTTGAGTTTTTAGAAGTAGCAAAGCTAACCGGCATAAAAGAGGAAACCTGGCTAAAAGTGAAATTTAACCTCAAAAGGGAGCTTATAACAATCAAAAGTTTTACCCTAAGGTTTTCCAGGTTGATCTGTAATTTGATGTTTTCAGCAGTGCCCTTTGAAATGTGCAGAAGTAGAGCAGGACTATAAAACACTCCTCCGGTGGGAAAACGTGTGTATCATTTCCCTTCTCCAGCCACACTGCTCCACCACTCAGCCAGGTCGACAGTCACCCACACTTGGATTCCAGCACTTTTTTCACTTCAACCCTTTGTCACCAAACCCTTCCCAGCAAATAAAACTGTTCCTGCCGGGCTTGCTGGTGTCCCAGACCTGACCCACCCTCCAAGGGCATTGCCCTGGGCTGTTTAGTTGTCCTCAAGTTCCTCTCAGCAGTGACTCCCAGTGGACCTCAGTCAGATGAAGATGGAGCAAGAGGGAACCCCTGAGGAGGAGCAGCTGTTAGTTATTTAAATTTTCGCATGATTTGTCATTTTTGGCCCATGAAATTGTTGCCAATTTAGCTGTGTGGCCTCTGAGCCTTCATTCACCCTCTTGAGCTGTTCTAAATGGAAAGAGGGTTCAAGGAGCTCATATTAAGGATTAAATTCTCTTTCTTTTCTTTTTTTTTTTAAATATTCCAGGGATAACTAAGTGATCTTTAAGGTCTCTTCCACCTAAGCCTTTCTATAATTCTTTGAGTCTATGATAATAGCCAAGGCAGGGAGCAAGCAGGCTCAGCAATATGGACATCCCCCACTCCTGAGTTTGGACACAGAGGGAAGTAAAGACCTCTGGAATTAAGTCCAAGCTAGTGGAGAAGGATCTGGTGAGAATCAACAGTAACTTCAGGAAGACAGACCAGAAGCTGGAGGCACTTAGTAAATGTGAGGCTAAATTAGGAACTGTGATTTTATGACCAAATCAGACAGATTCTGCCTCTCATTTTGATACACCTGCCTGGCTGGGTCTTTTTTAGGGGCTTTTTCTTGCTCTTTTAAAAAGGCACCCCTGAGGTCATGGGGGGATGTAGCCAACCAGGGGATCCTGGTACAGGTACAATTCCATCCTGTACTAGGGGGAGGAGGAAGAGCCTCTGGTCTGTGTCTGTCGGATCAACACATCCCACTAAGCAGAAAACAGAAAATATGAAAAGGGAAATACGGCCCCTGTTTCTCTGACAGAGAGCAGAACTACTCAGCTGTGTAGCAGCAGGCACTTTCTGTTGGAACAGGTTGGTTGTAGCAGTTTGACACAACACTGGAGACCACCCAGGTCCTTGCTGTCCATATTTCCGGCATCGTATTCAGTTTAGTTTCTTTTAACCAGATAAAAGACAGCCATGGACTTGACTCAGCTGGGAGCAGAGCCTAAATGCCTGTCTCAAATCCTCAACATGCTGCTGAGTGCTGAGACAAAGCTGAGTAATCCTGGAAAATAAGGATGTGGAACTGGGAGTAGTTAGGTCTGTTCCAGACTCAGCGGGTGAGTCTGAGCGAGAATCGTCCATTTGCATGGTACTAATTATTCATCTTCAGATTGCTTTAAGCGTCCATGAAGAGCTATATAGACATGGGAGAGGGTGATGCATCTCCTCCTAAACTGGGTTATCATCAGTCTGTCAGGAGAATTTTCCCCTGGAGGCACCAGTTTGTCGTTTTTCACTCTAATGGAAGGTCACAGTAACTGGCTTAGAGTGAGACGTCTCATTTCAGATTTCTGCAGGTTAAGGGAGATGGATGCCCCCGTGCATCCTCTCCTTGGTGCCATATCTGTAAAATGAGACTAATGTAAAATGAGAATAATGGCTCTGTGCAACTCAGGGAACCTTCAGCAGGGAGTGGTTGAAGGCACTAAGAGACTCTCATGGGACGTCACGAAATTCTCGGTAATGAAGTGTCTTGGTAATGAAGATGTCACCCCAGCTTTCATCAAGGCAGATAAAGTTTTGCTCACTAGATTAGACCTCATCAGTAGCTTTGCAAATCAAGATACCCAGGACTGCAGTGAGCAGGAGTCTTCAAGTCCTCCTCTAATTATGTCCTTGATTTAGGAGATCACTCAGTTTGTCCTTGTTGGGACATCATCCCTTGAACTGGAGCCCCTTAAGCTCATCTGCCCCTTCAGCAGCCTTCTCATCAGTCCTATTGCTGACAGAGGTTTCTGCCCCTCAGATGAAGAGCAGTGTTTTTGGTGTATTATTTGGTGAATTTTGACTGTGAAGGGGAGTGGACAGTGCAGCTGGCAGGACCTGCTGAGGGTGAGCTGAGTTGCAGTGGGATGAGGAGGTAGCAGCCCTGCTCTTGGCCAGATATGTCTTGCTTCAGGTGCCCTCAAACAGAGTGTAGGCTTAGGTTGGATATTAGGAAGAGATTCTTTACTGTGAGGGTGGTGAGGCCCTGGCACAGGTTGCTCAGAGAACTTTTGGCTGCTCCATCCCTGGAAGTGTCCAAGGCCAGGCTGGACAGGGTTGGAGCAACCTGGGATAGGGGAAGGTGTCCCTGCCCATGACAAGGGGTGGAACTGGATGGTCTTTAAGGTCCCTTCCAACCCAGACCATTCTGTCATTCTCTGCCCACAACAACCTGCAAGGTGACTTCACTGGCCTGTTCCCCTGGAGGATGCAGCTGCAAGTTTTCTGACTTCAGAGAGGTTGTTATTTGTGCTGTTGTCAATACAAAGAGGCAGGGATGGTGTGGATGAAGCCCAAGGGAAACCCTCTGCTAATATCCTACCCTGAAACAACAGGAAGGTCACAGCTAGTTCCCTGCATCTGCCAGAGTCCACCCCCCTTTCCCATCCCTCCCCCTGCTCTGGGGACAGACACACCATCAATGCCAGAGTCAAGCTCGTCCCAGGGTTCATCAAAATGCTTCTGAAGAACAAATTTTCTGCTGCAAGGAGCCAGATTGCACAAACAGGCAGATGTTTTGCAAACAAACGTCCCAAGGAAGATTGAAATCCCAAGGCACATTTCTTTTCGTAGCTCACATCTCAGCTGCTGTCAGGATGCTCAGATCACCCACTGGAGACAAAATATATAGAAACAACCAGCAGAGACAATAAGAGGTGGAAATTTCCAAACGATGCCTTCCATCATGATGAGAGATGAGGTTTGCTTACAGGGTGCAACAAGGCTCTGAAATCCCACCAGAGACTGAGGCCTTGATACCTACAGAGACAAGGAAAGTCTGCTCCTAATCTGAGAACAGGTAGATAAAATGTTGTCATCCAGAAGAGAAAAGGACCTTGCTGTACTCCTGCCTCTGATTTGTGTCAGATGGTGGGGACAACTGACCTCTGCAATCCATGGTGGCTACAGACAGTTTTGTCCCTTCTGGATAACCCTCTTTTACTTCTACAATGCATCCTCGTTAAACCAACAGCCCAACCAACAGCTTTTCTTTGCTCAAAGGAAGTTCAAGGACACATTTCAATGCATTTATTCTGAACCATCTCTTCCTTGTCACCTCCCACCCAGAGAATCATCTGTCAATAAGTCTCTGTAACAGTCCAAGAGGCTGAAATACTTTTCAAGTCTCCAAGGGTTACCTCCAGATTGGGCTTTGCAGCACTTCCTGTCATCCAGGAAACCAAGGCTGGAATAAATGGCTAAGGGCTTCTCCTGAAGACCTGTAGGATCCTTGTAAAGGCACAGCTCTCCTCTCCCATCATCCACAGAAATGGGATGACTTGTGTGGCTCCAACAGACAGACCAGCCATAGGGATACAGATGTACCAGGGTGCTGTGTTCACCCCTCCCCTTCTCCTGGGAAACTGTTCAGGTTTGTGTATACAATATAAACAATATACAATCATAAAATCAGCATTTTGGTTGTTTGCACACACGTTTGTGGTGCAGCTATGTGAAGTCCCTCAGTTCCTCAGTCCAATGAGTCAAACAGAATTGATTTTCCCACCATCTGCATGGAATATCTGCAAGAGAAGTGCAGTCGTGTCATACAGATGTAGACCCATGGACCTCTCACAACAGAGGATTTTCTTTTCCAGCACAAACCAGAAAATACCACTGTGCAGTCCCCTTTCAGCCCTCCTTTTCCCCAAGTGCATTTAGGACACAGCTCCTTATTTAGGGTTGGTTTTGCGCTTTGGAGCATCCTGCCTCTAAGTAGTGCCACCTTAGCACCTCTCATGCTGAGGGATGTGAGTATTGAGAACTCCAAAGAACCTGTTACAGTGGATTTTGATTCTTCTGTTCTGTGACAGTCTCAGTCTATCCCCAAAGGAAAAGGGTTACATGTGTTAAAGTTAGAAATTATCCTCTCCATATTTGTAGGTGCTTCAAATCTTTCTGATATTTTAGCATCCCAAACTGCACGTGGTACTGTGCCAGGGGAGGTTCAGGTTGGATACCAGGAAAACTTTCTTCACCCAGAGTGTGGTTGGGCACTGGAACAGCATCCCCAAAGAAATGGTCACAGCATCAACCCTTCCAGAATTCAAGAAGTGTTTGGACAACACTCTCAGCACATTGTGGGATTCTTGGGGTTTTCCTTTGCAAGGTCAGTGGTTGGACTTTGATGAACCTTGTGGGTCCTTTCCAATTCAGGATATTCTATGATTCTATGATCTTTCTTCTGTAGAAGTTCTCCACTTCTTCCCTCTCCACGGGTTTCGTAGTTCTTCAAATCCTGCACATTTCTTTTTTGCACCTGATGCTCCCATCCCTCCAGAAAAACCTTTCCCACGGCTTCAGGCAGCAGAAATTGCAAAAATACTTTACTCAGCCTCTGAAGAGACTGGCAAAAATTGTGTCTGACAAAGATGGCTTCATAAACAGGGTCAGGGACCAGTTGTACCCAAGGAGCTGGCCCTGGGGCAGGTTCATTTCAGCAGATGTGAGCTGCCATCCCAGCTATGTGGGCCTGATGCAAAGGGCTGCGTGAGACCCTGGTGAGTCACCCTTGGTGTATTCAGTCACCCATGATCTAATCTCTTGAAACCATTGCCTAAACAAGACTAGTTTTCATTTCGCTTCATGTAACACAATTCATTAATGTCACCAGACCACACGTTGGCTGAGGAATCAGCTCCCCTGGATTTTGGAATGGAGCTTGGATGGCAGTCCTGGGCCTGTCTGTCAACCTGTTGTCTTTCCAAACAAGCCTGGGATAGGCAGCCCAGCCAAGCAATCAAGTGCCCAGTTAGTGGGGCGAGACTGACTGGAGCCTTACATGAAATATGCTTGGGAGGAGTCTGAAGCTCGAAGCCAAGGCTGGTTAGGGAATAAAAAACGTCCTATTTTGGGTGCTCTTGCTGAACATTCCACTTGAAGGAATTTCCTCCTCGTCAGAGGGAACGTGAAATGGTCAGGCACCATTAAACTGACAATTTTATATTTTGATTTTGTGTGTTGTCTATATATAACCAGAAATCTGCACGGCAGGTCGGGTAATGAGGAATGACCTAGGGATGACCCTCAACCACATCATCCTTGTGCATTTCCTTGCTTAAGAAAACAGGATCTCATATCCTTGACAGGCTGGGATGGAGCTTTTTGTTCTTCTCTTCTGCACCTGTTACCAGAACTTCCTTAGAGGTTTTCATATATAATCTCTAAAGTGGAAAAAGAGAAAGAGAGAAAGAAAAGGAAAGGAGAAAGAAGAAAAGAAGGAAAAAATGGGGGAAGGCAAGAAAGAAGACAAGAAAAAAGGAATGAAAGAAGAAAAGAAAGAAGAAGAAAGGAGAAAGAGAGAGAGAAAGAGAGAGAGAAAGAAAGAAAGAAAGGAAGGAAAAAGAGAGAAAGAAAGAAAGAAAAAA